>NW_020944605.1:2454546-2593859 GCF_900497805.2 Vombatus ursinus
TGTGTGTGTGTGTGTGTGTGTGTGTGTGTGTGTGTGTGTGTGTGTGTAGCAATGAAATGCCCCCAAGAACTACTTCAGTGTTCTTTCACTATAGGCTACGTTCCTTTGCTCTAAATATAGGCCAAAATTAGACCAATTCCCAACAGAGCTCTGGAAAGAACCTGCTTCCATGGAAGTAAGCCAAAATGAAATTTAAAAAAAAAAAAACTTGATTATTGATAAGTTAATCACCTCAGAGAATTTATATTTATAAAACTTTGAAAAATTAAAAAAATTGTTCACTGCTAATCCCCTCCTTCTACATACTTTCTCTTCTCTATGTGTGAGTCCCCATTTTCTCCTGGTTTTCCTTTAACCCATCTAACTATTATTTTTTTATCTCCTCTGCTCTGTCTTTATCCATGTCACTCTCACTATCTGTAGGTGTTTCCTATAGCTCTGTCCTGGGACCTGTTCTCTTTTCCTTGAATATTAACTCGTTAGCGCCTGTGGGTTAAAATAAGTCTTCCCTGAGCACCAGTCCCATATTACATACCAACCAGTAGACATTTCTCACTGGATTTCCATTAGGTATATCAAACTCATTACCTTCAAAACAGACTTCATTTTCTTTCCCTGACCTCCTCTTTTACTGTTGAGGGCACCTTCATTCTATCAATCATCCAGGTTAGAAACCTCATTGTCATCCTGAACTCTTCACTCTATTTCACCCCCCAAATCCAATCTGTTTCCAAATCCTGTCATTTCTAATTCCACAATATCTCTCATAAATGTCCCCTTCTCTCTATTCACAGAACCACTTCCCTAGTTCAGGCCTTTATTGCCTCTTGCCTGATATATTGCACAGCTTTCTAAACCTTGTCTTTCCCCTTTTGATTCCCTCCTTCATGTAGCAACCATAGCGATTTTCCCAAAGCACAAGTCCAACCAGGTCCCACACATCCTCCTCCTCCTCCTCCTCCCCCCAATCTAATAAACTCCACTCATACCCTATTATCTCTAGGATCAAATAGGAACTCCTTTATTTTAAATTTAAAGTTTTTCACATCTTGATTCCTTCCTACCTTTCCATTTTTTCTTACACATTATTTCCCTCTATGCAATGTACAATATAGTCATACTGGTCTATTTGCTGTTCCTCACTCTATTTCTCATCTCCATTCTTCAGCATTACCTGACTCTCACGCCTAAAATATTTTAACTCTTCACCACTACCTCGCAGAATCTCTGGCTTCTTTCAAGACTCAGTTCAAATGGCACCTTCTGCAGAAGGCCTTCCCCTCAAAATTTACTCTCCAACTACTCAGCTCTATTTATATGCATGTTGATCACTCAATTAGCATGTAAACTCATTGAGGGCCTGAACTGTTTTGGTTTTTCTTTTTCTTTGGATGTCCAGAACTCAGCACAGTACCTGTATAGTAAGAGCCATATAGTAAGTACAAATAAGTGTTTATTGATTAATGAAAACAATATTAAAATATGGTTAGTTTACCCTCATCATTATCTTAAATTATTCTATTAAGACTTTGGGACTTTTTTTTGAACACTATCATGTGAACCATTACCCTCAACCCTTACTGCCAACTTTTTTTTGAACCACAATATGCCTGTAAATTTGCTGACTCTAATTGGTTTGGCTCTCAAACTTGGCCAATTAAATGTTCCCAGATCCTGGCATATATAATTTTGTTTTAAAACATGCCTTCCTAACCTTTTTTACCTAGCTATTAAAGGAGAAATATCAAAGGATGCAATTAAACATAGTTTGTTTTTTAAAGGTCACCTAGATTCTTACACATGTCGAGTCAGTCTTTCAGTTTAAAACTTAAACCTTAGGCTTAACAATATAACTATAAAGTAAAAAATTCAGCCTATCTACTGATTGTTTCATCTATACAACATGTTTTCAACTATCTGATATTTTAATCATTTTTTCTGGACTAAAATACAACATTTTTGGCATAAGTTAGCATGGCATAGTTAATAGAAAGCTGACCTTGGGGTCTGGAAAACATCAGGTCATATTAGCTTGACACATATTATCTGTGTGACCATTTGCAAATCACTTAACCTCTTAGAGTTTCAGGCAATTTAACTTAATTTTATAGATGAGTTACTTATGTGTACCATGGAGAAGATTTTCCAATCTAAATGTTTTCCAAATGAAGTATTAATCTATCCTATCCTATACACTCCCCTGTGAAAAAAGTTATCTTTCATCTAGCCCTTTTGTATTTCACATTTTTTTAATATTTGCCCAATATTAATGAATGATCAAGTCAAAATATTATAAGTGGTTCTTATGTGATCTGAAAAATAAATTATCCTAAGGTAGTTGTATTCATTCTGGACAATATGGCAAAGGAAAAAATTACAAAATAAGTACCATCATCAAATGCATTAATATTTTGTACTTGATCATTGCTTCATCTTTCCTTCATTTGCACTATACAGGATCAATGTGGAACAATCATTTGAATTCTATTTTAAACTATTTCAAAGACAATAGCAATCCCTTAATGATCTCAATCACTCCTTTTCATGAGAAGAAATTCTAGGAAGTGGCAGCCCACAGCTCAGTTATACTTGATTAAAACAGAAAATGTAAAGCCAGCAGAAATAACAAACATGAGGTAGGAGGGAATATAAGATTAATGAGTTCTAAAATTCACAACAAGATACAATTAAAATGTTTTTGTTAGCTGTTATGAATTCTTATAGGACACAAAAAAGGCAAGAAAGTATTTGAAATAACATATTGTTTTAGTAGTACATCCTTTTCTTCAAAAGCAGACTTCAAACAGAATTAAATGATTTAGACCCTTCTGACCCTACCCATCCTTCAAGGTTTATGAAAAGTCACCTTTGTTAGAATCATAACTAGGCAAGCCCACCAGCCATTTGATGCAGGGTAGGAAATCTATAGGGTGCAAAAATATAGTACTATGTACTCTTTCAGCATCAGAAGGAGTAGGTGATAAGAATATGGACTTAGATTTTATCCAAGGAGCAAGAAAGAGGACATTCAGATTTCTGATAGCTACAGAGACAGCAGACTGTAGCTTGTCTTCTCATTTCTCTTTCTATATCCCATTAACAACAGCAACAACAACAACAACAATTCAGTACCTCATAATGTACTTTATAAAATGCAACAGTATGTGTAAAAGTGCTTAGCATGGTGCCTTGAACATAATAGGTGATTAATAAAAGCTTATTTCCTTCTTTCCATTTTTCCCTTCTTCCCTCACATCTTTCCAAGACTAGTGTCACTTCCATCTTCAGTGATATTTCTCCCAATAAAAGTAAGCAATAATCCCAGTCTCCCCTTCTAAAAGTTGCATAATAAGAAACCTTCACTCCAGTGGAGTAAGAAAAGTATGGAACCCTCAGATCCCATAGAAAATGATAGCTCATTAGCTAGCTAGATGGACAAATATAGATCTATAGAGAGCTATGCATAACCTGCTAGTTCTCTTCCAACTCTGAGATTCATCTCTAAGCCAATAGAGGGAACAATATTCCCTCCCACTCAAATGAATTTGCCTTAATCATTGTTACTGTTTTTATATCATGCTCTATAAGGTTGTTTTGAAAGCCCAATGTGTACGGATTTCTACAAAAAGTGTTGCTTTCCTGGGCAGTGATTGTGGCAAACATCAGAATTATTACTTTTAGTTCTGTCCTTCCTCTAGGAGATCATCATCAATTATTCTTGTCTCCGAAATCCTAAGACAATAATCAGACCTAGATAGTTCAGTGCCTAATTTTATACATGTGTGTGTATGTGTGTATTTCATGAGATTTGAGGTTTTCATGCTTTTCCTACTCTACCATGTGTCTTGTCTCTTTGAATTAGACAACAAGCCCCTTCAAATTGTATGCTTCTCAGAAACATTTGACCTCCCTACAGGGGAGTAGTTTATTTTGCCATTGATCAAAGGCATGGGACCTCTTGAAAAAGTGGGCTTACAGCTCAAATTTTAATCTAATCACTGCTATGAGCTTCAGGCATATTAAAAATAGCCTTTTAATCATTATTAAACATAAGGGAAAATGAAATTTGTTTAATTTCTTAGTCTGATAAAGTCATGAGCAGTATCATATTTGCTCTTCATATAATTGAGTCTTCCATATAATTGATCTTCTCCCAACCCCTACCTGACACACAAGGTCATATGTTGAGATTTAGGGACATCATCAGTAAGAATATGCCATCTCTCTTGTAGCCTCATGAAATTTTTAGAAAAAAAATTGCTTATACTATACACAAAAATAACAAAGCAAAAGTAGTTGAGCGCACGAGTTTTATGATTATGATGAATAGCTTGGCTTCTTGGTTCCTTATTACTCAATTCCTGACAATTAAGGTTTATCATCATGTTCTGCATTACCCCAGTCTATGAAACCTATCATTCCCTTAGGTATATGAAATGGAAGCACAGTTGGATCTACAGTTCGGCAGTTGGGCATCTTCAGCTTCTGCTGGTTCTATTCCTAGCACCCTAATTCTGGAAAGCAGATCCTCATTTTGTTCTTTTAATCAAATTTCCCCCTTTATGCCCTAATTCTAGCAAATGAGTATAGGTCTTGTCACACCATGCCCGAGTTTCTGTCTTATTTCCTTTCCGGGTATTCCCATTCTTCAAGATTTGAGATCCTGCCTTGATTCCCTCAGTCTTGCTAGGAATTCAATTTCCTAACTCTGAACTCAGTCCTCTGATGCCATCTTCAAGATATCTTCAACAAAACTGGTCTGCCTGTCTATTTGGAGCTGTACCTATTGCCTGCTGTTGTTCTCCTACCGCCAGTCAATCCTGCTGAGACAATTATAAGATGCCACCTGCCAGAACTCCCTGATGCCAACCACCTGCCATTCTCTACTTTATCCTTTTTCTCAGCCTGCCTCTGAGGCAGGTCCTGATTGCTTGTTTACCTCTATTGATCTGTCTAATCTCCATGTTCCCCAACCAGAGGCTCTTGACTGAACAAATTCTGATTATAACACTTGTAGAAAGAAACTCTTCTCTGCAAATGGATTGCACATAGCACACTGTTTCAAAACTCTACTTATTAATCATGTAAGTATGATTTTAAGCATTTTTTTATTTTGTACGCATGAAACATTTACTAAATTTATATAGATATTGTTTCCCTCCGATAGAATGTAAGCTCCTTGAAGGCAAGTATGGTTTATTGTCAACTTCGCATTCCCCAAAGCCTTGCCTGATACTGACTGGATGTTTAATACATCTTAGTGGAATGAATGAACAATAAATTTATTCTTTGTTGTTCAATTGTTTTCAGTAGTGTCTGACTCCATTTGGCAAAGATATTGGAGCAGTTTGTCCTCTCCTTCTTCGGCTCATTTAACAGATGAGAAAACTGAGGCAAACAGGGTTAAGTGACTTCCTCAGGGTCACACAGCAATTAAGTTTCTGAGGCCAGATTTGAAACTCAGGAAGTAGAGTCTTCCTGACTTCAGACCCTGTTGTCTAGGCACTGTGCCACCTAATTGCACCATGAATAATAATTATGCAATCTATATAGTATTTTATAGGTTGTAAAGCATTTTTGTTCCATAGCAAATCTGTGACATAGGTAGTACATATGCTATTATCCCCATTTTACAGATGTGGAAACCAATGCTCTGAGAAGTTAAGTTAGTCATCATAACTAAAACAGGATTCATTATAGGATTCCTGACCTCAGCTATCCACTGTACATCATTATTGCTTACCCCCCTTCAGAATCTGTAGGTTCCTTAGGAGAGAGAAATCTTGTCTTACCTAAACTTTGCGTCTTTCCTAGCATTACACTAGGTGCTTAGTAAATTTTAATTGTATTGTATATTGTAGTCACCAAAGAGAAAGAAAAAAAAACTGACTCAAATATGTTGATATTAATTTTTAAATAAAAAATTTAATGATATGGGGGAGAAGTAACTGCCATTGACTTTTTTGATCTTTGGTGATGAAACTCCTTTTACCAATATAGATTTGTAGACATTATGTAGGCTTGCAATCATATAGATTTGCACACAAATTTAAATTCCTTATCAAGAAATGTGAAGATGACCACTGGAGCATTATTGTTAGGGTTTTAGAGACTGGGACTGCCTACTGATGAATTAATGATAGGCTCACTGAGAATCAGCCACTCTTTCTAAAGGTCACCCATGTTCTTCTCTATACTTTTACCCTTGTGCTCTCATCTTTGAATTATAACAAAGGAAGGGAGTAGTATTTCCCAAGCTTCCCTAACACCTCAGACTAGGGCCCTGTGCCTACGAGGAGAGATATTTATGTGACTTTAAAGTCGTGATTGCAACTAAACATGGAGAAATTTTTTGAAGAACATGGGGCAAAAGTATATATGCATATGCCTGCTAAAAACAAGAAGAGAGGTCTACCTTGGGGAAAGATCTGGAAGGTAACACCAACTTGAAGAGTTTTTGAGTTTGGAAGATTGTGGAACAGACTTTCCAGATCAAGAAGGGTATTTCCTGATGCATTATGCTTCTTGGAAAACAACAACAAAACAACAACAAAATATAGCCCCCAGTGTTTCTTAAATACATCCCTCTTGGAGAGCAAAGACAATGAGATATATGGAAAAGATTAATCAAATTGAAAAGGGGTATTTGTCCAATAGTCTCCAAAGAACTTCTGGAGGAAATCTAAACAACAAAGTGAAAGTTTGGAAGGGGCTATGTAGGAGCCAGGTGGAGCTAGTAGTTTTATTGGAATGTCAAGTTACTGTTCTACAGCAACCACAGATTCAATCTCTTTAGGCTCCTGGTTGGAGGAAGTGCTAAAGAGCTATTTGAGTGTTTTATGAATTTTTATACAGTATTTATTCATAGGCTCCTATGAGTGCTTTGTATCTTTTGAATTTTCTATGGGTGAAATAAAGGCTGTTCAATGCCCAGCATACTTTTAGTATCCTGAATGCCTATGAGGGAGTTGGAACATTAACCTACATTTAAGAAAACATAGGCACAAATAATACCATAAAAATGTTGCAGTATTTTCCTGGAACAAATCTGAGCAGAGATAATAAGTCAAAAAGGATAAAGATTCACTTTGTGTCAGGTTCCTTGGAGAGGAATTGCTCCATATGAGTTCAGAGCACTGGGGGCCCTGGGCCACAAGTTGCAAACTACTACCATAAAAGCATTAGTAATTGACTCAATTCATTTGTAATACTAAAAAAAAAAACTGGTAATGTTATGTCATACTTATTTGTATAAATTAGCTACTCTACTAAGAGAGGTTTCTTGAAGGCCAAGACTCAGTCCTATTTATATTTTCTATCCCAAGAGACTAGGTAGTTTCTTGCTTAAATAATTGGTGAAAGTCACATTCTTAAAATGAGAGGAAGTGATTTTATACACACAACATGGAAAATTTACAGAAAAAGTGAATGTTTACAAGAAATAGATTATTAGAACAAGGGATATTTCTATATAAGTCAAAGTGTAACAGTAAAAAAAAAAGTAACACATAGGTACCAAAATATTTCAAATAGTTTTGATAAATTATGAAATTCTAGTTGACATGTTTGGTATACAGGTATAAATGCCTAGAGAATTTGTCAGTAGAAGCAGGATAATATAACGAAAAGACTAGTGACCTTTGAGCAAAAACCTGGATTTCAATCGTAGCTCTGTCACTGGCTAGCCACGCGACCTTAAGTGAGTCAGTTCATTTCTCTAGGCTACAGTATCCTCACTCATATATTGAAAAGGTAAGGTTCATATGGAGGTAAAAGGAATTTCAGGAGGTCATTTAGTCCAACCATTTTTAATTTATAAATGAGAAAACTGAGGCCCAGACAAGTTAAATACTTTGCCTAAGATCATAAAGGTAATAAGTTGGTAGAATCAGAATTTGAACTTGGCTTCCCTGACTATAAATTCAGTGCTATTTACCTTGTACCACAAGAATGGAATAGATTGTGTCTAAGGTATCCTCCAGCTTTAGCATCATTTGACTCTAAAAGCAATATAACTATGAAATCTAATAAAAGAAAAGACCCCACTGAAATGTGTAAGTCAATTCATTTATGAATCAATATTCCTTTGTATTTCATAACTACTGCAATGAATGAAAGACTTAAAGTCATACTTTCCATGAAGCTCATATATTGCTCAGCCTATCTAAATTGACAGCTATGCATATAAGTTTTGAGCTATTTTAAAATAACATCTGTTCCTCTGAAAACGAATTTAGGAAACCTCTGTATTGGATAATGATTACACAGTTAAAGAACACACAACCCTTTTTTTGATGGATTGAGAAAAATCCAAAGAAAACCATCTGCCTTGTAAAAACCAAAAACGTGATAATTAAAGAATATACTGCAACAAAGCTCTTTTGTATGAAGTCATCCGGGCTAAACAAAAAGTCTTTGTAAATTACAGGAAGCAGAGCTACTTGAGTTTGCATAGGAAAACAAAAAGAAAAAAAAAACCACATAAACAAATAAAAATCTCACAGTATAGTTTCTAAATTTCCCAGACCATCTCAAGGACAAAACTATGAATTAAATATGGACTGTTTTCTATCTCCTGCCTTTTCTTTGTTCACCTTTTCCCCATGTTGGTGGCTGATTTCTTCCTCTGTGTGTCCCACTTCAGATATTTAAATTCTTTTTTTAACCCCTCCACCCCTATCAAAGCATTAAAAGCTCAGCTAGCCACATAAAAGGAGAGAAGAATTTGTACTAATCATATACTGTGAGTTTGAGCCCCTTCTCCCCAGGTATCTTTCATGTGTAAGGTGAGAGGATGTTCTAGGTTTGGGGAAATGTTTCTGCGACAGATGTCCTTGCTACATCTGTTTATTAAATTACCCCTTTCTAAAACTCAATAAAATTTAGATGACTAATAGTCAAGGGGAATCACAGTAGATGGGGGGGGTCACTAGGAATACAACAAAATCACTCACAACCTTTCAATGTTACTTTCAGAATTCTGAAGGGAGAAATAAACACCAACTTTTGGGATATGCATAATACATACATAAATGCATGTATGTTGTATATATCATACACACACGTATAACAATATTTACACATATTTGTGTAGATACATGCAAATATTTGTGCACATATAAATACATATATAGAAATATATATAACATAATACAAAATAATAGTTATAACTGTTTTGAGGCAACTGGCTGCATGGCTGGATTAACTAAACAACTTGGCTCTGTGAAGTTGGTAATGCTCTAGAAATGGTAGCATCATCATCTTTATGGTTACAAACTAAAAAGTAGGGTCTATTAATACAGGGACCTAGTTTTCATGACATGTAATCAGTTTGTTTTGTTTTCTTTTGTTTTTGACACATACACATGAGGAAAAAGATATGTTTTAAAGAGGATTTTAAAAATTCTTCATGTGAAACATTCTCTAAGATTTTTTTATTCCTAGCAAATTTTTGTTTTGAGTTCTTCCATACTTTAATACTCTGATGGATCTCCTCAATTTGGGTACTGCCTCCAAGAGTGCAAGTCCCAGAGACTACATGTCTTCTTATCCTGTGCAATGGTGGTCCAAGTTCTATCATGAATTCTTCCAATTATTCCACCCAAAAGGTTGGCTCTTCTCTAAAAATCAAGTCATTGAGTGATAAGGTCATAGCTCAGGGAATAACAGATTATCCCTTACTCTGGCTATATTTTGGGTGGAAACATTTAATGAATTCATGCATAAATGAACCCAAGTAATTGTATTTGCTGAAACATTAAGAATCAATTATAAAACTTACATAAAAGAAACTACCTTTATACATTTTTATTTGAGATTCAACTTTATAATTTAAATCGAGAGTGGTAAGAATGATTTATTATCTAAAGCTATCAAACATATGACATCTTCATTAAAGAACAGACAAAATCAGAGCAAAGCATGACCATCTGTACTGCACAGACTGGATATTTGAAATTACTATTTGAAAGAGAAAGTTACACATTCATATGTAACAATATGACATGACAAATAGTTGTTACATGTTATATTTAAGAGTCATGTTCCTGTTACATATGGCTAGAAATTGTTTCACACATTTCACGTATTTCACACAGATTAATGGAAACCAATTAATCAAGGTCCTCAATTAAGTAAGTTTTTTTTTCTTTTAGATTTTCCTCAGTAAAAAAAAGATGTATATAGTTAGAAAACAAACTAATAGGAAATAATTTAAAATAAGAACAATGGAAAATAACAAAGTAAAAGCAACATTTCAAGGTATGTGCTGTGGGCACTAAGATTCATCCTAACTCTTCAACTTTCTAATATCTGTGAAATTAGAGCTAGAGTTGGAGTCAGAAGATGCTTGATTTGGAACCCCATGCCCAAAAACTTACAAACTACATGACTTTGAGAAAGCAGCTTATCCTCTCTGAGACTTACCTCCCTCAGATGTAAAATGGGAGCAATAACATTACCTCCCTCAAAGGGCTTTGTGAAAATAAAATGAGATACTGTAAGAACAGCACCCACACCGGGAATACATGCCAAGCCCTTCTTGCTTGAGAGGCTGGGTCTCCAGTGAATAGTTGACTTTGCTCAGAGTTAACTCTAAGGGAGTGGGTATTTTCTAACACCATTGCTCTTGACCCCTTACTGGTATACTCTCATTGATTATCAGTTAACCAGTCTTAATTACAGTCTTAATTAATTTTAGTTAGGGGTATTTACTGAGATGGTAAAATAAGTTGTTACAAACCTAATTGCCTATAAAATATTGGACATACTCTCTCCCAAATACATAATCATGATAGGCTCAAGATTAAAGTTACTAGCTGTGTGACCCTGGGCAAGTAACTCAGCCTTGTTTATCACAGCTTCCTCACATCTATAATGAGCTAGAGAAAGCAAACCACTGCAGTATCTTTGTCAAGAAAACCCCAAGAGGAGTCATGAAGCGTCAGACACAAATGAAAAAAAAACAAACAAACAACTAAAATACACACACACACACACACAAAAGTGTGTCTAATTCTTTCAACCACTGGTTAGATGAACTTTACTTCTTCCCACCTTGATTAACTAGGATATTCACATCTAATGTATGCCTTTGATTAATTTTATAATTCAATCAAAGAGGCACTGTCACCAGACAAAAATATCAGGGCATAAAATACTGTCCTATTTACATTAATTGGAGTTGGAGGCATGCTGTAGGTAAATTATATTATATAAGTATTATTATATAGGTAAATTATTATATAGGTAAATCACTATGGGACTGGTTTTTTTCCTTTTGATTCTCCAGAGATAAGCATAGTTCCTGGTGCTTAATGTATGTTTGTTTAATGACTGACTGGCACGTGGCATTCCTTAATAAATACTTGATAATTGATAAAACTGATTCTAACCTTTTGGATGGAAAGGATCATATTATTTCCTATAATTATCTGGATGGGACTATCTTATTGTGAATATGAATGGGGTGTATGAGTATATAGTACCAGTGAGTTTGCCATCATTCTGCCTACTGACCTCTAATATAATCAACTAATTTATTCAATAAAAGTCAGAGTAGACATATATAAAGTTTTTTTTTTAATTTTCTTACGTGTTATTGGTTGGTAGTTGGACAATTTAAAATGTGTTTAGCCTCACTGGAACTTCTGAGTTCTGGAAGTAAAGCAAAGTGAAGTTTACTTCCCTCAGTACCAATTTTGTATGTTACATCTATCCTTATGGATGTAAGGATTTTTTTCTGTATTTCTCATTGTTCCCATCTACACATTAAAACATTAGGCAAATATAACGCAATAATATCTTCCCTGAATTGTGCATAAGTATATAAGTTTAGCCTTATTTGCAACAGAAACAAAATAGTCAAGATAAACAACACAGTTTCATTATTGTATTGTTTATATCCTTAGCATATATTTAATAATTTCTGAAAACATTATGACTATGTTTTTACAATTTGAAATTACAGTTTTGGTTTTGAGGTATATTATTTATTTACTTTTGATTTTAAGAGTTAGCACAGCACAGTAAGTAACTTGAAGGTTTATCTTGGAAGCCCAGTAAAGCCTGGGTTGAAATTTTATTTTTGACACAGCTGTGTATTCACCAGCAAAATACTTAATCATTTATCCTCTCAGTAGCTCCAGAAATCTTTCTAAGATTCTAAGTTGCTGATCTGCATGTATGTGGAGAATTTTCACACAAGAAAATGAAAAAAAAATCAGAACATATATACACACATAGAATCTTATTAATTTTAGTTTTTAGATCCTTGTTCTCATTTCTCATGAGTTCCTTAACAGGTGCCTGATAGCTCTAGACTTGGGCCTCACATTAGATGGGGAAAAACCAAGTAAGTAGAATTAGAACCTTTCTCTAATGAGATGTTAAAATAGAAACATACAATTGACTTGCTGCCCATTGCTAAGAGATTTTGAGCTAGCCAAATAAGCTTTTCACATTGCATAAAAACTGACTGCTGTCATGCTGTAAATTTCCTAAAAGTACCAACTGTCTCCATGGAATTGCATCATGGAAAGCAGCTTATTAATCTAAATACTCTGGCTGTCTTACCGGCCAATACTACTTAGGCAAACTAGGTACAGTAACAGTCTGTGTGATGTAATGTGAAAATTGCTGCAAGTTCCAGAATTTCTTTTCTATCAGATTGAAATAGAATTGTCTTATTCTTTTACGATGCTGAAAATTTCCACCTACAGAGTCAGGTCTCAGATGTAAACAACAAAGCATTAGCTTCAGGCAGTGATTAAATGTATCTTTGTTATGAGGGAAGATAGAAGGGCTTCTTGTTTTCCTAGCACTGAAGGAGATGTTATTCTAACAGATTGGTGAGTTGTGACCTTGTAGAGTCAGTGTTATTTCCTAAGGCCATTAGATACTAAGTGACCTCTGGGGGTTTGGTGGGCAGGGGAGGGTGAGCAGGGAAGCCTTGAAGGGGCTACACATAATGGGGTACCTATGTACTTGTTTAGAAACTAGCATTTACACCCTATGCCATTGTGCCTTATGCTGTCAGATAAATGGAATGGCATCACTATTGTTCAACAGCTTCTCATTGCTCCCTTTCTGGTAGAGACAATGTATGGGCGGAAGAGGTGTCACCAGGACCCAGATTCCCACATATAGTACTTGTCCTGCTAAGGTTGAAGACACAGCTGAAACTGGCTAACTCTACATTCACTCTCAAACTTACTGTTTCAGCTCACTTCTCTTGCTCTCTTACCACTTGCTGAATCCCCCCCCACACTAAACTGATTCTCTTTTTCTGATTTTCTTTTCTGAAAACCTGAATTTAAATATTGACTCAGACACTTACTAGTTCTGTGACCCTGAA
Source organism: Vombatus ursinus (assembly GCF_900497805.2). NCBI lineage: Eukaryota > Metazoa > Chordata > Mammalia > Diprotodontia > Vombatidae > Vombatus > Vombatus ursinus. The sequence goes on from NW_020944605.1 coordinate 2,467,901, forward strand.
CAAGTCACTCAATCTCACTCAGCCTCAGTTTCCTCATCTGTGAAATGAGGATGATAATAATAGCATCTACCTCAAACCATTGTTGTAAGGATTAGAAGAGATGTTTGTAAAGGATTTTGCGAACATTAATGTGCTATATAAATGCTACTTATTATTTTAATTGTTTATCCATTGATTCAATCAGCATTTATTAAACACTTAATATGTGCTAGACACTGGGCTAGGTGCTTGCTTGAGTTACAAAACACATAAAAGTAAGTACAACATCATTTCTGGATAAGGCAAAAATAACTGGGGAAATCAGGAGAGGACTAATATAGGACATGATTCTTGTGCTCAAACTTGAAGGAAGCAAGGGATTCTGTGAAGCAAAGAGAGGATAGAAGACATCCCAGGCAAAGGAAACAGCTTGAGCAAAGCAAAGTAGATGGGAGTTGAATTAACCTGGACAGGAAACATCAAGGTAGCTCTGTATGCCGGGAACATTGTACAGAAGAGAATAAGGTACATTAAGCCTGAAAACATGATTAGAACCAGACTATGAAGAAATTTAAAATAAAAAAGAAGAGTCAGTATTTTATCCAAGAGGAAAGAGGAAGCCACTGAACTTCATGAGAAGGGGATGGGGGATGGGGATAGGGGGATGGGGGGGGAGATAGGCGTGGTCTAACCTGAGCTTTAGAAGGCTCACTTGGAGACGACTGTAGAGGATAGTTTGGAGATGGAAAAGCCTTGAGAGAGGGTGATTAACTGGGAGGCTAATGTGAAACTGAGGATATAACTTCATGGGTTTGTTTTATGAATGAAGAGAAATGTATACATACATAAGAGTAGAATTGACAAGATGTGGTAACAGAATGAATATGAAGGGGGAGGAAGAAGGACTCTGTGGACTAAAAGCCTGAGTGACAGGAAGGTCATGATTTAAATTAAAATACAGAATTTAGTAACATAAGAGGGTATGGACAATAACATGAGCCCTGCTTAGGACACATCAAGTTTTTCATGCCTCTGGAACATCCAATTGACAATATCTATTGGGGAGGTAGTACTGTAGGCCTGGATCTCAGGAAAGCCCTAGCAGTTATCTTAAGAAATGAGAGTTGAAACCATAGGAGCTAATATCACCAAGGAGACAAGAAGAAAAAGAGTAACCAAGGAGAGAGTCTCGAGTGAGAAATATGAGGAAGGATATGGATAATAATCCAGCAATAGAGACTGAGGAATGTCTAGAGAGGTAGGTGAGTGAGGAGATAGGAGTGTCCCTCAAAACAAATGAAGGAGAGAATGCCCAGGAGGAGGTATTGGTCAATAGTACTGCAGAGTGGGAAAAAAAAAAAGAGATCAAATCTGGGGAAAAACGCCACTTGATTTGATAATTAAGAAATTGTTGGTAGATTTAGAAAGAACAGTTTTAGATGAGTTCAGGTTGGATATTGAACTGCAAGGGGTTGAGAAGCTAGTTATCAGGAAAAGAATCAGATGCCATGAACATAGATATATTTTCCTTGGAATTTGATTGTGTTTGTGTATGTCTGTGTGGGTGTGTGTTCTCACTTGATGTGTTGTATATAAACCTTCAGGAATGATATAACTGGTGAAGATAAACAAAATATGAGTATTAACCTAAAATTAAGGGAGATTTCAATTATAAATATGAATAGTTTGAGGAAATCAAGAGAGCAGGGATAGTATATTGGACAAATGTTATTCATGTTGGAATTGTGTTTGTAGAGATAATTTTTTTTAAAGAAATTGGCAATGATGAACTAAATCTCCCATTTTTGAGAGCCTATCATCTTTAAGTGATATGACAATCATAGCTGAAATTATAAAGCAGCAATCATCAAAACTACTTGGCACTGGCTAAGAAATCGAGTGGTGGTCAGTGGAATTGGTTAGGTAGGCAAGACACAACAGTCAATGACTATAGTAATCTACTATCTGATAAATCCAAAGACTCCAGCTTCTGGGATAAGAACTCACTATTTAACAAAAACTACTGGGAAAACTGGAAAATGGTATGGTAGGAACCAGGCATAAACCAACATCTTACACCAAACAAGAGATAGAGAACATTATAAAATGCAAAATGGATGACTTTGATTACATTAAATTGAAAAGTTTTATTACAAAGCCAATACAACCATGATTAGAAAGGAAGCAGAAAGCTGGGAAACAATTTTTACAGGCAGTGTCTCTGCTAAAGGCCTCAATTTTCAAATCTATGGAGAACTGAGTTGAATTTATAAGAATACAAGTCATTCTTCAATTGATAAATGATCAAAGGAAATGAACAGGCATTTTTCAGAGGAAGAAATTAAAGCTATCTATAGTCATATGAAAAAATGCTCTAAATCACTATTGATTAGAGAAATGCAAATCAAAACATCTCTGAGGTACCATATCACACCTATCAGATTGACTAACATGACAAAACAGGAAAATGATAAATGTTGGAGAAGATGTGGGAAAATTGCAACACTAATGCATTGTTGGTGGAGTTGTGAACTGATCCAACCATTCTCGAAAGCAATTTGGAACTATGCCCAAAAAGCTATAAAATTGTACATACCCTTTGACCCAGTGATACCACTTCTAGGTCTGTATCCCAAAGAGATAATAAAAACAGGCAAAGGACCCACATGTACAAATTTGTAGCAGCCCTTGTTGTGTGGCAAAGAATTGGAAATTGAGGAGATGTCCATCAATTTGGGGGATGGCTGAACAAGTTGTGATATATGAATATAATGGAATACTATTGTGCTATAAGAAATGATGAGCCAAGAGACTTCAGAAAAACCTGGAAAAACTTACATGAACTGATGCTGAGTGAAATGAGCAGAACCAGGAGAACATTGTACACAGTAACAGCCACATTGTGCAATTACTGCCTTTGATAGACTGAGCTCTTCTCAGCAATGCAAGAATCTAAGACAGCTCCAAAAGACGATGGAAAATGCTATCCACATCCATAGAAAGAATTATGGAGTCTGAATGCAGATGGAAACATACTATTTGCTCTCCTTTTCTTTTTTTTGTTTTTTTTTATTCTTTCTCGTGGTTCCTCCCATTAGTTCTAATTCTTCTTTACATCATGACTAATGTGAAAATATACTTAATATGAATGTATAATCAGAGTCCATATCAGACTGCATGCCATCTTGGGGAGGAGGGAGGAAATGGAGGGGGAGAAAATTTAAAACTCAAAATCTTATGGAAATGAATGTCGAAAACTAACACTAATTAATTATTTTTAAAAATTGACAAAGACAAATGAAATAGCTCATTTTTGAGAGTCTATTATCTTTGTGATATGACAATCATAGCTGAAATTTGATGCTACCTTTATAAATTTTTTAACACACAACATAAATTTCAAGTTTCCAATACTGTTGTTTCTTAATACTTTCAACAGGTATGTCTCTATTTTACTTAAATATTATCTAAATAAAATACAAACTAAAAGGTAATATCTTTTTATAACTGTTGATAAAGCATAACTTCATTCATGGGCTTATCAGAATTAGAGTTGGAAAAAACACTAGAGAATCATCTCACCCAGGTCCCTCCTTCTATAGATCAGGATTGAGTTTAGTCATTTTTTTAGTCATATTTGACTCTTCATGATCACATTTGGGGTTTTTCTTAGCAAAGATACTGGAGGTGTTGGCTATTTCCATCTCCAGTTCATTTTACAGATGAGGAAACTGAGGCAAACAGGGTTAAGTGACTTGCCCAAGGACAGACAGCTAGTGTCTTAGGCCAGCTTTAAAGTCAGGAAAATGTTGCCCCCATAGATCAGGATGTAGAGACCCAATCATATATGTGCCTTGGTCAAGCTCAAATCAGGTATTAAATTGTAGAGGTAGACTCTAGTGACAGTTTTTTATTACTCCAAATTCAGGTCTCTTTCTCTTACAGTACAGTATACTTTTCCACTCCACTACAGTGTACAAATAAATTAATCTCTTTATGTATTGCTTGAAAAGTCATATTTTTAATGTTTTCTTAAATTCCTAACTAGTACCAGGCACTGTGCTAAATTCTGGAAGACAAAAACAAGTCCTTGCCCTTGTGGAGAGCACATTCTACTTGTGGGTTGGGTAAGGAAGGTAGAAATTACATGTAATATGATTAAATACAAAATACATGCCAAGTAAATAAAAAGTAAAACAAAAGCTGCTTGGAGGATTCAGAAAGTCCTCTTGTAAGAGGTAGCATCATAGTTGGGCAGCTAGGGACAAAAGAGATGGCAAGAGGAGGGATTATATTTAAAGACTGTAAGTCAGAATATACAAAGGCAAGAAGTCAGAATACATGTGTGTGAAGAACAGCAACTATGTCATTTTTTACTGGCACATACTGAAATAGAAATTAAAGACAGGCTAGACTCAGATTATGATGGACTTGAAATGTGAACAAAGAATCTATATAGCCTTCTAGAAGCAACAGGGAGTCAATGATGCTTTTTGAGCAGAGGAGTAACATGGTGAGACTTATGATTTGGGACATCACTTTGGCAGCTATGTGGAAGATGGGTTGCCAAAGACAGACCTGAAGAAGGAAGATTAATGAAGACACTCTTGTAATAACTTAACTGAAAAGTTATCAGCCTTTGGAATCAGATGGAGGTCATGTGACTAGATAGAAGAGGATAGAAAAAAATAAATCATTTTTCATATTAGTAATCAATCCTCTTAGAACAGCTCCCAGATTTTCTACCTTAAATGCCACCAAGCCTGCTTTGTGGTCCAAAAGACAATTGGTAATGTCAAATTAACAATTTACATGTTTTGAAGGGGGGAAGAGAGACAGAGAAATTTGGGTTAGTGTCATAATTAATAGTATTCTTACTAGAACATAGGCATTGATTTTATGTTTTGATATTCCTGAATGTTGTCCGATGGGTCACTTAAAAGAGACTATTACTGTCCTCATTTGCATATCATTTCTATTCTTAGTCTTCTGATTTTCAAATTTAATGTATACAAAAACATTAATGTTCCCTTTATTTTCTAATAATCTTCAAGCAAAGGATGATTCCATAATGACCCAATTCTAGAATGACCATGATTCTATAATGATTCTATAATTATAGCTTAACACTAGCTGCCAAGGAAAGACCCTTTTCAACATCTCTTTAATTTAAATAAATAAAAAAACTTTCTCACATTTGGAGAAAAGAACAATTTTCTTAGCAAGCAAACTTATAGACAATCTCTTCAAACTAATAAACAATTAGAATATCACATAAGATAGAAATGCACCATCTTTTGAGAAAGTCTTGCTCTAAACTAGGTGGGATAGTAGATAAAATGCCAAGCTTGAAGTTAGAAGTTCAAATTCAGACTCAGACATTTACTAGCTGTGTGATTCTGTGCAAGTCATTTAATTATGTTTGCCTCAGTTTCATTTGTAAAAATCAGTTGGAAAAGGAAATGGCAAATCATACCATTATCTTTGCCAAGAAAACCCCAAAATGGGATCATAGAGAATTGGAAAGTCCTGAAATGACTCAACAACAACAATATTCTAAGGATAAAAAGCTATCAAAGGTGCAACTTTTAAAGATATTAGTATAAAACCCACCTTTGATATGTCCAACTTTTGTGACTTTGGGTAAGTTGCTTAGCCTACTTTGCCTCAGTTTCCTGATCTGCAAAATGAGGGGACTGACTCTTAATTTTCCTTATAGTTCTATATCTGTGGTCCTATGATACTACCTTTCCAGAGAGGGGATTCCACTCTTGAACAATCCTAGGTGCTTCATAGATTATATTGAGATGAAAATTGACTGTATATCTGATAGTCCTATTTCTACTCTCTTAAGGCAAGGAAAACAAAGTGCTCTATGTGACCATTGAACTCTCTCTCTCATCTTCCTTGCCACATAATAATACTATTTTTTTAATTTTGATTTCTCCCTTTAGAATATAAGCTCCTTGAAGGCAGGCTCAGTCTTGCTTGCTTACATTTGTATCCCCAGTGCTTATGAGCAATTAAATGCTTCATATGAATTTATATCAAAGTATTCTATGTAGCATATCCATGAAACTCTTAGTGAGGTACCATAACTAATGCAATTTGAATCATTAACAGGGGTGGGGGATATCAAGGTGGGTAATGGAATCCTCCAGAAGCTTAAATTTCTTTATATGTGCAATCTACATAAGCTAGTAAAGAGTTAACCAAATATTGATGTGGGAAGACTAGGAAGAATCCATGAGTTAAGTCCTTGAAGAACCATAGATCAAATGGTAAAAGGAGAAAATGAGTCTGGGGCACTACGTGATGAAGGATGAACTCCAGGTCAGCAGTTCAAAATCAAGCATGCAAAACTTCCTAGAATATCAAAGTCATATTGATCAGAGAAAATTCACATCGAAAATGTCTCTGAGAGTACAATCATACTTTGAAATCCCTGGTCAGCTCTGGCATTCCTGATCAGTCAAACTCCATCAGTCTCTGACATCTGCCCAAGTTTGACAGACTACAAGATAAGACATTTTTATAGTAAAAGAAAATTAAAATTCTATGGCTCCTTTCCCAGCTTGATCTCAAATATATGTCATAGCTAATCCGCTACTGACATGTTAGTTTGTATCCCTCTTGAATTATCATAGAACACACCTAGTTAAAATACTTTGTGAATATCAAATAAAATGGAGAAACACAGAATAACAAAGATGTTAATAACTTCAAATATGATGAAGTTATAAATCTTTAGATTTATATTCAGCATGGCATATTGGAGAGTACCACCCTTGAAGCCAGGATCATTAGTGTTCAAGCGCCAGCTCAGGTATATACTGGCTGTGTGACACCTGGCAAGTCATTTAGCCTTTCAGTGCTTCATGCAACCTTCTAAGACTGACCAGTATTGGTAAAGGAAGTTTCATCCCATGTGAGGTCCCTATACAAATCTCGTCTAGTCTCTGGCCTATTTGATGGTAATATTGGCAAAGGGATTTACTGAATAAACAGAATTTTACCAGTTTCATTAATCTATTGGAATGAATCTGACAGTATGAGATTTATTGTCTCAATTCTAAGTTAGTGATAGTAAGAGCAAAGAAAATCTGTATTTATTACAGTACTTACATAAGACTTTTTTTGTATTTGGAATGTAGTGCAGTAAGGAAATATGACTAGAAATGGGGAGAGTCTGTGCAGAGAGAGTGGGAGTAAAAGAAGAAAAGACAGATTGCAGAGGACCTTGACTTTCAAGCTAAGCAGAATGTACCCGTATGCTGTACAAAATGTGAAGATTTTCAAGATTTCCCACCACATATATATCTTAAAGGAAGCAATGATTTTTAAAGAATTAGCAAGATAGTGGTATGCTAGATGGATTGGAGGTCAAAGTGAGTGGGGGTTAGCAGACTAGTTAATGAAGTAATCTATATGTGAGGTGATAAGGACCTGAACTAGGTTGGTATCAGTGGGAATTGAGAGAAAGTAAATGATTAGGGAACTATTACAAAGAAATAGTTGACAGGATCATACATATGATCATGGAATTTAGAATTGTAAAGGCCCTTGGTAGTCACGTAGTCCAACAACCAAGGTGTAGAGAGTGTAAGTGGCAAGTCCAAAGCCATAGATGTGGTACGTGGCAGAGTCCCAGTTTGGACCTAGGCCCTCTGACTTCAAATGTAGTACTCTTTTCACTAATCCACAATGTTTGGGTGACCAATTAGAGATGTAAAAAAAAAAAAAGGTTTAGAGTCTAGTTTTCTCAGATAATGGTGGTATTATTGATAAAGACTTAGTTTCCTATTCAGTTTCCTGGTATCATTGTATAATGTCCCACATCCAAGTCTTTGGGCACTCCATTCCTCATACCAGCAAACTATCATTCTCTCCCTCTCCTTTGAACACTCCCTCCCCACCCCTATGTCATTCCCATCAGGTCAAATGTTAATTCTACTTTCACTTTTGACTTCCTCACCTCAAGCCAAATGAGATTATCTCCATCCTCTAATTTCAAATATTTAGAATTTATATTTGTACATAAGCCTTAACTCCTTTCTCTACTAGGCTGAAAAATATTTGAGAGTGTGTTTTACATAACTGAATTTGCTATAGGGTACATAGTAGGGACTCAATAAAAGTTGGTTGAATTTAATTTTAGGCACTTTGAATGTTAGGGGATTACATAACTTCCAAGTAGAAATGTCAATTACCTAGCTTAAAATTATATACAACTGCAGTCTGGGGGAGAAGCCATAGAAGGATTCATAGATCTGGGAGACATCCAAATTGAGATGATAATTGAAACAAGGCATCTAGATGAGCTCTTTTAAGTGGAAAAAAATAGAAGAGAAGCTCATTCTTCCACATTGCTTGAAGTCAGGGATCAGAAGCATGAAAAACTGATAGCAGACAGAGAAGTCTCAACCTAAGAGGTTAGAAGAAAACCAGTATAATCACAGAGAACCAAGAGGGAGAGAGATTCCAGGGGAAACGAGTGATCAATGATGTTAAATGAAGGAGAATAAGAATCTTGAAAAAGCCTTTGAATTCAGTGATCAGAAGATTATTAACCCTTTAAGAAAGTAATTTTTATAGACTACTAGAAGTGGAAGTCAGATTATCGTGGATGGAGGAAGAAATAAGTGTTGAATTAAAGGGGTTAGCTGATTTATATCACTCATTCAAAACAACAACAAAATGAAGGAGATAAACAGAATGGTAACTGGCAAGACTAACAGTCATGAGAAGGGCTGGAGACAGTGGGGTAACTGAAGATGCTAAGGTGAGAAGAAAAGATTATTAAGGACTATTGCCCTAGAGTAATAATTACCCTAGGAAAGAGTCCCTCTACAGGATTAAAACAAAGTGGTTGAGACAGAGAAGAAGAGGAAGATGCATTAGCTCACTCTAGATGACTTTCAATTTTTTTTTCTAAGAATGAGAAGGGAGAGGAAAGAATTGGGAGTTTAAAGGGATCCTAGAGGGCCCAAGACAGCTTGTGCAGATAATGCACACATAGATTTATAACATAGACAAATAACAGGATTTCAGAAGTTTAACAATGGCTTATTTCACATTCAACACCAAAAATTTAGCAGGGTTTGGCTCTCTTGATCCCTTCTATGGCCCAACACTTCTTGGTGGCCTGGGAGCAAGAATTAATCCAGATAATCAAATGTTCATTTTGTTGTCATATCAACCATCCAACCTCACGCGTGGCTATGCAGCACAAGATATGTTCGTATTTGTTCATGAAGTTCATTATGTATTTGTTGTGATAGAACAATGTCTAAAGTGCTTCAATGTTTTCAGGTACAGCTCTAGTGAGATACTTAAATCATTGTGTCTAGAAGTATCCAATAAATCAAAACACTCTATTATTGCTTCATTGCTAACTTACCTTTTTTTTTATTTAGAGGAGAGACAGAATTAATATTATGCTATTTCTTATTGAGATATACCTGTTAGGAGAATTAGAGCTTTAAGTACTGGGGTCCAAAAGGACTTAGATTAAAAAAAATCCACCCCTTAAACATTTCATTGTGCTGTAGCCTCTCAGTTTTATCTGACATTCACGGATCCTGTTAACCTCTATTGGAGCTGCATATAAAAATATCCGGCAGCAACATTTATCGAAAAAAAAAAAAACAATTCTCAATGTTTACCTTTAAAAATGCCAGTCATTCACTTCTCTTCTTAACCCCTTCAGGGTTTGGGTGGTGTAGGGTGGTAAGTTTTTAAGAGCCTTCCTAGCCATGACATCCTTGTGAGATACACTGAAAAGAACTTGCTTAAATATATGATTTTTGAGTCATATAATAAGGAATATATATTCTGTTCATGAAAGGCAAACACATGAGACAGTTGGTGTTTCATGGCCACCACAGAAGAATGAAAAATAATAAATCCTGTAGAATGTGAGTAAGCCTTTGCTAGTAGAATGCCATCAGAAGGGCATGTTAAGTAACACAATCCTAAGGAGAAGTAATACTATGCACCGTTTCTAAGGTGGAATAAAGTTATATGGTAGTAAAAACATAGAGACCTCCCACTGCCTATCTATTTTCATCAGCTTCTCTCTTAAATGCGATGCTTCCATATGCCAGTGCCCCCAATCTCTCTCACCATCAAAAGAGGAAATAACAGCATCACTGCTTGTGTACACATTATAGTTCTTGATTTTCTGGGAAGAAAAGTCACCCCTAACATATTTAAGACAGAGAAGAAGATAAAGACTTTCAAACACCTTAAATTTTATGTATAAAGTTATAGTAGTAATATTTTATATGTGTAATAGAAATGCATATGAGACACTGAGATGACATAGACTGCCAACATCATTCCTTCTCCTATCATTCTTCCTGAGGCTAATCAAATTGAAAGTATTGGCACTCATCATTAGTAGGCATGCCCTGAGTTGGAAAGGCAAATGGAAAGAGGTGAAAGTGAGTCTAAGTGAGAAGTTCTGAGCAAATGGAATGTACATTACATTTATGTTGAGGTAATAGTTAAAAGGAAGTCAATCTAGGAGCAAGGATTGGAGATCATCTGTTGGGAAGAATGAGTCTGGAAGTCTGACAATTGTGCGAGCTGCCGTTTTGCGTGCTGGGCCAGTGGCTTTGTTAAGCTGACTAAAAACCAAGCTGAACATGTGTTATCCAGTCCTGAAGCATACTGGTTTCCATGGTCTCAATTCTAAAATGCTAGCACTTTTCTAATAAAGTAGCAGTGGGGTGGAGAGTCAGTGGATGGCAATGTTAGATAGCATTAGCAGCAGAAAAACTTCCAGGAGATCAAGCCATAAGGGCAAAGGCAGGAAAAATCTCCCTGTGGACAGCACTGAAGCTAAAACCATCTCTTACCTTGGAATATAAGTTTTCTAGGGATATCTTGAGGACAAAACGTTGAACTACTACTAAAGTATGCCTGTGGGAGATCATACTCATTTGTGTATTCAGGCTTGATTCTACTGCTTAACTTTTATTCCTTGTTATCTCTTTTGCTATTCAGTCCCAATTGAAATCTGTATGATTTTTTTGAGGGGGAGGGGGCTGGTCTATAAGTTAAGTAGGAATTCAAGATGTATATTACTACCACACTGAACTTGATAGCACACTGTAGGCTAAGTTTAAACTGTTCCACTTCCCAGAAATATTACACAGAAATTTAGTAGGTTAGTACAGTGTCTGAATGTATATGTGTATTAGCCAAAGTTACCCAAGTTTCCAGGTTTTTCAAAACTGAAGTAACTTCCTTCTCAGAAGAAATCACACAGATGTATAGACACAAAGATGGAGGGAAAAGATGGCATGTAACTATATCCAGTTCTATACTTATATCAAATCAGATTGGGGTGGTGAGCATGTGGTCCTCCTGTCATAGTATGGAACAATAGAGACAACTAAACTAGGATCAGAGTCAAGGTGCTGGCTAGAACCAAGTGGGCATATGTATGGAAAGACAGGGCAAGGCAGAGGAAAAAAGAGCAGATTGGGCTGGAAACCAAAGATACATGATTTGATAAATCAGAATGCTGTCAGCACCCCCTTTTGATTCCTCTTCTGTCTTGAAGACCTATCTGGGACAAACTAGGAAGAAGGATTAAGGATTTTTTTATTAAGAAGGACAAGTCCAAAAGTCTGACATCTGCCTGTGCTCCTAACAGACTCCTACTTCCTAAATGGTACAATGCATAGAGTACTGGACATGGAGTCAGGAATACTCAAACTCAAAATCAGATTCAGATGCTTATTAGCTGGGTGACTGAGCAAGTTATTTAATTATTGCTTGCTTCAGTTTTCATTTTGGGAGATAATAATAGCACCTATCTACCAGGGGTATTGTGAGAATAAAATGAGATAATATTTGTAAAAGTGCTTTTCGAATGATAAGGCACTCTATAAATGCTCTTTTTGTTGTTGTTGTTGCTGTTGCTATACCAAATTTCTTCACATTCTCTGATCTGACTTGTGAGGAAGAGAGAAGGAGAGTTGGGGAGGAAAGACAGAACTCAGTCCCTCAATTGCAAGTCACATTGCAACCATTATACTTTATTGTAATGTCCATTTGTATTTCTACAATATTTGCTACTGCTATTAAATTCCATGACCATCAACAAAGTTTTATCAAACTCAACCTGCATTCAGATACAGACAGAAAAAGGAAAAGGTATCCAAATGGGGATATATATTCCGTTTTTCCATAGTTCATAATGGGGTGTGGCCAAACTAATAAGGAGATAGTTTTGTGCTGTCTTTCTTTTTTGTTTATTTTGTTTTGTTTTACAATTTGAATAATTTAAAGAATATCCACACCCACTACACTGCTTTTGGCTCCAGGGAGAAAATTCATAAGGCAACAAACCTCAAAGTTGGTGTGGCAGTGTCCAAATGCCCCTTCTGGCCCTCTGCTAGTACTTTACCTTATCTGGAATTAAGTGGTCCTCTAAACTCAAATAGTCACCTCTCCATGAAAGGGGTCTCCAAAACAATATGACAATTAGTAAACAGAGCTTTATCCGCTGACCCACCAAGCTATCTATTTATAAATATGTATGTGTGTAAAAATATTTGTGTATCTGTATATACATATAGTCATACAAACACGCCTACATACACATACATTCAATTTGCTAAATACTAAACAAACAATGATATGGGCATTTGTCCATTTCCAAATTTTCAAACAAGATAAGTCTCAGTTATAAAGCCCTGAATCAAAAACTGTTATCCTTGTGTTATTTATTGCATATAACTAAAACATACATATGTTGTTGTGACAATTATTTTCCCTTTTCTAGCCAGGAAGAAAGTATCAATCTCAGTGAGATGCCTTGCACTACATTTTTAATTTGCCCATTGCAATGATCAATCAATTCTTAAACCCATAAGGTTTCATCAGGGGAATGCTAATATAAAAGTTACAACTCAATACCAAAAAGCCAAAGAGTACACCACAACATATGGATTTATAATTATTTATAGACTTATAATTAGATAATACAATTTAAAGGTATTTGAGAAGCAGTTTTGTACTGCTCTGTGGGTAATCTCATTGATGGAGGAGAGCCCAGATTAAAGGACGAAAAATGACTGAATTTTATCCGACCTTAGTTATTTGGTCATCTTCTTAACCGAAACATGGCTACCAACTGTAAAGATTTACAACCTTTTAAAATCCCTGATTCCAAGTTTGTTTATTTTTTAATAATTCTTTCTCTCACAAAGTTGTTTTTTTTTTCTTCCTGCTTATCTAAAATAGTTTCTTCGGTGATTTGGACCCATTTCTCTTTTCCTATCTATTTTAGCAACAAAGAATAAATAAGCAATGCCTTCTACTATAAAAAATTCAATGAAATTGTTTTCTCTTCATTAGCAACATATTTCCACTATGTCATCATGAAATATATCTTATATGTGAATATTACTAAACAAAATTTCATTTCTCTCCAACTTTTCCATTTCTCACCCAAATCTACAGAAAACTTTTCAAAATGTCTTGTTTATTAAAATTATATGAAATATTTACCTATATTATCATTAAGTAATCATATACTTATATATGTATATAAGCACATGCCACTTCATCCATAAATAAATTTAAAGAACATAAAAGTACATTAATGATCAAATGTTGGCATTAGTATTTGGTACATCAATTACTTTACCAAAATTTTCATGCCCCCTCTTTCTTGCTCTTGAATGCTGCAGTGCAAGGCACTATTCTCTCTCCAGCTCTCTCCTGTCTCCAGTTCCCATTCCCTCATTTTTGCTAATCAGAAATTTATATATGCAATGTATGCCTCACAGTTAATTTACAAGGTACAAAATCAATGTTTGGTATAAAAAAAAATAAAACTCCCTTAACATTTAACTAGAAAGGACTTCCCCCCCACCCCTTTCAGCTCACTAAATAAAGAATTGCAATTGAGGTTAGGTACATGTTCCCAATTTAAATTTTAAACTAGGTGCCCTTTTGTGAAGTTGTAGATCATTTACTGGCCTAGATAGTTGTATTTGCAGAAATAATTTATCACAAAGATTCTTATCTTAATGCTCCAGATTTCTTCTATTAATTTCCCTTTGGAAGTGAACTAGAATGCAATTCACTATTTAATATTTCTTCTGAAATTTACTCTTTCAAGATGTTTTGCTTTTTAAAAAAATAATTCATTTTATTACCAGTCCTTCAAAGTATTATATATTTTCAACTTTTCAATATTACCATTGGTTGATCATCAAAGCTTTGTTGGCATTTATTCTAAGAAACAATGTAAAGCATGTTCTTTCTACTTTATGGTGGAGAAACACACATTCAATTATTTCACCTAGATACCTCCTTCTCTAGATACTAGAAATGACATTTAGGAATTTGTATGATAATATAGGTGTCGGTTTTTTTTGTTTATTTGAAGAATTTAGGTATCTTTATATGCATGAAGAAGAAAATTTGCCATGCCTGAAGCTTTTTTATTTCTTCTTAGGTACTACATGTTCCTTTAAAATTTGTTGATATTAATTCATGTTATTATTATTCAATATTTTGTATTCTTGATCCTAATGATAGACATACTCTAATATTGTAGATCACTCCCAAACTTTCTCATTTAATGTGATTCTTGTCAACAGATCATTGATTTAGAAATAGAAGGGATTTTAGATGTTTTCTAAATCAATTGCATCAAACTCAAAGAAAAACAAGAACCACTCTCTGTGGTTACATTTTGACTTAGTTTTAAAAATTTATATTATCTTTGTTTTAATTATTTTTATTTATTTCATTAAAATTTTACAATTACATTTTAATCTGGTTCAGGTCACAACAAATGTGGGATAAAGCCCACAAGTATTTTTGACACATTTAATCTAGACTCTCTCATTTTAAAAATGATTAAACTGAAACTCAGAGAGGTGAAATAATTTAGATAAATTTAGATAAATGGCAGAATTAGAACCCAGTTGTTATATCATACTATCTCCAGCAATTTAATTACACCAATGGTTAATAAATGCCTACTATATGAAAGACACTGTGCTAAGCACTGGGAAAATGATACCCAGATGAATGTTTCTGTACTCAAACAAATGTGTATGTGTGTGTGTGTGTGTATGTGAAATTGAGAGAGAAAGAGAAAGGACAACGAGGAAAGGAGGATCAGAGGAGACTTCAAAAGGGTTTCTAGAAATAAGAAGGGAGAAAAAAATGAATTTCAAGCATGGGGGTTGTTGTCTGTAGTTCATTGTCAAAGAGGACCATGACATCAGGAAAGTGATGCTATGACTTACAAGTGAAATGGATTTAAGTGAAGCAGGGCTGTGCAAAGTCACCAGCCCACTCTCTCCTCCAGAGTCATCTGGGTCCAATGGCAAAATATATATATCAGGATTACTGGAGATGGTCCTGGATAAAGTGGGAGACCTTGGGCTTCCTAAGGTAAGGTCTTTTCCAGGTCTCAGTTTGATTGAAGCCATTAACCATTAACCATTCAGTGGTTAAGGCTAGGTAAAAAATGAAGCAAAGACTGGCCTTTTTTACCTAGTTAAAAAAAATCAATCAGCGTTTATGGCCCAAACAGAAACAATTGCTATTTGCACTCATTCTGAGCCATCAGGGCCCAAATAGGGGCATGAGGGAGAGCTTGTGGGAATTCATAGAGGCAGAAGTAATCCAGTTGGTCCTGGTCTTTCTGTAAATTCTCCATAAATTATCTATTCAACATTCTAAAGGCCTTCCTCTGGTTCTTTTAATGTACACAGGAGATTTTAGCATTTGAAGTGAATTTATTATCATAACTCTAATGTAAAGAGTTTTACAGTTTGCTAAGTATTTTCCAACATATAATCACATTTAATTCAAACCTACATACAAACACATTTACCTAACTTAGAATAGGTATGTATGTACATCTGCTCAAGAGAAAGCTGAAGTTCAGAATGTTTAAGTGATTTTCCCAAGGTCAGCTAGTAATTTATAAGTATCTATTACATACGATGTTTAGTGTGAGGTGCTGGGAATATAAAGACAAAACATAGAATAATGGTCCTGCCTGCAAGTAGTTACGGGGACCCAAGTCTTCTATGTGATAACCTAATGTTCTTTTCACTATACTAGGAAAATCTCCCAAATATCTTCTGGTTTTTTTTTAAGAGGCATCTTTAATTTCATCTTTATTTCTAAATATGGTATCCTGAAATTCTTAATGCAGTTTTAAAATATTAAAGTTTGCTTCTTCCTACTCACCAAGCTATAAATGAATATTTCAAAAAAGGTGGAGGGAGGGGAGCAGTTCAGAAAAACTAACCAAAATATCCACAAAGAATTGATCTGTTTCTCTCTCTTTCTCTCTCTCTCTCTCTCTCTCTCTCTCTGTGTCTCTCTCCCTACACACACACACACACACAGTTCCACATCACTAATGTCTCATCTCTTCTAAGAAGGAAAGGAAGTGCTTTTTCTCATCATCTATACAGAAAAAGTTTGGTCATCATAGTTGCAGTATTCAGTATCTTTTTTTTATTCATTCCACTTATATAGTTCTTACTGTGCATATTTTTTTTTCTGGTTTTACTTGCTTTATTTTCATTTGTTGATGTCTTTTTATACTTCTCTGAATTCCTTACAGTCACTATTTTGTTTTAAAGCATGTACCATATTTTTTCATCCTGTTTTCAGTTGGTGGCATCTATCTTGTTTCCAAATGTTACTATACATATTTTAGAGTATATAGGACCTTTTGTTATGTCTTTGACTTTTTAGGATATAGGCTTAGTAGTGAAATCTCTGAATCTAAGGCTATGGACATTTTAGATGCTTCAATAGTTTAATTTCAAATTGCTATCCAGGATGGTTGGAAGCAATTTATAGCTTACCTATTAGTGTATTAATGTTTCTGTTTTTTTTTTACCACCTTTCCCACACTGACAATTTCCTTTATTCTTTTGAATTTTACAATTTGTTCAGTGTGGAATAAAACATTAGAGTTTATTTAAATTTCTCTTATTAGTGACTTAAAGCAAATTTCCATTTGTCATAAATCTTAAATGCTGAAAGAGTGAATAAATTTTGGAGGCTAGTGGTAGTGTATTGGTAGTGTATTTTTTAAAAAATCTTACTTTATATCAAATGTGCCACAGTCAAAGGTTTATAGGATCATAATTTTAGAGCTCACATAAACTGAAACTGTTATATAATGCAACCCTTTAGTTTTTAAAAATGAGGCTACTGAATCCAGATGATTAAGTGACTTTCCTAAGATCACATACGTAGAAAATGACAGAATAGAAACCCACAGTAGAAAGTTCCTCTGATTACAGACAGCTAATAAATCCACCAACAGGCAATTATTCCTTGCTTAATTATTTTGCCAAACATGATGTTACATATGGAAGATAGAAAGAAAAAGCAGTCTGTGTTCCTTGAGAAGCTTATATTCTAATAGAGGAAACAATATAAAGAAACCAATAGAGACATATTATTTAACTATTTGAAATTTCAGCAAACATACAAGCAGAAATTACTGGTTACTAAATTTTGATCTTTCAGCACACTTATTGGTGATGAAATGTATCACCTGAAACAGTGGACATGACTTGCAAAACCTAGACAGTTTATTAACTGACCATTTTCTATATTGCAGGCATTCTATACTAGTTCAATCACTTGAATTTTAAATTAGTAATTTAATCCCCATTTAAATGTATTACAAAAGAATAATTCAGTATTTTAGGATAATCATTTTCTAATTACATTTCTTACCAACTTAACAAAGTGCTAAGTGCCGGGAGTATTAATTATCATTCAATCTTCACACTTCATTTCTTTCTAAAAAGACCTTCTTAAGCAGCTGTTCTCTGAAAATGCAGCAAAAAATGGTGCCTCCTAACATGTAACAGCAACATGCTCATATATCCCAGTTTAACTTTTTCAGTGGTTGCCACAACTATATTATCATTCCCCTATGTCAAGGATATTCAAACACATCAAATGGTTACAATTCTGGTAAAAAAAAATAATAAAGTAAGAACAATGTAGTTTTTCTAGCCTGGACAATTAAACATCAAATGACCCATTCCCTGGGGAAGGGAGAGGAGAAGACAGGAAAGGAGGGGAGAGGAGAGGGGGAGAGAGGGAGAAGGAGAAGGAAAGAGAGGGGTTGAGGAGCTAAGTAAAGATATGCAACTATCATAAACTTGTTTCAATGCATAAAATACTTGACAACCTGTCCCCAACATTTTTCCTGCCTTATTTTGCATAACCTGCATTTATATACTCTATATAGTATCAGAACTAGTCTTCTAGTTATTCATCACATATCACAGTACAAAACCCAACTCTGTCTTTCTTTGCACTGATCATGTTCCATATCTAGTATGTACTCCGCCTCCTCAACTCTTGTCTTTTCGAATTCCTAGTTTCCTTCACAACTCAATTAAAACACTGCGTACTACATGAAGCCTTTCTTGATCCCTTCAATTGCTAATGCCCTGCCCCTTACATTATATAATTTTGCACAAACTTATATATGCACATGTTTTCTCACCCCCAATAAAAGTTAAACTCCATTAAGGAAGACATTATTCCATTTTTTGTCTTTTTATTCCCAGAGCCAAATAAATGTTGTTTGTCTTTTAAGATGATCAGTGAAATCAGGGTTGGTATCTTGACTTCTAGGTAAATCAGATTTAAGTGAGGCATAGTTGTACAAAGTCTTCAGCCTTACTCTCTCTTCCAGTCATCTAAGTCCAGTGACAAGACAAAAGTCAGGACAACTGGTGATGGCCTAGGATGCAGTGGAGGACCTTGGTATCTTCTATATCTGACCAAGTTCTAAGGGCTTCAACTGTTTTCATGGCCATTAGAACAAATTGTTCTCTCCACCCATTCTACAGGAAGAAATCTTCACATGCTTAAGGTAGACATCCCCCAACTCACTAACCAGTGTAAGGCCTGTCAGTTACCCTCAACCTGGTTTAGCCTTTCTGTTGAGAGGGTTTACCTAGGTGTTGCCACTATGCATACTATAACTTCTTGGAGAGAGTTGAGCTCAAGGTAGACATGAAAGGTGAATAAGCAGCCCTGAAAAGCCATCACACCACAAGTACTACTCTTCCTTGAACTTCCCACACACCCTCACATTTGAATTCAGGTCTTCTTGTCTTCTGGCCCAGCACTCTATCCCCTGTTCTAGCTGCCCAACCAAGCACAATAAGTGCTCAAGAAATACTTCTTAATTGATTCTTGATGTTTGATTCCTGAAACTGCCCCAGGAATGAGGATGATAATCAAATGTACAGGGTGTAAGGACAGGTGACTGAAGCTTGTAATATTTCAAAGGTGCTCGAAGTCCTTGGAGTAATGGCATACCACTTGATGTTTGGCCTCCTTTGTCACCCCCTTCTTACCCCAAGTCAGATGACTTAGATTATAATAATAATAGATCAACTAGCTATTCTGCATTGTCATTTTGGGGGTGAGAAAATGGAGAAATGTCAATGACTTCGTGACTCAGAAATAACCTGGGCAGATGGAATGTCCTAGAAAGCAAGAAACAAGGCTCTCTTCTCTCCAAGTACTGGCCCATGCAGGAATGTGTTAATGTGTAATCTAATGAGTTAGGAATTTCTCTGGGTAACACAGTTGTGATCATGTCCATTTTACATGTGAATCAAGTTGACAGATCTTTAATGGAACATTTTACATTATTTGTATCTTCATGATGTTCTGATTTTTTTTTCAAAGAACAAATCACAGTAACACAGAATCTCTGTCAGAAGGAAGCTTGGTGATCACTGAGTCCAATCCTATCTGAAGAAGTAATCAGTGCCTTTTACAATCCCTATAATGAATAAGGCAATTATTGGTCCCAGGAAAACAGGTGCAAAGAAGGAAACAATTTCTATTTTAAAGGGGCTTCCCTTCTAATCAAAGACCAGCCCCTGTACAAAAACTTGTGAGAACCGACTCCTTCCAGAGACATAGCTTTTCACCTTGGGACAACTCTAACTGTGGACAAGTTTCTCTTTACACACAATCTAAATCAGTCTCTCAGAAACTTCAACCCCCTATTGCTAGTTCTGGATTCAAAGCCAAAGCACAATTAGTCTAATTTCTTTTCCACGTGGCAAGTCTTCTTATTACTTGGAGACTGCTATCTATTTTGCCCCATTGTCCTCCAATCATCTCTTTTTCAGGATAAATAATTCCAGCTCCTTTAACAGCTCCCTGTATTTATCATTCTTTCCAACCCTCATACCTTCCTAGTAAGCCTTTTCTGAATATGTAACAGGTTGGTCAATGAAATTCTTAAAGTCTGACATTAAAAACTCAATGCAATATATCAGATGTGGTCTCACCATATCATCACCCTCATTAAAAAACAACAATAGGGCAGCTAGGTGGCGCAGGGATAAAGCACCGGCCCTGAATTCAGTAGGACCTGAGTTCAAATCCATCCTCAGACACATAACACTAGCTGTGTGACCCTGGGCAAGTCACTTAACCCCATTGCCTAGCCAAAAAAAGAGAAAAAAAAAAGAAAAACAACAACAACAAAAAAAATCTTTTTAACAAACATTTATTAAGTACCTACTATGTGCCAGACACTATGTTAACGACTTTTAAACATTTTCTTATTATATCCTCATGACAAGCCTGGAAGATGGGGTGGGGATTATATTTTATTATTTTTTTAAAATTTTTGGGCAATTGGGGTTAAGTGACTTGCCCAGGGTCACACAGCTAGTGTCGAGTGTTTGGTCTGAGGCTTGATTTGAACTCAGGTCCTCCTGCCTTAAGGGCCGGTGCTCTATCCACTACAAAACACCTAGCTACCCCTGGGGTGGGGCTTATTATTACCATTTTTACAGAAGAGAAAACTGAGGCAGACAGAAGTGAAGTGACTTATCAAGGTCATTTAGATTAAGTATTTGAGGCCCAATTTGGACTCAGGTTTTCCTGTCTAAGTCCTGGGTTCTATCTACTGTGTCTTTCTCAAAAAAGTCTAAGATCACATCATTTCTCCCCTCACCTAATAGTACTGCTATTTAGCTCAAATGATCTGATCCATGAGGACATGAGACATAAGTGCTTTGCTGAAGTCCAAGTGCTTATAAATTATGTATTACTGAATACTAAATGCAAATATATTTCAAAAAAATTAGGTGGCTCTTTTGGTGACGGTTTTCTCTAAAATATGGATATTTGTTAATAGCTTAAAATTTTCCCCAGAATTATAAGCCTAAATCCTTAAAATTTACTACTTATTTTTATGAAACTTGGAAGACAGCTTTGGGTAATAAATAGAAGGTCTATGGACCTGTGTCAACTATCAGGTCTGAAACATAATAGGCTGTTTAATACTAGGTAAGCTAATTCAACTTTGAGTGATCCAGGCAATTCTCACAGAGAGTATTGATCTGCACTGGTAGAGGGAGTGTCTTCATTTCAAAGGGGAGTTCCCTCCCACAGAGATAAAATCATAGGTTTACTTCCCCTGCCCTTAAAGAGAAAGAGAGAGGGGAGGGAAGGGGTAAGTGGAGGGAGACAGAGACAGATAGACTGAGGGAGAGACAGACAGACAGAGAGAGAGACAGAGACAGAGTGACAGAAAGAGATAGGAGAAGAAACAGAAAGGCAGAGACAGAGACAGAGAGATAGAGAGAGAGACAAGAATCAGGGAGAGATAGCAAAGAGAGAAACAAAGGGAGCTAGAGACACAAACACAGTGAAGAAAAAGATAGAGACAGAGACACAGAGAAGAGGTGGATGGTAGAGAGATAGCAGAAAGAGAAAGAAATGTCTTTTAAAAAATCATGTAAGTAAATGGAGAATAAAGATGGGGACTGGACCTATGATTGTGTTGGTATTACAGACATCCTTAGTGGGAAACTTCCTCTAGAAGTGCATATAGACACATTTTCTAAAACTTGGTCTTAGACAGGTGCCTAGGTTCCTGCAGTAGCGTTAAACTCCAATAGAAATGGACTCACTAAACCATATGTAAAGATCTCTTTAGGTCACATATTTACTTAGAAAACTACACATTTATGCATTTCTCTTTTAATTCATATACTAGCCTATTAGAATCAGACAGGAGGATCAGGCCACAATTAGAAACCACTTGTGTCCTTACATTTTTGACACTTCTGGTCTACATCACTAAGTAGAGAAGGGACTTGCCAAGGTCACACAGCCATTACATGTCAGATTCACGGCTTGAACCCAGGTCCTCACGGATTCCAGATAATCTCTCTATCTACTACAACACTGCCTCTCTGTATAAAGGATGGTTATTGTTACTAAGTCATTTTTCAGTAATATCTGTCTCTGTGACCCCATTTTTTTTGACAGAGAGAACAAAATGGTTTGCCATTTCCTTCTCCAGCTCACTTTATAGATGAGGAACTGAAGCAAGCAGGGTTAAGTGACTTGCCCAGAGTCCCACAGCTAGTAAGAGTCTGAGGTCAGATTTGAACTCAGGAAGATGACACCAGACCCTTTATCTACTCTGCCACGTTGCTGCCCCATTGTATGAAGGATACAATGAATTAAATAAAAGTTGCTAGTTTAATAAGGTTATAAGACAATTTTTAATATGTATAAATCCCATGGCTTTAGAAGAAATTCCCCAATTTTAAAAAGTAGATATAGATACTATTCTCTCAATTGAGCACACACAAATGAAAATCTTTTTAACCTTGCTTTTTCATAACTTAAAGCTAGATTCATAGTTTCTATTATTTGTATACATTCTGATTACTCAGAGGTTTTGTTTTAATGGTTTTTAAATGACATGATTTAATAATTTCTCAGTAAAGGAAATATGAATTAACTTTGTGTTGAATTAAATACTTAAACTGTTATGCGCTTTAGTTACATTTATAATTCAAAACTGTGTCACATAATAAGGTACTTCTAATACATTGATATTCCTTCCTTGTTTTTCCCCACCCCTGTCTCTCCATGTACAAACACAAGCTCCATTAGCACATTTTTCTAGGGGTGTAAAAAATACAACATCTTCATCAGCAAATTTTTGCAACTTAACTTGGAATCTAAAAACCTAAATTCAAGTGCAGGCTCTCCCATTTCCTAGTACTTACTTGTGGGGAACATATCATTTAACCCCTGTGAGGCTCAATTTCTTCATCTATAGAGTGTGGATAACAATACACTACCTATTTCACAGGGTTATTGGAAGGAAATGTTTTGGAAACAGAAGCATATTTTACAAATGTAAGTCATTACTTTTATTATAGGGAACCTGCCAGGTGCTACAGTGCCAAGCTCATGGAAAGCACTTAATAAATGTTTGTTGACTGGGTGATGGTATAAATATGTGAGTATAAATCCCAACCCCCAAGAACAAGTGGATTCACGATACACAATTTCAATTGCCTCCAGTCCCATGGCTTTTGCACTGTTTATCTACATGGAGCACGAGGAAGTATTTGACAAAGGAAAATAATAATGTGAAGAGATGTGGTGCATTGGTGGCCAATGGCAGCAGTTGAATCTGACATCTTACTTCACTCCTACAAAACCAATTGGATCAAAGCACACATTTTGATGCTATGTTTTGGTGGTAGAACCAGTTCCCTGAATGAAATCATTTGACCCCTTCTCATGTCAGTAGCAGAATGGCAACACTGGACAGAGTACGGGACCAGGAGCCCAAAGACAAAGGTTCCAGCCCCAGTTCTGCTACAGTGTTAGCAGCCTGCTGCAGAGGAAAAAATGCTGAATCCGGAGAGGGAGAGGTAGAAGGAGAAAACAAGCAAGTACTAAGGGCCTACTATAGGCAGCCCCTGTGCTGAGGCAATTGGGGTTAAGTGACTTGCCCAGGGTCACACAGCTAATTAAGTGTCAAGTGTCTGAGGCTGGATTTGAACTCAGGTTCTCTTGATTCCAAGGCCAGAGGTCTATCCACTGTGCCACCTAGCTGCCTTTACTAAATGCTTTCTAAACTTTTTTTCATTTGATTTTATTAAATATAGAATTAGAAAACTTGGATTTAAATCATAACTTTGCTGCTTGCTAATTATGTCACTTAATTTTCTGATCTTGTTTCCTCTTCTATAAAATGAGGGGGTAGACTAGATTACTTCTAAGGTCCTTCCTAGCTCTAAACATATGAAGGTAAAATAAGTGATTTTGAAGAATTTAACCCTCAGGTAGGCTTAAGTATCTATGTATACATAATGGGGAGGAAAATTTCCATTTTGATGTACTATCTAGCATTCCCAGTAAAATTAAGTTCTAGGTTTTAAAATAATAAATATTAAGCAGTCTTATTAAGCTCTTCTTAATATAACTGAAAAGCTAGGTACTACTATCCAAGGGAAACTAGGAGGCTCAGTGAATAGCGCTGGCCTAGAATCAGAAAGACCTGAGTTCATATCTAGCCTCAGACATTTATTAGCTGAATGACTCTGGGCAGGTCATTTAACCTCTGTCTGATTAAGTTTTCTCAAATATAAAATGAGGATAATAATAACATCTACTTCCAGGGTTGTTGTGAGGATCAGATAAGATATTTGTAAAGTACTTAGCGTAGTGCCTGACACATAATAGGCACTATATAAATGTTAATTATTATTATTATTATATATCTGTTGAGTTATACTTTTATTGCACCATTGACATCATAGTTAGTGGAAAGGGTGCTATATTTCAGAGAACAGTTAACTAAGAATTCTTTTACCTGTGGGAGAGAAAGGTGGAATCAGATGGCAGGGGGATAAGTGATCGTGCTAAGGATAATCAGATGGGGGACACCATGATTATGGACAGTTTAACCACAGATGCAGTCATTTTGGGAGGCTTTTTTGTGTTTTTTTCATTGCAGAGAGTCTGGCCTGATCTTCTGGGGAGATTTGACAGGAAGAAAAGTCCATGGAGAAAGGTGTTAGGAAGATGGGGTCCCAGGCATGTCCTCATACCTCAGAATGAGGATGCAGAATGATACCTCATTTTTTAGGCTGACAGAGAAAAGCAAGGTATGGGTACAGATGTCTCTGAAAGTCTACTTCTCCAAAGAAATGTGCCCCTCAGCATCCTGAGACAAAGTCCTGATCATCTTCCCCTAGTTACAGCTCTTCCTGGACCTAAGCCTTAGTTCTGCCACTTAGCACTTAGAACTTTAGTGGAATCACTCATGTTCACTCTGCCTCAATTCCAATCAGTTCAACAAACATTGAGTCTACTCTGTACAAGGCACTGTGTTAGGTGCTAGAAACAAAGACAAAAATCATAGTTCCTGCCCTCAAGTAGCTTATTTTGCACTAATAACAGCTAATATCTTATGTTTCCTCTTATTTTAAAATAGCAATAATGATTTTTATACAATCAACTTCCCAATGTCAGTGAAATATTTAACCATAGCATTTTGAAACAGTGTTACATTTTACAAGTGTAAAACATCATGCTTATTCTAGATACAGTTTATATGGCTTGATTACTGAATAACACTATTGACAATGGATTTGAGATATTTTATATCATGGCATATTAAAACAACTAAATCTATTAGTCATTGGCACAGGGAAACTGGGATGTTTACAATCTTCATTGGGATGACCAAAACATCTTATAGTACAAGGCTAATCCTGGTAAATCTGACTCTTTACTAAGACTCCTGGGACCTACCTTGACTGTTAAAGTAACATCAGAGGATCTGCCCCTATATGTACTACAACCTCTATTTGCTCACTTGCTCATTATGATATAAATAAATAACAATAAAGTGAATAAACATATGAACAATCTATGTTTTCCTTATCATAGGGAACTCCTTCTCACAACCCAGAGCATAACCCCGCTACAGCACGTAGCCCAAAAGCTGGCTGGGGGACAAAGTTAAATCACTTCCCATGTTTCACACCTCAAGTGTGAAACATGAAATGCTTAATGAAAATACACTTTGATAGAATGATAAGAATACATCAAAAATCAATACTACATAAGAGCAAAAAGGGCTTTTTAGTAATTGACTTAATTTTCTAAATATTTTGTAGTGTTTTAAAGGATTAAAATATTATAATTGATTATACATTGGTATCTGGGAGATACAATGGGGAAAGAAAGCACCAAATGGGGAGAGGGGCTAAAATTTTTTTAATGCAGTTTTAATGTCAGGTTTAGCTCTAGTTTCTCATATGTATCAAATCTCATTCTCTACTTCTCTTTCAAAAACAACACCTGTTATAAACATATGTTGGGATTTTCTCAGCGTAGTGAACAAATAAAATTATATCTCATTATAGATATAAGACAAGGTTAAACAATACTATTCATTGTTAACACTGCAAAGTATTGCTATTTAAAATGCATTAGGCTAAGGGAAAAAATGCCAATTTTTTCCACACAAAAAAATTCCTGTTTACTCTTGGATATTTCAAATGCTTATCTCAAGATACTAAACTCAATTCATATTTTAAAGGGTAAATAAATAAGGCTTAGAATTTTTTAGTAAGTAAATTATTCTTCTGTCTTTCCTTTAATTCAGAAAAAAAGATTTTATGACATATATATTAATATGTAACCATATTAATAAAGTTATTTCTACATTGGTAAAAAGAAAGTGGCTCAATTGAAACGTATCACTTCATTTTCTAGTATAGAAATGCAGAGGGATTTAAAGCATTGGCAGCTCTGAGGCTCTTTGCCAAAAAACACAGGTGCCTCTAAACTCACTGCCTTTGGCAATGTGGAGATTTCAAATGATAGTCCATGCACTTCCCCAAGGAAGGATCCTCTCAGGCAGGGAACCACATGAGACTATATTCCAAACCAAGTTTATGATAGCAGCAGATGTTACTCCCCAGTGAGTAGAATCTTACTCTTGGAAAAGAAGCTCTGATAGGAACCTTGAGTAACTCACAAGTTGTTTCATTGAAGTGTAACTTGGCTGTAATTTAAACATGGTATCAGATTGTTTTTCTTGAATTTTAATTTATTATCTGGGCTTTAAAAAAATGAACAAGCTTTGGGAGAATTTCTTCCTTGGCAGCATGAATTTATTCATAGTTTAATTTCCCAGTCAGTGCCTATAATATAATGTAATCTATTTATGTTGGTGTTCTTAGTTTTCATTTGGAGATGTTGTGTTCCACAGTTGAGCTCATGCTTAGAAAATTATTTTATATGTAACTAGTATTTCAGATACACCATTCCATTCTAAAAAAAAAAAAACAACCTCATAAATTGGATGCTCATTAAAAAATAACACATAATGTATATTCTAAGAAGCACCTGGGACAATCTGCTAGAGAGGGAAAAAAAATCAGTGGTATGGAAATTTTATTAATGCCATTAAGTGCCAATTTAATTCTTAAATAAAAAATATGCCCAATAAAATAATGTACTATTTTATTTTTGGCAATGGAGCACTGTTCATCTGTAAGAGAATAACATCATATTCTAAGCATGCGTGGAGTGCCTTGTTCAAATCTACTAATAAAGCTAAGATAAAATAAAATACATAAAAAATGAGCGATAAAGTTATTATGGACAAAGCTCAAAAACAGGCCAAGTAAAATAGGACTTAATGATATTTCAAATTATGTAAAATCAAGTACAATTTATTCATTTAAAATGATCTTTTTCCCTTTTCGTTTCGGCAGGAGAAAGGTAGACAAGAGGGATATCTGACCACACACTAAAATGATGCTAAAGCTATTGAGCAATCTCTATTTTAGAACATGTCATGGAAAGGATGTATAATATACAAATATAATATATTTAGCCTCAGTATAATTGAGAAATGACATTAATGGCAGGAAAACAAAATCTGCCTGTTATTTGTGAATCTACATCAAATGTTATCTTTCTATTTTTAAAGTGCAGTATTCAACAAGCACCAGTCCTGGAATCAGGAAGACCCCTCTTCCTCAGTTCAAATCTGTCCTCAAACACTTACTAGCTGTGTAACCCTTGGTAAGTCACTTACTCCTGTTTACCTCAGTTTCCTCATTTTTAAAATGATCTAGAAAAAGAAATGGCAAACCACTCCAGTATCTTTAGCAAGAAAATTCCAAATGTGCTTATGAAGAGTCAGACATGACTGAAAAATGACTAAACAACAATAATTTAACAAGCACAAGAGATACACCTAGCATGTCAGTAAACATTTATTAAGGGCCTATTCTGTGTTAGGCACCTTGATAAGCATTGTAGATACAAAGCACAAGCACAAAGCACAAAAAAGACAGTTCCTCCCCTCAAGGAGCTCATAATATAAAGAGGGAGATGACATGCAAATAACTATGTAGATACAAGCTATATTCAGGATACATTGGAAAAAAATCAACAGATGGGAATAACTAGAATTAAGAGAAGTTAAGAAAGGCTTTGTATAGATGATAGGGTTTTAGCTGGGACTTCTTGGAAGTTGGGAAAACCAGGAGGCAGAAAAGTGGAGGTAGACCATTGTAAACATGGAGTGCAGGCAGTGAAGGTGCCTAAAGCCTGGAGAGAGTATCTTATTCAAGGTATATAGCATGGAGGCCAAAGTCACTAGATCAGGAAGTACCCAGTTGAGTGAAAGGTGTAATGTATAAATAAGACCATTAAGGTGGTGGTGGGGAGAAGGTAATGAAGAACTTTGGAAGGAAAAAAAAGTATTATATATTTGATCCTTGAGGTAATGAACACTGAGATTTATTGCATAGGAGTATGACATGATCAAACCTGTTGCTTTAGGAAGATCCCTTTGACAACCGAGTGGAGAATGGACTGGAGTGAAGAGAAATTTGAAGCAGGGCTACCAAACAGCAGGCTCTATTTTAATAGTCCAGGCATGAGGTGATGTGGGCCTGCACAAGGCAGATCCACATGTCTGAGTAGACAACAGGCCTTGGCAACATATTGAATACAAAGGGTGAAAGAAAATGAGGAATCAAGGATGACACCTAGATTGTGAACCTGGAAGATTAGGAGGATGGTGGTACCTTTGAAAGTTACAGGGATGCTTAGAAGAGAGGAGGTTTGGGGGAGGAGGGAGATAGTTTCAATTTTGGATATGGGGATATTAAAATGCCAACTGAACATACAATTCAAGATGTCTAATAGGTATTTAGAGGTGCAAAATTGAAGGTCAGCAGAGAGGTTAGGGCTAGGTAAGTAGATTTAAGAATCATTAGTACAGAAACGATCATTGAATCCACGGGAGCTGATGAGATCAGCAAGTGAAAGAGTAAAAAAAGAAAAGAGTACCCAAGACAGAGTCCGGTGGCACATCCACCATTAGCAGATGTGACTTGGATGGAGATCCTACGAAGGAGACTGAGAAAGGGTAGTCAGATGGGTAGGAGGAGAACCTATTATTACAAAAATAATATTACAAATATTACAAATAATATTACAATAATAATATTACAAAGAATCTAGGATGAAGAGAGTGTCAAGGAGAAGAAGGTGACTGGCAGTTAAGAAAATGAGCAAGTCAATGGACTCTGAATTAAGTACTTTTTTTTGATTCAGAATTGAGAGGTGAATATGCAGTCAGAATCTCCACTATAAGGATATGACCTAAATAAATTGCTATTGATTTCTTACTATTCTTTAGCATTTTTATGTAATTTCAAGGACTAGTTTTAAAAACATTAAATAATGATTCACTTACTAATGTCTCCAGAAACTCCAGCTCTATCGTGCAATATCTATAAAACCTTGGATTTATCACTTCATTTTTCTGGGCTTAGTCTTCTAATCTATAAAATGGGTTTGTAATATTGAGCTGAGCAATCTATATGGTCCTTTTCATTGCTAAATCTGTTTCCACAATTTCATTATTTTAATGTGGCATCTCCAAAAGATGCAGAGCAGTGATTGGCCTGTAATTCATAGTCTTAGATACATGTCTGAAGTAATGACAGTCTTAAATGACTAAATATTTTCCTTTCTTCCAGGACAGTTTTTATCCACTATATTATCCTGCCTCTCACAAAAGTATGACATAACTTTAAATGGAGAATTTACAAGATTCATAGGATAATAATATCATAGATATAGAGGTGGAAGGAATCCCAGAAATCATCAGTCCAAACCCTCCCATTTTTCAGATAAGGATACTGAGGTCCTAAGGAAATTAAGTGACCTGCCCAGTACCACACAGTTTGTGATATGGAATTTGAACCTACGTCATCCTGACTCTAATTACAGCATTCTATCCACTGCTGTGGGCAGCTAGGTGGCTCAGTGGATAGAGACTTGGGCCTGGAATCAGGAAGACCCTAGTTCAGATCTGGCCTCACATACTTACTAGTGGTGTGACTCTGGGCAAGTCACTTAATTTCTGTTTGTCTTAAACCACCAGAGAAAGAAATGGTGAACCACCCCAGTACTTTTGCCAGGAAAACCACAAATGAGGTCATGAAGAGTCAGACACAAATGAAATGGCTGAACAACAGCATCCATTACTCCATGATACTTGATTTCAGAATGTGTTATTTTCTTTGCAGAAGCATTAAATACAAATAAGGGCATTTTATAGCTATATATATATATAGTGTGTGTGTGTGTGTATATGTGTGTGTATGTGTGTGTGTGTGTGTGTGTGTGTGTATTCTGAAGCAGGGATCAGTCCCAGGTCTTGAATCAGGTTTAATTACAAAATTATCAAACTTCTGCTTACACACGGATCATTTCATCCATGAAATCAAATCACCCTTGGATAGGGCTATTCTACAACCGTATCATTGCAGGTAGATTTTTTTTTAATCAAAAGATAAATATTTACTTTGTAAATGTTTCATGATATGTCATTAATGCCCCTATTATTATTAAATTTGACCTGGCGATGATAAATGAGTGAGAATATCAGGATTCAACAAATGTTAAGATAAGACAGAAAAGGTATACCAAGATTTAAAATTTTTTTACAAGTCCTCTCTAAGTACTTATTGAGTGAATAATTTTCTCCCACAACAATTTTCTTTAAAGAATCCATTAAGTCTGCTGAATCAACTAATAGTCATAACTGAGATATGAACACACAGACATGGTGAACATAAACGTTAGCATTTAGCGCACAGCCTCTTAAGGCAGAGCCATTCTTCACATAAATAATTCACTAGACATGTTAAAGCAATCTTATATCCCTTGTTACCATTTTATCAGGCAAGCAAAACAATTTCATGGAACCTAAAAGGTAGACCATCAATTTTAGTCACCACTCAAATTGTGTTTACAGCCAGTTCACTAATTTACATCCAATTTGTATCAAACAGGAAGACACTGAGCAATGAAGTGGAAAGCATTTTCTTATTTTCTTTTCCTTAGAAAACCAAGTTTTGTGTCAGCAGCTTTAAAGACTATTTTAGCTATCTCTTGCACATAAAATTGTCATATTTCAATCTACTATTTATTTCCCTATGTTTTAAAAAATATGGAGACATTAATAAGTGAATCATTATTTAATGTTTTTAAAACTAGTCCTTGAAATTACACAAAAATGCTAAAGAGTAGTAAGAAATCAATAGCAATTTATTTAGGTCATATCCTTATAGTGTTCCCCCAAACCAATATATTACTTATTTAACAGTTTCAGATGTATGACAATGTTTAATAATAGTATATCAAAAATACCATTATTAAGAGTTCCAAGATTTTTTGAAAAATGTAAATAAGTAAATGCATAGGTGATTCTCTTTTTGAGGGGATATTTTCTTCTGTTTTTTAATTTCTCTATATTTTGTTTTCATAGTACTATACAACTGAAATCTATACTTGTAAATTCCTTCTTTCTTGAATACTCTAGAATATTCTGATGTGCACTTCTTTAAGGCCTTTGTCATATAATGTGTCTTCTGCTTTTTGTGTTTCTGTCTTATTCATGTACTAAACTGTAAGCTGAAAGAGAGCCAAGGCTATATCTCTTCTCAATCTATGCCTTCCTTAGTGTATAACACAGTGATCTGCATACAATAGGCATTTAATAAATGGCTGTTGAATGAACTGAGCAACATTTCAAAATACTTTTTTTTATTAAAATACATCAGTAACCATGTAAAAATAAACATTAAAGAAACATATTTGTTCATTCATTCACCCAGCAAATACTAATCAAGTGCCTATTATATGAATTGTTTTATGACAAATACTTGGAGAAATATAATATTTAGAAGATATTTGCAAATGTAAGATGAGATTGGTCCAGCCATTTTGGAAAGTAACTGGCAACTCTGCCCTCAAAGTTACTAAATTGTGCATACTCTTTGACCAAGTGATACTACTTCTAAGGTCTATATCCAAAGGTGATAAAAGAAAGAGAATAAGGATCCACAAGTGCAAAAATATTTAAAGAAACTCTTTTTGTGGTGGCAAAGAATGGAAAACTAAAAGGGTGCTTATCAAATGATGAATGGCTGAACAATACTCTCATGTCTTAAGAAATGAAGAAAGGGACACTTTCAGAAAAACCTAGGAAGATTTGTATAAACTGATGAAGTGAAATGAGTAGAACTTTAAGAACAATTTATAGCTTAACAAGAAAATTGTAGAACCAAACAACTTTGAAAGACTTTTGAATTTGTATCATTTCAATGAGCAATGACAGGTCTGAGTGAGAGGTGATAAACTGCGTACGCAGAACAAAATAAAATTTTACATAGAACCAGTGTGGAGATTTTTTTTTTTACTGACTATGAATATTTGTCATGAAGGTTTTGTTTTTCTCTTTTTCTCACTGCCTGCTGGGAAAGACATGGGAAGGAGGGAAAATATATAATTGCCAACTTAAAATGTATCTTAATGGCAAAATGGATATTTTTGAAAAAAATATATATGATTACAAAAGGAATGGGGCCCACTATGTAGTAAGAATGAAGGAAAACAAGGAGGCGGCCAGCCCAAGTGCTGCACTGATTTGAACAAAATAGGAGAAGACCTAGAGGAATGGACAAAGACTATGTGACCATCATCAATTGCATTATCCTTAAACATATACAGGAATTGAGCATCCAGGATAGATAATTCTCATAAACAGGTATGACTATTAATACATCCATTCTGCCAGTCATGATTATAATGGGGGCTCACTGGATAGAGCATTGGGCCTAGAGGCAAGAAGACCTGAGTTTAAATCTGACTTCAGACACTTGCTAGCTATTTGACCATGTGCAAGTCACCTAACCTCTTTTTGCCTCAGTTTTTTTTTTCGACTGTAAAATGGTATAATAGTATCACCTACTTTGTAGGGTTGTTGTGAGGATCAAATAAAGGCAATAATTATAAAAAATGCTTGGCACAGTGCCTTATACATAGTAAGTGCTATCTAAATATAATTCCCTTCCCTTTCAACTTAATTTAGCAAGTCAAAAGCAATACCAAATATCTACTATGCACCTAACATTGTGCTAAATGTGCAAGGAATTAACATAGGAGATACAGTGACAGCATCTGAGAACTGGAAAGCACCTCATCAAATCTGACTCATACATAAGAGAATTCTCAACTATAAAATATCTGACAAGTCATTATCTACTGTCTTCTTGAAGACCTCTAAAGACCCAGAATCTATAAGCTCTCATTTGGAATAAGTTGGCTACATCTTAGATCCAATTCAACTGGGTTTAGATATAGACTTATTCAAGGTAACTTACTATAAGGGAAACTTGTCACAAGATAATTTTATTAAAATGGAGCCAATTTATTCCAAATAACACACTGGTATGAATACTGTGATAAGAATTGCTATTCAGTTGTTTCAGTCATGTCCAACTCTTCATAATACCATTTGAGGTTTTCTTGGTAAAGACAGATGCTGGGATGGTTTGCCATTTCCTTCTCCAACTCATTTTATGGATAAGGAAACTGAGGCAAATAGGCTAAAGTGACTTGGCCAAGGACATATAGATACTAAGTGTCTAGGACTAAATCTGAACTCAAGTCTTCCCGACTCCAGGTCAGGAACTCTATCCACTGTGCCACTAGGTGTCCCATGATAACAATGATAGCAATACTCCAGAGTAATTTATCATAGCTACTTTTTAGTTGTTTGGAATATGATAAAATCTCAATCAATTTTACTATTCACTCTAAGTGTTTTCAATTTTAATTTCATATTAAATTCATAAAAAATGTGCTCACCTGCTCTGTGATCTATTGCAATATGTTTGTTTTATAAGCTTAGTATATTAAGGAGATATATACTAATTTAAATAAAATGATGCATTATATTTTAACCCAATTTATATGTATGAAGAACTGAATCATGTAAAATAATCATTTTCTAATCACACACCCAGGAACCAATCCAGGACTATAAGCTCAATTTCAACACAGAGCAGATATTCTTTCCATTAGAGGGCACTGAATATTCTTTGATTTTTTTTTTTGGCTGTATTCTTAAATGCATCACATGCTTCAGTTTTTATCTTGATTATCATAGGCACACAACTTAACTTATTTGCAAATGAGCCTAAAGGAAATGTCTTCTTGTTGGTATTCACAAATTTCTCAAAATAATTACCCAAACCTAAGCTCCCTAAAACCAAAATAAACATTTCTCCATGAGTAATTCATTTTATTCAAAAGATATTCATAAAGTAATAGCATCATAATCTGTCCTCCATAAGCTAAGTGTTCAGAAACCATCCAATACAGAGTTATGAAGTACTAAGATGACTAAAATTATGACTTTTAAAAGTGCAGTTTGTTCTTTTTATCAATGTTTGTGAAAGAATATCTAAGCTACTGTGATTCAATGATGTCATGTCTGAGACATTTGCTACCTCTTGCCACACATCCTTCAAATCTTTCCTTGTCCACAATTAAAAGTGGAGAGAGAAAGAAGGGAAAGAATAAACATTTATTAAGCACCTAATATGTTCCAGGCACTGTGCTAAGCACTTTGCCAATACTATCTCATTTCATCTTCACAACAATGCTGCAAGGTAGGTGCTGCTATTATCCCCATTTAAGAGTTGAAGAAACTGAGGCAAACAGAGGTTAAGTGACTTGCCCAGGACCCTTCAACTAATAAGTGTCTGAGGCCAAATTTGAACTCTAGTCTTCCTAACTTCCAGGGCTAACTCTATCCACTATACCACCTTTTGGCCTATAGGCAAGACAATAACAACAATATTCTTGCAAGGATAAAACCAAAAGTCCTTACTAAAGAGGTGAGTTTTTATTACAAATTAATGCAGGCTGCATGAACAGCATGTAAGTGTCATCTGATTAGATGATTTATCACCGTGTTAGGTTCAGGTATTTTTGCAACTAAGAAAAGTGGGGTGAGAGTAGGAAAAGAAAAAAAATATTTCTGATGTAAGATATAGTGGGGGGAAAAAAAGCATTGCCTCTGGAAACTCAAGTCTTGGGTTCAAATTGTTCCTCCAACTGATGATGTGACCTTGGGTAAGTGACAGAAGCTCCCAGGGCCTGGATATCCTCATCGATTAAATGACAAGGAAGGAAAGCAGGTTAGAGGGGATGGGTTCTTTTTAATCCCCTTCAAGCTGCAGGTTTGCAGTCTCGTGACTTCATGACTATCCCTATTTAAAATTCTTTTGCTGAATTTCATCAGGATTTTATTATGGAATAGGCTTATTACAACATAGATTAGTTTATACCAGATCTCATTTGACATTCCTCAAATAACTCTGTCTCTGTGTGTGTGTGTGTGTGTGTGTGTGTGTGCGCACCCGCGTGTCTACAGAGAGAGAGAGAGACACACACACACACACACAGAGAGGGAGTTTTTGATACTTAATGTCTTAAAACTGTTAGTCAATCAAACCACAAACATTTATTAATGTGTGACAGGCACTGTGGACACAAAAATGCAAGTCAACAAGGGAGAGAGTCGCCACATACACAGAGCATACAATTCTGATGGAGTAGATGATATTTTCTGAGGGGCGGTACCCCCCTCAGAAAATATCATCAGGACTTTATAGGACAGAAGAAGGATTATGAATGAAGCCTTAGGGAAATAGATTGATATACCAGTTTTAGTAGCAATAGCAATAGTCGTTTTGTTTAGAGAGCAAGAGAAAAAATTTGGAAATGGTAGAGTTGTGGAAATTAGAAATGTGCCCATTCTGTGTGCCGGTGGATTGTTGAACGGGTGTGGAATGGTCTGGGACTTTCTTCATAAAATAAATGACCTGTGAATTTTCACTCATCCACTTTAAGTAATCAAATTGAATCAATTCCAGGGCAGGATCCCAAAGCTGAGTTGTTTAACTGTTGAGGGAGGGTGGCCAGTAAGGAGAATAAAATCTCTAGAGATATAAAACTTATGGTCACTACCTCATGAGGAGGGAAAAGGGAGGGAGACAGGCTGGCATTGGGCAAATGGCAAAATGCCAGTATTGGTAAGCCCTGGGATCTGAGTGTATGCCAAGATCTAATTGTCTTGTGTCCTCTCCACTGTATTAGAAAATAGCTGTACTGTATATATGTATTTTATTTTGAACTGTCATCTTTAACTACATAAGTTAAATAATGGTAAACAACAGCACTCAATTTTTGACATGGACTAATCAGTATTTCCTTTTCCAAAACATAAAAGACCTAATAGATTTGAATACCCAGTCATAATTTCTGCTTAATTGTTTAATGAATTATTTTTTTTTAAATTTAACAGTTGACCAAATGGCTCCAAATTCCAGACAAACTCACTTTCATATCTAAATTCATTACAAATAAATTTAATCAAATTCTAGCTCATCTCAACTCTTAAATGACGGGATTTACTCATTGAATTTATGGCCATTTTTTAAATTAATGAAGTCTAAGTATAAACAAACCCTTCTCTCATTTCGAATGAATGTTTTCCCTTTTAAATCAAATGTCCCTATTCAAATTCAGTGGTTTACTTAATTTTTTTGTTCTATAAATTATTTACAAGCAGCCCCCTTTCTCCTCCCCACCCCACCCCCAAAATTGTAAAGTTGGCCTTATCAGGCACCAATGGCAACAGGAAAAATCTCTCAATGGGATATTTGATCATTTCTCTTTGCAGTCATTTGGTCATTTCTCTTTGCAGTCTTCACGATGAGTTTGGGTAAGGAGATGGAGTCGAATTTTATTTTGAATCAGATAATCTATTCAAAATGAAGTTAATATATACATTGTTACATGATTACAACAAATCTTTGGTGAGCACTGGGACTGACAGAAACAAAATATTGAAAATAATAGTTTAGAATTAAGAAATAAAGGAGATCAAAAATGTCTACATTACTCAGAAGCTTCATGTAGACATATCATGAATATCTTCTTCCAGAGCAGAGTTGGCAGGTGCTGGACATGGCAGGCACTAATGGTCACAAAAAATAGAATTGACTATATTTTAACAGACACAATTTTGACCAGTTGCTGATATGAGAACCATTTTATACTAAACTATTTGTGCAGGCAGATCACTAACTAATTAAAATAGAGCTGAAATGAACATCAAATTAGAACAAAATGTATGACTAAAAAAACTAAATGAAATTTTTAACAGTATCAGCAAAATCTTTTAAAATAAGCTATTCACAAAGAAAAATAAATGGGAAGTGGGTTAAAATAAATTGTGTCTGTTAAAATATAGTCAATTCTATTTTTTGTGACCATTAGTGCCTGCCATGTCCAGCACCTGCCAACTCTGCTCTGGAAGAAGATATTCATGATATGTCTACATGAAACTTCTGAGTAATGAAGACATTTTTGATCTCTTTCATTTCATAGTTTGTGTTTTGGTTAATATTATAAGTTTCTCCAAGGTTAATTCTCTAGCAGGTAGACAGAAAGCACTTCACAAAGACAACTTTTTTTTTAAGTGTTAATCCAATGACTTTAAAAGAAGCCATATTTTAATAAACTATTGATTTTGTTTATTTTTGCTTTCATAATTCATATCACAGATGTACATTTCTAACAACAACACTAAAATTTAAATAGTTCAGATTTGTAAAGCACTTTAAATATATTATCTCATTTCATCCTCACAACAACCACCCTGAGAGGTAGGTGTTATTAATTATCCCCATTTTACAAATGAGTAAACTGAGACTGAGAGGGGAAAAGAGAGAGAGAGAAAGAGAGAGAGAAAGAGAGAGATTTCAACAAAACTGAAACAACATATATCTAGGTCTCTGGATATCTTCAATTGCTTGGGAGGAAATTGTCCGTTTGAGTAGGACACAGAGAAAGCATTAAATTGTTTTGCTTCTTTCATATTCATAATGAAGTATTTTAACAATCATAATAAAAAACCTTTACTTCATCCATCAGTTTTCCCTATTTTCAGAGATACTTAGAATTCTGACTTCTTTATCTAATTCTTTATTCTATTGGTTTTAAAATTAGCTAAATTGAAAGTGACCTGACCCAAGATGACCTAGATAATGTAATTCTATTTTTCTACACCTTATTCCATTGCTACTCCACAGTCCCTTCCATTTTGATTAAGCTTTCTTTGAAAATTGTGGAAATAGAGTCCATACTTTAAAAGAGATGAGGTTAATGGTCAGAATGTCTACATTCATATCTAAGTTCATACCTAAATTTAATGAGTCTTATCAAGACAACAGAATAAGCATTGTTCTCTAGATTCAGTGAACTTATTAAAGTACTACTATGTCACATTTCACTTAAAATTTCAATATTTGTCTTTGCAGGTAATCTTTCTCTATGAAGTGAGGGATGATTCTCTATCCCACTCATTTTTTTTATTCTAAAATTCATTCATAACAATTATGTCTTTTAAAATCAATGTCTAGGAAATATGGTAGATTTGGCAGCAATGTTACCAGAAGTCTACCTTAATTTATTTAATGTTCCATGCAAAGTATGCCCAGATATTAAACCTTACTCTTTTCAATATTTCTAACTCGATAGGATGAAGGACTAAGTATATCTGACAAGATCCTAATCTGTGCCTTGATTGTTACCAACCTCCTATCTATTTAGGAAATTTGATCAAATGGAGTTTTCATTTTTAAAAACTTAAATATTTGTCAATATTGTAGCATAAATCTCCTCGATAAAGAATTCTTCCTAAATTGAGAGGAATAGACTTACTAGATCCTTGCAGATGGAAAGGTATTATCCTTCTGTGAAAAGCCAGCTTAAAATTAAGTCAATTAAGTATATGTATAAAATCATGGCAACCAACATTTCAATTTCAAATTAATCTGTTCCCTTACTCCTTTGTGAGCAATACTTTTGAAACTTCCTTGACAGTTTTGTGATCTCAAAAACTGGGGTGCTCCTTACGATGAATTAGGTTGCAATTCCCATGCCTGCTCATTACATGTCTCTATGGTCCTGCTCTCCCTTCTAACTCTTCCACAGAGTATCCATTGAATGTACTGCGTGTGTTTTCTCTTAATCACATGACATCACATATACCACTAGCCTAAATATTGGTTACCTCTCCCTCTCACTGCATATCTGCCCACTTCTTTCTTCAATTATACATCTCTTTGACAATATATTTTCTACATATTATACTGTGGAATTCTTTGTTGGTAGTGATAATATGTTGTACTCTACCATATGTATCTCTGTTGCTGTTTGGGTGGTTCACAACTTCAGTTTTTTCAAAAAACTATAGCCATTTAATATTATCAGAGCAATACTAATGTTTATTTTATAAAAGGATATGTACTTGTTTTAGAATTAATTAAAACCAGTATTACATTTTTCAAAAGCAATCCATCCAACTCTTCTCCTATTCAATTCTGGGTTTAATTCATTGTCCATCTTCAGTGTCTATTCAATACCTGTGTAGTACTGATGGGCCCATTGTGCATCTGAGCATTCAACTCTAATGTAATCTGGATAATTGATATTATTAATCTACATAGGTTTTTGTGTAATACATATATGTGTATTTACATGGAATATATAATATGTATATGTTATATTAATATTTTTTCTTTTTGTTCTGAAGCAGTAATTCCATTGATGTTGAAGTCACCATATATAGCATCTTCCAATTAATTTCTTTAAGCAAGGCATGAATAGTTTACAAGCCTCTATTTTTAACAGTAATTTTTAAATAGTTCATATTCATGTTATTAACCCATATATTAATGATACAGATAATGCTCCATATTTTAATTTCCAACAAAATCACAAGTGAACAATTCTATTCCTTTAAAACACCCATCAGTACTTAACTACAACAGATTAATCACTACTCATAAACCATGAAGAATAATAAAAGTTGACCATAACCAAGAACCATTAGTTGATGCTGTTATTTTTGGTTCCTGTGAATAATGAATGCAAGCACTGAATTTACACATCCTGATTTCATGAAATATAAAATTATGAAGCAGAAAGGTTCCTAATCATTTCTACTGAAGTATTGGCCTTCCTTACCCTGAAGATACAGTCCCATCATAAACTGATCACACCACACTAGGCTAAGAATAGAGACTAGATGTGATATCAGTGGTATTTGGAAATTCGATACCTCATCTACAATTTAGATTCTCAGAGGGCTGACAAATATTCTAAAGTTTATTTAGCCTGAGGCACTTGCTCAGGGGTCATATAGCCAATATGTGTCAGAGGTGGTACTTGAACTCAGATCTCCCAGTCTCTAAAGGTGATAGTCCATATCATACTAAAGTGGCACTTTGTTATTATTTTAAGAAATGCTTTTCAAAGGGAAAATGTCCAAGTGAGTTTGTGTCAGAGCCACTGGAACACTGTGAGTTAAGTTACACTGTGCAGAAACCACAAAAGCAAACAGCAGGGGGTGACTGATTCCTGGGTAAGAACCTACCACAGTCCACCAGTGCTAATTATTGGGAAAGTGGTATATGCTGGGAGGGTAAAGTTGTTTTGTTTTTTTTCTTGAATAAATCGTGTCATCTATCTGGTACTTATCTCTTCATCTGTAAATTAAGACTGTTGCACTTTGATTCTAAGGCTTTTTCCAACTCCATCATTACTTCCGAAAAGAGCTTTCAGTTGCTTGCACCATGGGCTCATTATTCCACTTATTTCCCATGCCCAAATTCCCTTTAATGGACACTACTCCTCTAAATGTGCTATTTTCCCCTGTGAGAAGGTAAGTTCCATCATATCATCATATCATCAAAAGTCCCAGCCATACTGCTTACATCCTCCCTGACAAATTCTCCATACTTAGTGACCTGGCACCCAGGTGGATACCTCATAACTTTTCACCATCCCTTTTGTTGTTGTCTTCTACTATTAGAATTTAGGTTTCTTGAGAGTAATGCATGTCTTGTTTTGGTTTAGTTTGGTTTTTATATCTTCAGCAATTAATCCAGTGCCTGACACATAGTAAGCACTCAATACATAGTCATTCACTGTCTATCAATCTATGTCTATCTATTTATCATCTATTTATATATATATAATATATATATAATCTATTAACAAGAAGAAAACTAAGAGAGCTCACTTCAGCTTTTAGTTCCTGTCCCTGTTGCCTTGATGCCAAGGCAGATTAAAAACATTTAATCCCTAATATCTTGGTAAAGTGAACTCTATGCAGACTTAGGTGTATGGGGAAGGTAAGGTAAAGGATGGGTTCTATGATAAGAAGGTGAACCAAACTCCAGGTTATAATCATAGCTTTTGACTATGAACTACACTGGTGTGGTTGAGATAGAATAGGAATAGAGGTAAACCACTGCTTGAGATTAGCAGCAAGGAATTACAAGCAGGTCCTCATAGAAAAACAACACAGAATCATGGTTAAGAATATTGATTTTATAATCACTAGGCTTAGGTTCAGATTCTGACTCATTCTTGCTTACAGTCTGACTATTCACAAATTACTTCTTTCTAGAATCTAGTTTGCTCAACTATAAAATGGAATTTTAATATTTATTCTATCTATGTCAGGGGTTTATTCTATGGAAAACACTTTCTAAATACCAAAGCATTATGTAAATGTAAGCTATTATTATCTCTGGATATTTTGCTTTGATATTAAAAAAAAATAAGTAGGAGTTTCAGAGCCAAACTATCAGACAGAGTCTGATATTTAAAGCATTCACTATTAAAGATTAAAGGAGATAAATAAATTAAATATAACAAGTGGCACAGAAGAGTTGTTCTCAACACTTGCAGCTAAGATTCACAGGTACTAAATTTCAAACTGTAATGTTGGGTATCATTAAAAAGGCATGGGACACACTTTCCAAACACATTGTCCTTATTTTCAACATCATGGAAAGGAATAAGGGACTTGCATAATATTGATAGAATTATCATTATATCTTTAAATAGAATATGGTTTCTTAATCTGTGTATGTGAAGTTTTTACATATTTTGATAACCATATTTCATTATAATTATTTTCTATGTAATTCTAAGTATTTTCTTTTATTCTTTTTAAAAACACTATTTTGAGAAGAATTCCACAGAATTCAAGAGAATGTCAAAGCAGTCTATAACCAAAAAAGATTAAGTATTTCAGGAATATAATATCTCATCTTTTGTACAGAAAGGGACTCTGAACCAAACTTGTAAGACAAACAGGGGAATAGAGTGAAAACTTCTCCAGTATCCCCAACAAGGGATGATGAATCATCTGCTTAATGACCTCCATCAATACAGCCATAAGGCCAGTGTTGATTGTTCAAAAGTATCCCATCTCTTACATTGATCTGAGATCTATCTCTTTCCAACTTCAATTGTCTGTTTCTAGCTCTGACCTTTTGAGCCAACAATAACAATTCTAATCCTTCTTCCATATGCCAGCCATTCAGATAAGTATTTCTAGATGGCTAGAATGTTATCTCTTAAGTCTTGTCTTCTTCAAGCTAAATTCATCCTTTCCATACATGTCATCACATCTAGTTTCCCAATTTTCCTGGTTCTCTAGTCTTGTAATTGAAGTTCATGCTCCAAGAGTCACAGAACTTGACAGTTCAGAGAGACAATCAAAGGCAATGAATCTAACCGTCAAATAGAACTCCCTTTCATGCTGTTCCTCCTAAGGGGTCATCTAGCCACTCCTTGAAGATGTTCAAGATATATCATTATAGGAGATATGAAATACATTGGGAATGATAGCTCCTTAAAGTAGCCAGTGGCTCCTATTTATTGGTTCAAAGTATTCA
Organism: Vombatus ursinus; assembly: GCF_900497805.2. Taxonomy (NCBI): domain Eukaryota; kingdom Metazoa; phylum Chordata; class Mammalia; order Diprotodontia; family Vombatidae; genus Vombatus; species Vombatus ursinus. The sequence goes on from NW_020944605.1 coordinate 2,510,929, forward strand.
CATAATAATAATAACAGTAAATGTGTTTATTAAATGGTACATTAAGTAGTATATCAATACTTATGGATTATTATGAGTAGTATATTAAATTGCCTCAGGAGTTCGCAGCATTTTTTGTTGTTGTTTAAAGAAGTTCGCAGAACAAAAAAAATGGGATATTACTTATAAACATACGCATACAGAAGAAGACAAAGACACTCCAGTTCACATATCTAAATATAAATATTAAAATGTCTATGATTTAGTATGATTTAGTTTTCTTAAATGAAAATCATAATAATGCTTTTAGGAAAATGTAATATGATGGCTACTGTGTTGGCCTTGATATCAGGAAGATTTGGGATCAAGTCCTATTTCTGACAAGTACGACCCTTGTGATCATGGGCAATTCCCTTAACCTCTGTGCTGGACAATTTGTAAAGATTAAAATAGAAATGAGTCAACAATATGCAGAGCGAAAGGAATTTTCATACCAGGAAATTCTCTATACTTACTTACTACAGGTTTGGACAAAACAAACAAACAAACAAACAAACATAAAAGTAACCTACTTTCAAAGAATATTACAAGAATAAAATGAAATTTACAAGAAAGTGTTTGGTAAAGTAAAAAAAAAATGCAAATCCATACATTCAAAATATCAAAGGAAAGCTCATCAAAAAGTAAATAGGTTTTAGCTAAAAATATTAGTCTTTTCTATTAGGTTAAGAAAAGTTCAAGAAAAGATATCAATTAGTAGAGAAGTTTTCGACTGTAAAATGTCATGATGTAAAAATGAAGGAAAATATTGTGAACAGCAAATCAAAAGAGAGGAAAAAATGTTTTCCTCTGATTTTATTCTTCCCTTACGCCCTCAAGTCCCCCCCACATACCCCACAATAGCCATGATCTCAATAATATATTTTAAAAGGATATACTATTTTATCTTCTTAGGCTGTGGCTCATTAGTTTAGTGAATTAGAACACAGAGGCTAAATTCTTGGATTTGATCCCTTTAATAGACTTTTAACTTTTGATTCCTAAATTTGGTCAGCATTAATGCAAATTCCTGACATTGACTATAAGGGGGACTCTATAAACAAAAGTGGTTGAATCAATTTTAAATTTAAATGGTTCCTTATTGGTCATCAAAGAGAGTCCACATTCTTCAGACTGATGAGCTACTCCACCATCTGGTTCCTTCCTACCTTCTCAGGTTTCTCTCTCACTAAACACTTAACATAGAGATTATGCCCCGTCCAGAATTTCTGGGTGCATCCCTTTGTTTAGGACATTTGTTTCACCTAGAATGCCCCCGCTTCCCATATTCACCTACTGAATACTTTGTCTTTAAGGTGCAGTTTTCCGATCACATACTTCATGAATCATATCACAATCCAATCATTCTTCTTGCCTCTTCTCAATAGTTAAAATATTTTCTTGGTTCCTTTTATTTCACTATCTCATAAAGCTTTGTATTAATAGTAATTTGTACACATCATTCCTACTAGGATGCAATACATCATCTCATTTTATTCTCATATCAACCCTGAGGAAAATCCTTGAGATAATATTATTGTCATTTTACAGATGAAGAAATTCAGGTTCAAAGGGGTTAAGCAATCAGACCTAGATCACAAAATGCGTAAAGGGTTGGAGAAAGGATTGGAATCCAGATCTATTCTGACATCAAGTCCAGTGCTTTTATCCTATGCAACAATTCCTCTAATGGAGGGGAAGAATGAGGGTGGAAAGAAAAAAGAGAAAGTTTGAGGGGAAGAGACCATTAACTACTCCTAGAAATCTTTTGGCTCTACAGAGATGTTTACCTTATAATAAAAAATGACCTGTATTTAAATTAATTTGGATTAACAATTCTTTCAAAAGGCAGCCATTCTAATATCTCCAAGTGAATTCAATAATTAAGTTTTTTTATAAGCCTTAGAAGAGCAATTTTAAAAGAATATATTTATGTATTCCCTTATTCGTAATTTGAATTTTTATTGCTAATCCATATGAACACTGCCAAGAAGGCAGCAAAAACCATTAGTTTAAAGAAAGATAGGAGAGGATGTCAAGGGAGATATAGACAAGAAGACTATGGGGACTTAAATTACCACAGATTGAAAGCCCCTTGTTAGTGGTACACAGACAGTGCTACTTTAAGCTCATACTTTTGTAAGCCAAAATGCATTGTGGCAAAATCTTAGCACCATTTTCTTTCTCAGAAATTGTAAAGAACTTCAGTTCCCATCCTGACTTGAGAACACCTAGTTGTTCTGGTGTTAATATAAAAATATATATAAACTTCTTGAAATTTCAGTATGATTAAAGACATAACCAGGCCTCCCTGAAATAGAGAGGTGTGACTATTCAATATCTGAACCATTCTGGAATTTCCAAATAGGCTTTGTGGAATCACAGGGAGTTGAATTTACAGTATGTTGCTCTCAAATTGAGATCACACTTTGGATGAACAAGATTGGGATTCTCCCCACCACCTTCCATTTAGTCTTTCCTCTAATTGGAGATGATTTTTAAGTCTTTTGAAGATATGGCTTGACTGAGCACTGTTCCATTAGGAAAGACTTTTTTTATTCTTCATCATCAATGTTGTATCAACACTAACTTTAAATGATCTTTTAAAACATTATCCAAATTTTTGAGCCTCAGTTTTTTTCTCAAATGTAAAACTAATACAAATCACCTACAAAATGAATCATTAAACAATTATTTTCAGTTTGAAGTTATAGAAAACCTCATTAATTCAGACCAATTTGAAAAGGATTAGTCTGAATTAGTGCAAAGTCTGAATTGATGTAATAAAGACTTCATTCCTTTAATTATATTCTGCAAGCACACACTATAATGCATACAAAACAAACTAAGTGTTGCCCAGTAGGAGTCCTTAGGGAAGCCATTTTAATGAATAGATAAGTACAATACATAAGTAGCATATTGATTATTTTTAAGTAAATCTAGTTTTTTGATGGTTTTCAGAAGCAGTCAGCTCTTTCAAATAGTTTGGATTCTTCTTCCAAACCTGTTTGCATTTTTTATTTAGCAAATGCTTTTCTTATAGATTGAGCTCAAGTGAATATCAGCCTACCTCCTGCTTCAATTATCACCAAATTGAAATAAATGAAAGCACATTAACAAAGTTTTACTCTATAATTAAACAAACAAGATTGTAAACCTATTTCATGTTTTAAATAAAAGGTTAATGTGTTGCTATATAAGTACATAATTCTTTATAGATAGCCACTTTCTACTTTTTCATCCAAATGAAAAAACTAAAATGAGGGACTCAAAGTTATAAGACATATTTACGATGTTTTCTTGAAATGTGTACATGATCTTGGGAAATCCATATAAAATGGTGATACTGCTCTGAATACACAGAGAACCTAGGAAGCCTTAGCACAATGCCTTGCTCATAGCAGGATTAATGTTGATTTGTACTGAATGAATCTGTACACTAATTTTTTTTTTCAATTATGAAAGTATATACATTTTTCTTAATCTTTTCAATTGGCAATACGTTTATTAATGAAATTGATGGATACCAGTATTACATAACTCCCTAATTTCCTTCAAAATTTGCTTAAAATACTAAAATTTTAAAGGCTGATATGCATAACTGAATGTGACACTTTAAAATGTCTGTTCTGGAAACTAACAAGGCCTGAGTGGTCAATTGTTTTTTTTTTAATGTGCATTAACTTATTTGCTTGTAAATCTTCCATGTCAAAATTCCACCACCTAGAAAAATGACCCAGGATTTATTGCTATTTTCCACATACCCTTCCTGGATTCCTTCAGTTCTTTTATCCTCCTTAAGTTTTGAATTTCCATTTCCTTGCAGAGGTTCCCAAAGTGAGTGATACCATCCCTTGGGGTAGTTGCTAGGCTAATCAGGTGGGGTGGGGGTGAGGGTAGAGGCGGAACAGCATAGTAGCTTAGTATGCAATGGGTACCTCAAATAAAGATAAGGGAGCCCGTGGAAGCATAAGAATAGAAGAGAATGGAAGAAAATTTGGGGAAAAAAAGCTCTTACATGTTTCATTTGTTGTGTGACAAAGTTAAAGTCATAGTGATTACATTATTTTCCAAATAAACACACAAAAGGCAAGTTATAACTGATCAATTCCATGGTCAAGTCCATGGACAGGTCTTAACAAGCAAGTGTTGACAGGTAAGCGTGCCTCACACTGTCAGGAAGTCCAGCATGCATCTGCAGGAATATATGCATACAATGACTTGTTTACAATAAGGTACTAGAGTTACATGACATCATCAAAATTTCAATGCAGGAAAAACTCCACAAATTTACAAGAAATTATTAAATGTGAGGACACATCATTTTTATATATATATATATATTATATTTTTTGAAATGACACAAATTTCAAAAAAAGTTACAGGGTTAAAAAAAGTAGATTTCCAGGGGGGTGCTGAATAATTTTTTTTGAAGAGGGAGTGGTAGGTCAAATAAGTTTAGGAATGTCTGTTATAAAGATCTAATAGAGGCTCAACAAGATTTGTGAAAGCAGAAGATGTTAGAAGGGTCTGACTAAAGAATATTGGAAATGGGCAAGCATGGGGTAGTAAGGGTGAAAGGGAGCATTACTCACATAGTGATGAATGACTGATTTGAATTTTATAATAGTAATCATCATCAAATACAAGATAAAATGGCGATGATCATAATATAGTCATTATAATAAGTAGCCTAACTCATCGTTTATGCCATTAGTGAGGGGAGATGGCCAAGTAAGAGAATGCCAGGCAAGGGGATGTATAGCAAAAACTTTATGTGCTCTGGGACTTCTATCAAAATGCTAACTCTGAAAACCAACCAGGAAATCTGAAACACTGGTCCTTCAACTTCTGGAAATGACACATATTAGAGGGTTAGCAACCCTGTTGGGAACCATCAGGATAATCTGCATAGCAAAGACAACAAAGTGAGTTACCTTCTTCATATTCTCATATAATAAGAAGGCAAGATCACTGGAATAAATAGGTGCAGATGACTATAGAAAGCAATAAGTGTACATAAAATGGCACTGAAAATATGATTGCTTTTTATATACCAGTACTAAATTATAACAAAATTGGAAACATCTTACCAGTGAAAGTCAGGGGCTTCATACTGCTTTTTCTCAACAATATCCTCAGCATCAGATTATACATTACTATAATACTAGTCAACTGATGACGATTATAACAAATAACTTCATTCTTAAGCTCAAATTAGATGAGATGAGAGTGGAAATGAAAGTTTTATTCATATCTGAAGACAAAAAGCTGAAGAACCTAAAGGCACTGAAAATCTATATGTAACACAAAGTAAAAAAAGTACTATATAGTGGTAGGCAGTGTTTCCATAAGACTTTACCAATATATAACTTGATTCTCACAACAACCCTAGGAGGTGTTATTATTATCCCCATTTTACAGATAAGGAAACTGAGGAAGAGAGAAGTTAAATGACTCCCCAAGAGTCACACTGCCAGTAAATTAACTCCCATCTTCCTGACTTCAGGTCCAACGATTTTTTCCATTGCACTACCTAGCTGCCTCTAATAATGAAATGAATGAGAAAAATAATGTCAATGTCTTGAAAGATTTTGATGAAGAAATGGGCACAAAGAATGTAATTTTGAAAAGACCTTCCTGACTTTGAAAGCATAAATTTACTGTCAGTTCAACTATATCAAAATAGGGGTTTTAAAGCTATTGTCAACTATAATCATAATTAATGCTTTGCTCTACACTATTTGACAGAAAGTTTAAAAATGCAAAAACATTTCGTGATCTACATGTGCTTAAATACAATGAGTCATGGTAAGAATAGTAGGATGATGGTTGAGCTGTCTAGGAATACTTCCAATGACTACTGAAGGGCTATTAAACACCCATAGAAAGTCACTGGAAATTTGAATCAATATCTCACTGGGCCATGGAGTTGAAGACTTCAGCACCATATTGACCAATTAAAGGGAACAACAAAGAAACAAAAAGTCTATAAAACAAAAGCATATCAAAAATCCCAGCTGTCCTTAGTTTTAATTAGTGAATGTGAAATCTAAAGAGTTAATATGATAGGAGTCAAAATAGCATAAAGAATAAAATAAAGTGAACAGCATACAGAGAGGAGGAAGAGAAGAGAATGAGAGGAGGATTTATAAACAAGGAGGATTTTGAAAATTTCTGGTCATCTAAATTATCAAATGAAATCCAACACAACAGAAATGCAAGTCAGTTTAACAGTGATTCTGACTGATATGTATGGTTAAATATATGTGATTAATCATTTCTTATTGGAGATTTGGAATATCTTCCCTTGGATGCCTTTAGTCATTAGGGTTGCTTAAATACAATACTTTAAGGCATAGTAACAATACCTTTAAAGAAGAAAAAGGCTGGCAGAAACATATCAAGGAGAAAAAGCTAAAGAAATGAATGAGATGGTAAAAATATTTTTAAAGTATCACAAAAATTTTATTTTATAAATGCAAAATAATTACACATAATAAGAAAACTAAGGCAAGGAGGAAATTCTTATGGAGATTTTGTTCATAAAATAGCTATGTACCATTGGTCACTGGTTATATTGTTATGTTAGCTAAGAACACAACTTAGGATGATAATAAAATCTGCATAAATTTGATTAATATGATTACTGCAAAACTTAATCATGTGTTATTTACTTGACACTACTAAGAAATGCTGCTGAATTCGATACATATGGTAAATTTTAAGTCATTTCCCACAAAAAATACTTAGGTATTATCACATCAAACTATACTTCTATTACATCATATAATAGTTCAACAGATCAAACATCAAATGCAAAGGAAATTTCAGACTGGTTCTCAATATTCAATTATACAACCTATGTTTACTACGTATCTATTATATGCTAAGCATTGTCCTAAACACTAGGGACAGAAAGACAAAAAAATAAACAGTTCTTGCCTTTACAAATCTTGCCTTCTACTAGGTGTGGGGAGTGGGGGAGGGGTGGAACAATATGTTCACAGATAAGCAAATACAAACTCCATAAAAAATAAACAACATGTAATTTTTGGAGAGTGGAGAGCACTGGCCCTGGCAACTGGGGTAGGGGAAATCAGCAAGGGCTTTACGTAGGAGTTAGTTCTTCAGCTAAATCTCAAAAGAAGTAAGGGGGTTCAAGAGGATGAAGGGGAACACTCCATGCTGGAGGAATAACAACAACCTGTGGAAACACACAGAGTAGGAAATAAAATACAGGGAATAGGCAGAAGGTCAATTTGGCAGGCAAACATAGAATACAAGGGGCAATAATGCAAAATTAGTGCATAAAGATAGTTTGGAATCAGGCTGTGAAAATCTTTAAGTGCCTAAAAGGAATTTAATTACATTAGAGACAATATTGAGCAACTGAAACTTGAGAAGGGGAGTAGTATGTTCAGACCTGTGCTTTAGTAATATAGATTCTGAAAGTGAATGCAAGATACATTAGACGGGAAAAGACTAGGGATCAGGGATATTTTTCCAAGTTTTTATAAAATGCCATATTTTACTTATGCTAGAAATCTGAAAATAGGTTAGATGTAGTTTTTGCCCTCATGATGTTTATAGTCTGGTAGAAGACTGTGCTGTAAACACAAATAGTGGCACTATACCATTCACAATAAAACATTATTAGTACATAAAAGAAGTGCAAGCAAGGTGATTAAACAGCAGATATCCTGTCATTTTGAGCTTTTTTCTCTCAAGTTTGGCAGTATCTTGTAGAATAATGTTGGAAATAGCAAAGGTTTTAATCATAGTTCATCCTTCATTCAGGAATTATCTTTCCCCAGTAAAATATTATAATGAGGACAATATTTGGGAATGTTCTTCAGCAATCAGCAGCGCAATTAGTTTTCTCTTAATATAGATGAAAGATTGTGTATAATATCATATTTTATAAATAATAAATATAGTTAACTATCATGTCATTCAATGTGATTTATGTAGTTATATAACTTCATATATAACTATATACATAAACACTATATTACTGTATTTTTTTCTGAAATCATAGTTGGTAATTTAGATAACTTGAGTATCCAATTCAAGGATAGCCTTTGACATCACATGAAACTTTTCTCCCCAAATCATATAGTAGACAGATTGCAGTGGACATTCCAAACAGTGCAGTGATTCCTCATTTTGAGTGAACAGCATTAATAATCAGCTGGCTAGTCAGGCAAAAGAAGTCCCTAGAGACTTAGCACTAGCCAATTATGACTCACCGTCCAGACAAACGACTGATCACTGTCTGTCAATGTGATAAGTAAGCAGGAAGGCTAAAAGCAGATTTATGTTTTCTTATAGGTAAGCATCGATTGATAGACAGAACAAAGAAAGACTTAAAAGACTGATGTCCAGCTGTGATATCTTCTTCTTTGATGCTTTTCATTGTTTTTTCTCCCCCTAGGCTGATGCTTTAAAAATAGAGGCAATTTTAAGGCCTCATTTCTCCTGATTAATCATCAATGAAAATCTTTGTAAGTATTCATAATTGTATAAAAGAGGACAAAGAGACCCTAATATATTAATAATAGTATAGTGATATGGATTTTATTGTTACATGTAAAATATTTTTAACCAATCATATATCTGTTCACATTGACTTTTCACTATTCATATAACTATCATAATGCTTGAAGGAATTAATGAAGGGACTCAATAACCTTCATTTGATATAATAATAATAATAATAATAACAAAAGCACCCTCAATCCTGGTCATAGGCAAAACCCAGTAGCCTCCAAACGGACTAAATTCAGAAAACAAATATTAAGAATACTAAGCTTAGATAAGTTGAGTAAAGACATAGTGGTCCTTCGCCCAGTTGGTGCTTAGAGTCTAGTAACTCAAAAAGAAGGTAGACTAAATAAGTAATTTTCATTGCTAGACTTTCTGTCTACCCTAAAGTTAATACATCATTGTTATAATGAAAATGACAATAAAGATGATATTTTGTTTTTGCATAATTCCATTCTTTATGGAGTCTTTTACAGATGCTTGTTATTAACCTGTGCAAAATATCTTGGAGCCTGGAAAAGGAAAAATCACTAATTATTTTCATTTTTCAGAAGAAAAGACTGCACCTACATCAATAGTGACATGCCCAAGGTCACTCAGAAACTCAAGTAGTGTAAGGGGAAGGGAAAAGACTTTATTCCCTTATTGCCAGGCTACTGTTACATGACATTACATATCTAGATGAAAACCAAAAGAGAAGTGGTTAATTATGGGGATAGATGGATACTCTGATGCCCTGCTATCATATAGAGAAGAAATATAGATGATTGAATGAACTTTTCAGTTTTCATCTGGGTATTTAGCATCATGTCTGGCCCAGGCTTACTCAAATCCTCATTCCATTTTGTTTCTAATCAAATGCAATTAGAGAAGAGTAATAATGATAGATAGTGCTTCTCCTCTTAACATGTGAAAAGGGAAAAAAAAACGCAGCCCCTAATGATATCACTGAAATAATGGTACTTATGCAAATCAGTCATCATAGAAAAATGAAAAGTGCTGTCAGTCTTTACCTTTAAATAGCTACACCATCAAACACAGCAAGACACTAAAATAGAAGTGCCCATTTTTCAGTACTTGGTCGAAGCCAAAATCAAACCTCATCTCCAAAAGAAAATTTAAAAAACCTTTTTATTAGTTAGATGTGGGAAACCTGCCTGTTATATTTTATAAATCAATGTGTTGTCATTATTAATGATGGTTGGCACAGAATCTTAGGTTTTAGATGCAGTGGTTTTAAAAGCAACATCATCAGAAGGTGTGATTACACCTTCTGTGGGGATTAGTGAGGGAAAAAATGGTATTATCTATAACAAAGGTCTTGATTCATTTGGCAAATGAAGTGCCCATTGTATGCAGCTTAAGGACTAGAAGGTATACAAATCATAGGTAAGACATGGTCCCTGTCTTCATAAAGAGTCCACTCTTACAGTTTACAAATGCAGATTAATTATTGGGAAATCAAATATTCATGAAGCAAGCAAGTCTATAGGAAAGTTGTAAAAAACAAAAACAAAACTATATGATAGACAATATATATAACTGGAGCACATGCTTAGAATCCAAATTGAAATCTGCCGTTTTAGTATCACTAAATGAACACCACTAGGAACTAGCCATTTCTGAACACATATTTTTTTTATATTTGTATACCCATTGCCTAGCACACAGTAGACACTTGATAAATGCTTATTGATTAATTTGTTCAATATATCATTAAGTTAAAAATCAGAACAACTCTGGAGCCCATAGACATGAAAGGACCCAAAGACTCTTAGCTAGTTATTATTATATTGGAAAAGCTGAAACTATAATCAAATCCTTCTCATTCTCAGTCCTGGCCTTGTCCTACTGGACAATATTGTCTTTCATTAACAGGCTAATGCTGAAATTAGTGAGAAATTGAACTTTAGAAATAACTAATATGAAGAAAAAACTATGGAGTTTGAATGCAGATGGAAGCATACTATTTGCTTTGTTTTTCTTCTGTTTTGTTTCCTCTTTCTGGTGGTTCCTCCTATTGATTCTAATTCTTACTTTCAACATCACTAATGTGAAAATGTTTAATAGGAATGCATATGTTTAGCCTATATCAGATTGCTCACTGTCTTGGGGAAGGAAGTGGGGGTGAGAGAGGGAGAAAAATTTAAAACTCAAAAGCTTATGGAAGTGATTACTGGTAATTCAAAATAAATTAATTTAAAAAAAAATAAAAATAAAATTTTAAAAATTTTAAAAAAGAAATAACTAATATGAAGTCAAGAACTAATGCTAGAATGTTAACTATAGTCACTATTATTTTACCTAATTGGTTGCCTAAGTATCTATGGTTAACTGATATGCAAAAAAGGAAAGCAGAAGTCCTCATATCAACAGGTAATAAGAACACATTAAACTTTTCAGGATCCCCTAAGAGATCATAAGAAAAATGGAAATGGACTTGGGTCTGGCATGGATAGAAGCAAATCAGGTCCAGGATAGCTTTCTTTCTATAACCTAGAACTGATGGGGTTCCTTCCACCTTGTTTCCACTAGAGCACCCAGTGGTCATTAAATAATGAATTCCTTCCAAGAGAGGACTTGGAAGAATAAAGTGTTTTTCTTGGTGGAGGGGGGAGGGGATTGGCTTTGAGGGGCAACTAGCAATGGGGTGGAAGGTGAGTTGTCTACGTAGCTCCCAAGGAAGAAGAAGGGTAGTAACTTATCAGAGGCCTTTAAGGCGGTGGGGGAGGTGGGTAGAATACTAGTATACCTTTCTCTCTCATTAGGCTCCTAAGAAGGAGTCCAATAGCCCTGATACTGCTGGTACTACTTCTGTTACCTCTTAACTTATGATAGCCACTATGAATTGCCAAGATCTCCCATCACTCACAACATGGACCAGATCATTAAGATCGAGGACTCAGTTGTTCTGCAGAGAAGAGAACCCTGCAATTCCTGGTCACTGTTCTCCTCAATAACCTTTAGCTTGTGCTCCCAGTATTCAAACTATCTAATAATAAACCTAAAGCTGTTTAAACACTGAAAGGTCCTCTAGAAGGTTTTCCCACCAAAGGATAGGGTATGACAGTAGAAATATCTGCTATTTCTCTAGGTTAGTTTTTTTTTTTTCTAAGCTACCAAAACCATCCTCAAGGCATACATCATTCAGGGAACTAACTAGAACTTAAGTTAGAGCCAGCCTATGAAGGGGAAAGAAATTCTTTCCCTCAGGTTAGACCAACATATGAGTATGGTCAACAGAGAGGCAGGGAAACTACAGTCAATGGAATTAATTCAGTGTTGGATACTCTGTGCTGTATGTTCTATGATTTTCTCCTCCTCCTCCTTCTCCTCTTCCTCCTCCTCTTCCTTTTCCTCTCCCTTCTGCTTTTACTTTCTAAATTGTGAAGCTTAAAACAAAATAGGTTGGCCCACGATACTGCCTCAGACCATAACAAGGTCTCCTTTCCAGCCCCTCCTCCACCCAGCTGCTGAAGTGATATTCCCAAATATGGGTATGATCATGTCACTCCTCTGCTCTAGAAACTTTCGTAGCTCCCTGTTGCCTACATAATAAAATACAAAAGCATTTAAACCCCTTCACAATGTGACTCCAAAATACTCTTCTGGGTTTTTATACTTTATTTCCCTTCAAATACTCTGCCATCCAGTCAAACTAAGCTTCTGGTTGTTCCATGTGCCTGCCTTTCCATGCTTCATCTCCTTGTTTTATAGAGGCCAATCACAATGCTTGAAATGCACACCGTCCTCGCTTCTGTCCTAAGAATCCCTAGCTTCTTTTAAAGTTTGACTCAAATTCTACCATCAAAATGAAGTGACACATAATTCCTACCTACCTTGCAATTGCCTTGTGTTTACCATACATATGTGTATATAAAATTATTATATTTATATATAAATATATAATTTAGTTATATTTGTACATGTTTCCCATAACTCCCCCTCCCCCCAGAGAATGTTAACTCCTGTAAGGAAGGGACTATTAAATTTCTGTCTTTGAATCCTCAACATATAGCACAGTGTCTGGAACATAGTAGACATTTAATAAATGATTGTTGATTGGTGGATAAACAGATACTAAAAATTTGGATTTTGTGAGTTTCTGGTAGTGTGATACACATCATAGTGACCTGGTCTTAGCATCAGGAAGACCCGGGTTTCAAGTCCGGTTTCAAGTCCATAGTCACATACTCAGTAACTATGGACAAATCTCTAAGATCCAGTGACACTGACCTCCTTGCTGTACTTCCCAAAAGACACTCCATCTCCTGACTCCACACATTTTCACTTGCCCCTGGCCCTGGAATTTTCTCCTTCTTTATTTTTATCTCCTGGCTTCCCTGATTTCCCTCAAGGCTCGACTAAAATCCTATCTTCTTCAAGGAGCTGTTGCTATTGTCCTATAATGCTAGTGCTTCCTTCTAAGATTACCATAGATGGATAGATAGATAGATAGATAGATAGATAGATAGATAGATAGATAGATAGATAGATAGATAGATAGATAGATGATAGATTTTTTTACAGTGCCTGGAAATAGTAAGGGGTTAATAAATGTTTGTTTTCTTGGCAAAATTATAGGAGATTTCATATGTCCTTTACATTATTGCTTATGTTTTCCCAAACTGAGTTTTCTAAAACATGATAACACTCATTCTTATCTTTGCTAGGGCATATATTACACAAGAAATTCACTGTTACTGAAAATTTTAAAATTTAAGATTGCCCTATTTAATATCCACTTTTAAAAATTGAAAATGAAAACCTAAAATTCAGCTTCAATGCTAGTGAATATAACAAGATACATTTTATCTTTAATTTTAGAAATCCTTAAAGTTACTTCAGAAGAGTGTGGTTTTTGCTTATTTTTAAAAATTGTTTATAATAGAAAACCACATGTGATAGGAAGTAGGCTAATTCAATAATAATAAATCTTGAGTTTAATTGGAAGTGTAACAGAACTCCTTCTGAGTTTCATTTTTTTTTCCTTTTAATAAGATTCAGGTAAGGATAGTTAAAGATGCTTTCATTTTAATCTGATCACAGTCTGAATGAGTTATGATTGGCCCTTCAATTATCCATAAAGACACCTTTTCTCATAAAACTTTCTTCTATAAAACATAACAAATATCACCAATAAAACTGGACATTAACTTATTAAAATCAACTTAATTAAGCAGGAAAATTACTTTAATTCTGAAGAAATGACCACACTTGTGCCCATCCATTCCACAAGCCAAAGAAAGAAAAGGAACTGTTTGATATGTTACAAATTCAGTAATCACAAAAAAATTGGCAATTAAATTTCGAAAAACATGAAAAGGTTTTAGAGCTCTTGACCTTTGAACAAATTTAAGTTGCTTCAGTTTTGGTTTTCATTTGAATGAGCTTGAAACAGTTCATTTTTCTAACTGGTGTTAGGAACAGTTGCAAATCAGGTATTCTAAAGCCTAATACAAGAACAAGGTGGGAGGGGTGGGGGAGAGAAGAGGGAGAAGGGAAGGCACACACACACACTCTCACACTCACACACACACACTCTCTCTCTCCCTCTCTCTCACTCTCTCTCTCTGTCTCTCACAACCTTGCTAGCATCTGGTAAAACACAAAACCATTATAATGCAATTAGACAGATTAAGGACCAGCTGCTAAGGAAACAAAATTCATAAGATGAAAGACTGGCAGTTATTTTGGTTAAGAGATTTAATTCTAAATGCTGCAGCAGTGAATCATGTATTCATTTATTAAAAATCACTGGTCATAGGTAGGGGTGACATTTTTAATATGACTTCTACAGAAGCTTAAGAAGATTACTGCTAAATTTCCTATCCCACTATATTCTATTTTATGTTTTGTTTAAAAAAAGATCCATAGATACTCTTATTTGTAGATGAATAATTGACCAGATATAATAAACAAATCCCCCATTTCCACCACTGAAAATTAAGATCAAGTATATAGTCTTGAAGATAATACACTTTTGTGAAATATCATCAGAAGATAATATAGTTTAGAAGTACTTAAAGCATAACTGTTTTCAAAAATGATGTTAATATAAAATTAAAAAATGTGGTTTTGTATTTTTGAATCCATACATTTAAATTGTCAGATAATGCTGGATCTGAGAATAAAATTTATATTTCACAAAACATGTTATCTCATCTAGAGAATACACTTATGCTCATCATTCTGTAAATCTTATTCTCTTCCTTTATAAGCCTTCTTTCTTAGCAATCACACTAAAAATAGCAGACACAGAAACAGAGAAAAAGTGTAGTGATTAACAGATAAAGAAATATATGTGTAATCATTTCCAATTAAAAACATATGATTAAGAAGTATGCAAGCATCTCAAACTATTCTTTATTAAAACAATTAAAATTGTATATCACAAATAAATTATCTAACACTCCTTTTTCTCTCATAGTTAATATACCAATCACTCATTTACTGATCAGAACTTATACTTTGTTCACATACATCAAATCTATCCCCTGGTCTCTCCTAAATACTTTTCCCAGATGTGCAAGTCATTGCCAATTCATGAATTGCCTCAATCATCACTTTCGCTGACAGTGTAATGACTGACCTGTAAAGTGTGACCCTGATCTGATTGAGCTATCTTGCTTCTAGTTGTTAACTAATTTCAGTGGAAGCAGAACTATTATACGTGGATGAAGGGGCACTGGCCTAAGGAAGTCAGAAGAAAGAATCAGCCATGAATTTTGCAGTAATGTTTTGTTTTGCTTTGTCACTGAAAACCTTGTGGATTGTGTCTACATAAAAAGCTTGTTTTCATCCCAATGACTCAGACACATAATAACTATGTGACCCTGGTCTAGTTACTTAATGTCTATTTGCTGAAGTTTCCTAATCTGTAAAACAGAAAAAATGCAGGTAACAACAGCACCTATCTCCCAAGGTAATGTGACGATAAAAAAATTGACTAATATTTATAAAGCACTTTGAAAACCCTAACAGCTACATAAACACTAGTTGTTATTAATTGGCATTAATTATTATAAAAAATAACAACTTCAACCCTTTGAGTTAGCTAGCGCATGATTACTATTCCCATTTCATACCTCAGGAAATCATCTATGAGAAAGAATCTAAATGATTTGCCCAGTGTCACGTCACTATTAAGTGGTGAAGCCAATAAATTTGGGTTTGGGGGCTCTTAGTTCACTGCTGCAGCACCAAAATAAAACAAGAGCATAAAACATCTCATGCCCTTTAGAAATACCAACTATTCTGCTCATTATAAAAATGAATGCTTTCTACCAGTAGGGAAGGAGGCGGGTTGCCACATTTGAATATGCAATAAATGTTGCTATATTTGTGAGACTTGAACTGAAAGTTTCATTTGATTTCTATTCAAATAAAACTGAAAACTTGATCCAGTTCATGAGTTTTCATCACGGTCATTGAGGTTCTGAACATTTAACTAAATAGGAATACTTTGGGGGCATTTGTAGTGATACCCTGATCCCATATGAAATGAAAATTCATCTTTTTTTTTTCAAAAAAGAATCTCTATTTAAAAACAATGAATACTCTGGCTTCTGCTTAGTAACCTAATGTCTATGCAGGTTCATCAGTGCACGGAGGCAGTTACCTGCTTAACTAGAGTGACTAATAGATTTGAATTCAGACAATCCACATCATTAGTCCCAGGACATCAAATAGATGTGATGTTTCTGTTCCTCACCAGTAAAATCAGAAATTCTTTTTTATGCACCTTCCCTACCTTACAGAAAAAAAAAAATTAGCTGTGTTTGGGTTGAACAAGTTCAAGGTTCATGCTTAAGTAATTTTACAGAATGTAACAGAGCTTGAACAATGATTGGTTATTTAATGGACCCTGTTGTGCAGCATCACTTACAAGCACAGAATATGTCCAACTCTCTTACTTCTCATTAGGAAGAGATGCCTTTTTTCCATCCCTATATTAAAAAGTAAAAATTGTTTGGACTCAAAGAAGCTGTTTTTTTTTAATTAATGAATTAGTGATGAACTAACTAAAGGAGTAAGAGGTCATAAATGTATTTCTCATGATGGGCAATGTCTTGGTAGTGTCACCCTCAAAAATCCTTTGCCTTAATTTTTATGAAATTAGGTCAGTTTTTTTTTCTGCCTCACAGCTTCCAAATCACACCCTTCATTCACTGATTACTATATTATTGATTCATGCTTCATCACTAGCACAGTGGGACCAGGCTAATTACCTACAGTTCATATTTTCATTTCCACTTCAGGGTCTTTGCGCTTCCTGTGGCGTGTGTGTAAGTTCCTAGAAAGTCTTCATTTCCAAACTTGAAATTGCATCTCTCTAACTACGGTTCTAATACCTGTAGTTTCTCCCACTTCTCAATATCTCATTAGCCTGAACTTTACCTTCATTTAATGTTTCCTTTTGATTAAATCTTTTTATTTAATCCAGGCCATTCACCACTTTCTTATTATATTTGACTTCCTATCTAGGCTGTATTCTATGTGTAACTTGAATGCTGCTATTGCTGTTTTTGTTCCACAGACTCACTCACCTCCACGGCTCTTCACTTTGATTTTAGTGCAGATTCATAACTATGGATTGTCCTTGCTGTCTACTTCCTCCATTCCCAATTTCAGCTTACGATGTAGTGCTAGAAGATTTCCTGTCAAGATGGATGTGGGAGGCCTGTTCCTCAGCTTCCCTGCACCTCCTCTAATAAAACCCTAAAGTTATCAAATAATGATAAATCCAATGAGAAACTAGAGTGAATGATATCTTCTGCCCCCAAATTTAACAAAACCAGACTCTAAGAGGCAATAAATAAGGAGGCCCCCTTCAGCCAAGTAAGCACAACTGGAGATGACCAGGGACATGCAGAGACTGCAAGGTTCTATGATAGGAGTCAGAGAGAGTACAGAATTCACTGGGACATGGCTACAAATTATGATAAATGAATGGACTGTAAGAAATGATCAAAAGGATAATATCAGACAAAGACTTGGAAGACTTGTATGAACCGATTCAGAGTGAAGTGATCAGAATCAGGGGAACAATTTATGCAACAAAAACAGTATTGTATAAATGAACAAACCTGAAAGATTTAAGACCTTTAATTAATGCAATGAATAATCACGATTTCAGAGGATAAATGATAAAGTACGATACTCTGACAGATCTGATGGACTCAGGATGCAGAATGAGACGTGTAGTCCCTGCTACCAGGGATGGTAAGGATAGTGGATCTCATTTTGGGGAGTTCTGAGATGCAGTGAGCTTGTCATCATTGTTTGTCATTAGTATGATGAGCTCCTGATAATCAAGGGCTCATCATATTTCGTGTCATGTCATGTCATATATACATATCATGTCATATCCCTGAGCTGATGAGACTGAGATCTGTCATGTGAGTGGATCTTGCCCTTCTAGCTTATGCAAAGGTTAAGACAGGAAGATGCAGTTTGTAAAAACCACAACAAAACAAAGCAAAAAAAAATCACCAAACAATCTCAGAAAAAAAGTATTGAAAATCTAACTCTAACAGCTGCAAGCATAAATTCAGAGGGAAAAAAATAAATTTCCTACTAGGACTACCTAGGAATACCTAGAAATTCTGAAGCAAGAAAAAAATGAAACTAAATTATTGAGGAAAGAATTGGGAGGAGAATAAATAGCTCTGAAGAGAACGTAATCTTACCCAAGGAATGGAATCCTCACAAACTAGAGTAGATCAAATAAAATTCAATGATTCCATTAAACGGCAAGAAATATTAGAATAAAATCAAAATATTGAAAAAAAGAGAAAAATGTTATATATCTGATATCAAAAACAACTGACCTGAAAAATAGGTCAAGGAGAAATAATTTTACTCACAGGGCTCCCTGAAATACACAATTTTATTTTTAGAAAATGAAAATTAAATTTCAACAAATAAGAAGTGAAAATTACCCAGATCCACTAGAATTAGCTGGAAAAGTAAGGATAGAAAGAATCTACTGAGCACCTCCTGAAACAAACCCCAAAAGGAAAGGTTTCTGTTATGTCTTAGTTAAAATCCATAACTTCCTCATCCAAGAAAAAAAACACTCCAACCATCCAGAAAAAAATAGTTTAAATACCAAGGAACTACTTAGACCTGGCAGCTTCTAAACAAACAAAAAACAGAGAAAATCTTGTAATATGATATCCCCAAAGGAAAAAAAAGAGAGACAGGTTTACAAGCCAGAATAATTTAACCTGCAAACATAATGCAACAGAGGGGGTAGGAGAACATTCTTTAATAGAGGATTTAAGCATTACTGATGAAAAGACCAGATATGAGTAGGAACTTTAAAATAAAAACATGAATCCAGAGAAACCAAGAAGGTTAAGAATCAGAAGAAAAGTAATCTTCCTGATTTTAAAGGAGTGATTTAAAGGGGGTATTAGAAAGGGGACGAATGCATGGCGGGATATACGTATTCCCTCACTCAAGTCCACAGATGCCCTGAAATCCTGTAGACGTATTGAGGATATATGAATCCCAGTTTAAAAACTACTGGACTATTCCTAACACTCTTATTTTACAAAGGAGGAAACTGAGGCCCAAAGAAGCAAAATGAATTAACCTTATTTTAATAGATAAGAAGTAGCACAGTTGATATTTGAAACCAGTTTCTCTTACTCAAAATTTTTTGTGAGAGATAATTATTTGAATACCTCATGAAAAGATTCTTTCACAGCATATGGATTTCCAATAAATTAGAATAGAGTATACTCTCAAAGAGGGATATGCTTTGAAAGTATCACTGGAATTGTCCTTCCATTAATTTGTTAGTCATTAAATTGTTAGCTATTAGTTAGTTAGTTATTGCATATCTATAAACAAATTTATACTAGACCAAGTAAATATTCTTATGTAAAAAAAAGTTAATGTATTTCCATTTTTTGTTCACAAAATCAATATTTATCAAACATCTATTGGGTTTTAGTTGATAGAAGAGATACAAAGGTGAAAAATAATTTCTGTATTCAGATAGTTTACAATCTGAAATTATAAAATTAATATTTAGGAAGTATGATACAAAGAAAAATGTGATAAGAGGAAAGGAAAGGTCCAAAATGCTCTATGAAAATTGTAGAGAAGGAATAGATTAGGAAAGTCTTCATGGATTAGGAGTTTAAATTCTGCCGTCCTATATTTTAACATATCACATTCCAAATATTTATCTCTAACATTATAAGACTTGTCCCAATTCTGAAATTTTGTATTCCAGAATTCATTTCTTCTCTATATTCTAATATTTCTTCAAGCTCCAATACTATAAAATTAGATTAGCTGGACTTGTTCATTTTAGTCACAGTATTTTCATGTGATTAAACTAGATTTCTAATTGATTTTGGACTAAGGAATATCTCTTCTGAAACATTGTTTTCCAGGTTAGCTTTATGTTATATATTATGCACAGAAATTATTAAGTGGAAGAAAAAGGACAAAGGTCAAGTAAGTTAAGAGTGAACTCTGCTAGACAATATTATTAACTTTAATTGTATCACAACATTTTTCTTCCATGCATTTTTACAGGAGAGTTTTTTTTTAAAAATCACTGATCTGCATTTTATATTTAAACAAGATTTGACTGAGTTTATTGATAATTTGATGATAAATTCAATGCTCCCTTAATCACAGTATTTTTTATTCCACTTAAATGGTCTATTTAAAAAGAAATTTTCACTTACAGTTATTTAAGCCCAAATGTTTAAAAGTCGTGTTCTACAAGTTCTCTATGATTCATATCTGAAAATAGGTGTGGGGAGTGGGAGTGAGGGGAGGGAGAGGTTCCAGAGCAATCAAAACAGCAGTGCCTCTGCCAGCTCCCATTCTACCATGCTATTTCTCAGAAGGCTACAGTGGGCTACGAGGCCCACTCCGCACCCCACATACTCCTACCCCACACACAAAGTTTTCCTTTTCTTTCTTTTTCTTCCTTTGCCATTCTACAGAGATGAGCAGAAGATGAGAGAATTTTGTTATATTAGGAAAGGGAACCATTGTAAGCTCTTCCTCTCACCTCTCTCCACTCTGTCCTTCGTAATCTCAAATCCTGGCTGCAGCTAAAATTTAGTAAACTCTGGTTTTCTTTAAAGCTGTTTTGTTGTTGTTACTGTTAAATCACTGATGCTCCAATTCAGGGGTGGGGAACCTGGGGCCTCTGGGCCATATGTGGTCCTCTAGGTTTTCAAGTTTGGCCCTCTGACATTCACAAACTTCACATATGAGATTTTGATTCAGTCAAAGGACTGCACTTGAGGATCTAGAGGGCCACTTGTGGCCTAGAGGCCGCAGGGTAGCCATCCCCGCATGTAATTCATTAAGCAGCCTGTATTTAGCTTAACACAGGAAGGAGAGAATCAAGTAAATTCAAATGGAAAAAACAGACAGAAAAGAATGTCTATAGCTCTATCCTCAAGAAGACTCAATGGCAGGTGCTGATTGATTCTGTTTGCCTCAGTTTCCTCATCTGTAAAATCTGAACAGTAGTTACAAGTAAATTGCAAAAAGGTAATAGGTATGGTCATAGATTCATAAGACACTATAAGTGTTATATTCATGAAAGTGAAATTATTAGTAGAAAACCAAACTATGGGCAAGAACCTAGAACCTAAATGAATGAAGGTTTAAATTTCTAATACTGTATTACTATCAGAACTGGGCCTCATTTAAAGGTCAATGGTGAAATGGAGATCAGGCTTACCCTCAAAAAACAGTTCAAGTGACTCCTGGGGGCTTAACAATATCCAATAGTGGGGATTAGAAAGATGTCCTTGTGAGTAGTCATTGTATCAGAAAGGTCAGGTGGATGTAAGTGGAGTTCTAACCATGGAACTGGCATTTAGGGGTACTATAAGGCCAGAATCAAGTTATAGAAGAAGTAGAATACTACATAGAGGAACCAGGAAAAGATTTTGGTAGGGGAAAAGACAGAGCATTTAATTGATTAATCAATCAATTGATTTAATACACAAGATTATACCTTTGTTTCAAAGAAAGTAATGTATCAAGAATGTTAATGGAAATATTTTCTTGATTTCTATACTTAAGAAAATAAAGAAAATTATCCTAATGCACATCTTCATTTTCTCAAAAGCTAACTATAAATCTTCCCCAAAATGAAGTATTCTTAAATTCTATTAACAACCAACTACCCATGATAAATGCAATATGAAACTGACTCAGTTGGACTACTTAGATGATTTTTATTTACTGAAGAGAAAGAAATTTGGTGAGAACATATTTCAACCTCAAAACAAAGTTGCTATCATAGAATTATCATATTATTAAGAGCCTGCGATTTGGGGGTAGTCGTTATAAATGTTAACAATATAGTCAACATTTGAATGAATAATTTCAAAAATCCAAATCTGTCTAAACAGAGTCTAAGAAAGTTGTCCCAGGCTCAAAGAGGTTACATAGTCTTTAAACTTGAGAAGTGGAATCACTTGAGAAGTGGGATCCCAAGTCTTCTTGACTTAAATTCCAACATTCTACCATGCCATTCCATTATGTCTCTAAGATGAAATCTACATCATCATAATTTTACTGATTAGAAGACTTTTGGGAAAAAAGTGTTAACGCACAGCATGACAAATTTAAAGCTAAAATGGTTTTAAGAGGAAATGGAGTCCAACTCTCTCATTTTCCAAGTGAAGAAATTGAAACTCAGAAAGGCTAAGTGGCACCCACAATCCCCAAACTAGTAATGTCTGAGGTAGGACTTGAATCCAGAAATCAAGTCCAGTGCCCTATCCATTACACTATGCTATCTCTCATTGAGATGAGACTTACACCTTAATTTTACTAACCAAAAATGAAGAGCTTTGTGGACAAATATACTAAATAATATCGATTCGATTAAACATTTATTAAGTGCCTACTATGTACCAGGCACTTAGATAAGTACTGGTGACAACAGCTTATTTATGTATTGCTTTACTGTTACAAAGTATTTTCACATAAATGAGGGAACAGGAAACATAATTTATGAAGTGTTTACTATATGCCAAACGACCTGCATAATCTTAATGTCTGTGATATGTCTAATAAAAATAATTTTATCCCTATCTTCCTTTTGTCAGAATCTGTGTTTTCATAAATGTAGGGCATTTCTGGTAGGTTAACACTCTTCATTCATGCTTATCAGCAAGTCATCTATAACTTATAGTCTTAAAGAATTGTTTATGATATTATGAAGAGTTGATTTAGCCTTGGTTACATATACTTGAATGTAACTCTTCCAGATGGCAAAACCTACCTACTATTCCTTAGGTCAAGATGCCTTTTACTGGTGAAAAAACTGAAGTGAAGTGCAATGATTAGTTTCAGTTCACACAACTAGTAAAAGACAGCCTTAGTTGAGTCCTGTGTTCTATTGACTACACCACACCATTTTTCCTAGTGGCTATTTATCCTTGCTTTCAATTGGTTACTAATGGGGTAGAAGGTAGAATAGCCAATTACTGAGAGAGAGAGTGAGAGAGAGAGAGAGAGAGAGAAACTAATGCATCTCACAACTGTAAATTTGAAGCTTGATTTCCTACACAGCTAAAAAGTTAAAATGTTACTGAATTGATATCATTCATGATTTTGTAGTGAAGTCATCAAGAGAATGTTATTATTCTAAAATAAATACTCAGGATTTTTAAAGAAGACAGACTTTCCCTTTGAACCATTTTTTTTTTCCTCCAGAGATAACATAAGACATTATTAGTTTGGGACAATTCAGTAAGAGTCAAGAACCTACATTTTTTAATGAGCAATTGAGAGCTCTTCTTGAGCTGCAACCAAAGAGCTGTGCTCGCAAACTCAGAATACCTGAGCTCTAGTCCAACACTGTTGCAACTCTTTAGCTGGATGAACTTGGGGCAAGTCAATTCACTTTATGTCTCTGAGTCATTTTTCTCATTAAAAAGGTGGGAATTGCATCACCTGTTCTGGCTCCACACCACAGCGCTGTTATAAGGATTACATGATAAAATGCATGTGAGACTCCTTTGGGGGAAAAAAAAAAACAAAATCCATATGCAAACAAAAGATATTCTCATTTGAGATTCTACTTAATTTTCAAAATGCATAATTTATGAAACCAGGGAGCTATTGTCTTCATTTTTTTCCCCTCAGTTTTCTTCTTCGTTTGTACATGCGTTTTGAGATAAACTCAGCAATGTCAGCAAGCTTGGTGGCAGACCTCAAGCTGTGAAGGTTCAATAAGTAGGTCCGTAAACATTGCAAATCAACACAGCTTTTGATGAAATGTCAAGCAAGACAGAGCTTAGCTATATTCGGCTCAGCTTGAACTCATAAACCATTAACTGGCCTCTGTACTTTCCAGGACAATCTGTCTTATGAATAAAACACAAATATAAAGATGAAAAACTTCTTTAGAAAGAGGTTAGTAAAAAAAAAAAAATCCCCCCATGAGAAATGGCATGTACTTAGCCCAGTGCAAATTCAGTACCAGACTTCCAAAAGTGAGCTGTTCTGTGTATTCTTAGGCTATAGCTCCATTTAAAATTCTAGTTATAGGAATCATATAATCTAGAAATAGAAACTTATATTTGGAAACTCTTTCTGACCAATACAAAGTATGCAATAGAACTTAAAAGTAATTTTTTATTTACAAATGCCAGGATTTGTTTTATGTTGCTAGGGTTCAAAAACAATTAGTTATCTTCCCTCAAATTGTTAAAGAGACATCCAAATCAAAAGCAAAGGAGGTTTAAAGGACATCAGCATGCCTTAAATGAATGTGCAAATGATCTATTTCCAAAATAAAAACACCACAACTAAGAAAATATTAAAGTAGTGTTGTTTGATACTCTAAAATCTTATCTTTGTGAAGGATTATTCATTAAAGCATTTGACATCAGTGTAGTTAATCTTCAAAATCATCCCTCTCACACTTAATTCTACCAGGTAATTATGCTGTATTGACTATATGGTTGTTTACAGCTTGTGACCCAGTTTCTTTGCTAATGCCATGTAAGTAGTATCTTCTCAGATCACATATAAATTACTGTTCATGATGATCATTAATATCTTCCCTTTTGTGGAAAATCCCCCTTTAAAATCTTCTATATCTGTGGAAAATAGAATGCTCATAATTAGGTGTTAGCATTATCAGCATGGTGAAAATTATTTCCAGCACTCTTTTGTTAACGAGTTAATGGAAGGACTTTAATCAATGAATGAAAAGTTCATTTTTTTTTGTATTAAAAAAAGTGCCTTTTAAAATTTATGTGTAACTTGTCCTGTTTCTTCATATAAGAAATAACTTGTACGTGTCAAACCAAAACCATAACTCTACAAAAGTAGTATCCTAAAGTTTATTCTCTTCATTCTGTAATAGGTGATTTGCATCATCCTAATAGCTCTCTGGTGTGAAACACATACCTTGAATCCTCTCATTTTAACTTCCAATAAATGCCACCCATGAAACCCTAAGGAGTAGTAGTCATCCAAAGACATTCCTAGACGTAGCAAAATGACCCAAAGAACCACCTTTAGGGAGCACACTTCTGAATGGTTGGAGCATTTATCATTCTTCTGAATGGCTGTTACGTTTATCTGCAGCTTTTACTCACCAGATGAGCCCCCAGACATTTCAAATTCTGCAGTGGCTTGCTACCTTCAAAGGAAAGCTTTTTGCTGATTTCCCTGTTGGTACTTCTCTCTAATACATTCTATTAGGGACAAGCAACCTGGAGGGAGAGTCAGAGCCAAGCACAGATAAAGCAAGCACATAATCTCTGACCAGCTTCTGAAAAACAGACCAGGGCAGCATCATTTCAGACATGTTTCTTTCAGTCTTGCTGCTTGGAATCTTAAGGTGCTCTTCCCAGAGTCAGGGGAAACATTCTGCAAATACCCCCCTCTCATGGCAATGGTTTCTTCCTACAGTCTCAATCTACCTGATTATGTTCTCTTCTAATCAGTAATCTTAGTTCCTCTAGTAATAGCTGTGCTTCCTGCTTTATATAGGATTTCTGTAAGACTGAAGAAACACGCCAGTAATGAGAATTGGGAGGACTGCTTATTATGAGGACACCTGTATTTTTCATCTAAACTCTACACTACACTGATTTATGTGAACAAATTGTTGTGTATGACTGGGTAGGAAGGAGGAGGGAGGGCAGACTAAGGGGGTGAGATTGTGTATTTGTGAGTTGTGCACCTGCACGGACATAGAAGACAAAACTACTACATGTGCCTTATGTCACTCAATGTATACCAAACAAAGCACTGCCATCTAAATGTATATATCAACCAGCAGATGTTTCTTTAAGAATCTTTTCTAGATTCCCCAACTACCTGAAATGAATATATATTAGGACATAGTACTTAATTCATATAGCAAATGGGGTGTGTGTATATAGAAACTAAAATTGAACATAAAAACCAACCATGTGAACTCAGTTTTGAGAGAAGGAATAGTGAATATTATGAATGAATATTGTATTTGTAATAAAACTGTGAATTCTACATCTCTTTAAAATCAAGAACTGTGCAACCCTATTGCAATGTTTCTGGGTTATCAAAAAGGAAATGACATTTTCATTTTTAAAATACTCCGCTTATACTGTTTTACAAAAAAAAAAGGTATTTTTAAACTGATTTTCAAAGTGCTTCATGGAGCACAATCCCAAGTAATGTTATAACTGTTCTGTGCTCTTTAATTTGAGGAATTTTGTGATTTTACCAAAATAAAACAATTTTCAATACTATATTTTTTTATTTAAGTAAATCATAATTATTTTGAGGGTTACATAAGCAATTAAATGATGATAAGAAATTGATTTCTTTTTTATAAATATTACATAGTTTACAACATATGCTATGCTGGATATAAATTTAATTTTGAAAGCTGTTTTTTTTTCTTTCTAAAATGTTGTATTCTTTCTATTTTCTTTCTAAAATGTTGTACAGAAAAGAAGGGATAGAATTAATGAAAAATCAAGGTAGAAAAATATGTCAGAAAAGTATCACCTCCTATTGCCTGCAAGCAATAGGGAAGATTTAAAGAAATCTTGTGCCTGCACGTACAAATATCAGTGCTACTAAGTGAATGGAAAGCAGGTTGCCCAACTTAATTAACCACAATCATTACTCATTGCCATCCTGCATAGAGAGTTAACCCTTCTGAGTGGCTGAGTATATTTTTCAAGAATGGTACATTAGATATTTGTAGGATTTACTTGTTTGTTTGTTTTTTTTAAGCACAAAAGATTAAACTAGCAATAAATAAATGCATTATTACCACATCTATTCAATCAGATGTGAACTATTCTAAGTAAGTTAGTTACAAGTTTTACGTCAGGGAAGGCAACAACAACATTAATAACCTATTTTAAGGAAAGGGGGTAGATAATTAAAAAAAAGAATGGGATAATAAAAGAACTCAGTACCTGGCAAAGGATGTTATTACTGATCTTAGTAGAAGTGTATAAAGCTTCTAAGAAAGAACTAAAGACAAAATAAACTCTAAAAGAAAATCCCCTCCAAAATTTTAAATACATACATACATATACATTGTATGTATGTATGTATGTATATATACCTTAGCTACCTCACGCCATTCTGTAAAGACATTACTCAAACTACCAATTACATTTTATAGTCCATTCAATTCAACAAGCATTTATTATGCACTTAGTGTGTACCAGGAGCTGGGGATACAAGGACAAAAACTGAAACCTTCCCTGTTCTTAAGTAGCTTATGTTTTACTGGAATTGGAACCCCAAAGCCATTTATTCTTTTGAAATTAATGTCTTAAAAGAATCTTGTTCAGATGAAGGAATGAGAACTCCAGCAGATGATGCCCATTTGAAATACGTCAGCCCATTTCCCCTGAAGAGGCCAGTGTTAGTGCTGGAGTAGTGCCCCACAAGGCACAACTCCTGGTTGTGTAGCTTGCAAAGACATCTCCCTCTACCAGAATGCCTATGGCAGTATATTATGTCTCATAGGAAATTCAAATTTGATGAGCTGCCCACCAAACTACTATTAATAATGAAAATTTGAAATCCAATATATCTCATGTCACAGGATTTCAATTTACCTTTATTTTTGTGATCATCAGTGATCTCATTCTATCCTTTTATTCATTAGCAATGTTGTTTATTACAATTATACAGGTAAATCAAAATTATTCTTTTTTAAGTGATTCAGAGGAGAAACACTCC
This sequence comes from Vombatus ursinus, assembly GCF_900497805.2. Taxonomy (NCBI): domain Eukaryota; kingdom Metazoa; phylum Chordata; class Mammalia; order Diprotodontia; family Vombatidae; genus Vombatus; species Vombatus ursinus. The sequence continues at coordinate 2,538,709 of NW_020944605.1, forward strand.
ATTTAAAAAAAAAAAAGCAAATGTTTGCTCTATACCCAGGATAGCTATATAATTAAAGAGTAATCAATTTTGAAAAAGAACAGCAAGATCATTTTAAATGAATATAAAAATGAATTTCCAGCTTAGTCACCTAACTACTGAACAATGTGTCATCCTTTCCTTAAAGCTGGGCCCATAAATGTTCCTAGATTTCACATTTGAAGACGATGATCATCAGCCTCATGGCAGATTTGAGCTTCAGGAAGGTTTTAGCACTACTGTCAGATTTCTTGTTAAGCAATTTTGTCTGGGTGGAGGGGAGATGGAAATGTATTTGAACTTCAGTGGGACCCAGATTTTTTTCCCCAGCCCTTAAAAACACTCACTTACTGTCATCACTCTTAGTTTAGTTTCCTAATAGCTTTTATTAGAACAATGCAAACTGAGTTCAATGTTCTGCATTTCAGTAAGCCCTCAATAAATGGTTATTGACTGGCCATTAGTCTTCAAAACCACGTTGTGGCCACAAGGATTGATTACATGAAAACAAATGTTGTGGTTAAGACAAAATAGGATTTTAATAATGCTATTTGAATAAGGTTAGACAATAATTTAAGAGGGTTGGCCCTGAATGAGAGTTTAGGACATACCAAACCTCCACAGATGGCAGTAGGAAACTAAATATACAATGCCCTCTGAGAACTTTGTGAACTTGAAATGTAATCATCTAAAATGAGCCTCTGTTATTTGCAAAAATATAGAATCAAGTGGAAGTAATGCCATCAATTATTATTTCTAGAACTATTATTCCAAGAATCATGTTTTTTTTTTTCAAAAGGTACTTGAAAGCAGTGTTTCAAAAAGTCCTCAAGTAGTGAGAAGCCACCTCTCCCTTATTACCAAAAGAAAAAGGAGACCAGCCTGTAAATTCCTTTTAATGCCTGAAACTGTCAGCTGGGGAGCATTTTTTCTCAATGGAAGGAACAATATCCTTTTCTATATAACTATGATAAGAGAGTTCTTGCTATAATTGTCCTATATTAATCTTAGCAAAACACACTTTCATTCAAAGGGTGCTATGATATCGGTTTTTCTCCAGTGAACTTCTTTTTTTTTTTTTTTTAGTCCCCAAGGGTCACAGAAAACTCAATTCACCATGGCATTTTGGCAACCTTCTTTTCACAGTTTCTCCAATCTACAATTCCACCATGTACAAAAATAAAATAAAAAAAAAATATTTCCTGGTACAATCCTTGATGTCTTAGGTTTTTTAAAATATTTTTATTTGCTTTAAACTTCAAAGTTTCCCCTTTAGAAAACGCAGGACTCAGGAAGAACCTGGAGGAAAATTTGTTTGATACCGGAGGGATATTTGGAATTTGCTTTCAAAAGTGAAGTTAGATTGAAATCTCATTTCTTTCTGGAACAATGTTAATTCTCCCACCCAGTGACTCAAATCATATCAGAGCTGGCAGATTTATATAGGACACTTCTGCAATGAAGCCACAAACTAAGTAGAACTTTTCCAAGTTTTAGGGTTTGATGCACAAGCATCTGACAAAACTTAGTTTAACATAGGAGCTATTATTCTACTCAGTATCTTTGATCAAATGAAGCTTAGACTTCCCCCTTCTTAGCTTTAAGCTATTCTCAATGAACTGGGAAATGTAATTTAGAGGGACACCTTTAAATCCAAGAGCAGAAGCAAAAGCTTTTCCTATGGATAAGCAAAAGTATATTCCTTGGCAACTAAACATACCACCAAATATAAGAAGGATTGAGCTAACACTCTCAGGCCTCAAATGAAATGTCAATGGGGAATCCCTATCAGCAATGGCAAGGGGCATAGTATAAAAGAAGAAAGACCAAAGGCCATGTTGCAAACAATCCAGCCTCAGAGAATGGACTGCTTACTGGTTTCCCCTGAGATTCCTTGGGAATTTCACAGGAAAAAAAAAAAAACTTCAATGTTTGCAAGTCATGGAATAAGATTATAAAGTGAAACCTTATTTATAAAAACTATTTGTGAAGCATGCAAATTGCTCTTCCTAAGTACTGCACACAAAAAAACTTTAGATAAGCATCTACAAGTCCCTATCATTATGTAAAGCAATCATGGCATTCCTTGCCTTTAATGTCTTCACGGAGGAAAATGTGGCATGGTAGCCAGAGCTGGCCTTAGAGCCAGGAAGCAGTTGTTTTAAGTTACGCCTCTGACCAGCATTAACTATGTGACAAAAGTAAATACACTTCATGTCTTAGTGGTACAAGCAACTTTCTTAGGTTATAGACTGACCTGCCATTCTCTATTAGTGGAGGGAGTTTCCACACCAAGAGTTCTTTGCAACAATTAAATCACAGGTCCAGACTGATGAATTAATAATTTCTCACACTGAGAATCAGATAGCATTTAACAGATACAGGAGTTGCCATCACATCTTTCCATTACTGTAAACTGCAGCCATATTCATCTTAAAACATTTCCTTCCTCAAGAATTTATGATGGGTTTCTGTTTCATTTTCATATGAATGACTACTTCTCCATCTGACATTTAAACCTTTCTATCAGTCTACCCCATTATACTTATCCTTATTTCTCTGACTCAACAAATCACTCCTCAGTTCCAGTCAGATTAACCACCTTGGCCAATCCCACTCAAACTTATTTTATTCACCTATTCCTTAAAATCCTCTCAGAAGAGATGAATCATAATGAATACATCTTAGAGTACAAAAAAGCAATAGAAATGTCCAGAAATTCACAGGAAATGAAATCTTAAAACAAACAAATAATAAACCATGACTATCTGTTCTATTGGACTTATAAATGTAATGTTCCTATGAATGAATGAAATCATTGATTAGCATTTATTAAGCTATATGCCAAACACTGCATTAAAATTCTGGAGATACAAATGCAAAGGTTAAAACAGTCCTTACCCTTTGAAGTGAACTTTCTTAAGGAGGACACAATCTATATAGGGGAGTGGTAGCCAGAGGGGAGTATTTTGGTTCAAAATGTTACAGGAATGGTAAGTGGAAACATAGTGGAAACATGACATATCTCATTCAGAATGGTATAGTTTAATTAAGATAGGACAGAATAGTTAATAGGAAGAAATGGCCTGTTCTCGAAGAATAGCAAAATGACATCACTGTGTTAGAGTCAAGTTACAATATGTCTGACTGTGGCTGATCAGACATAAAATGGAATTATATATTAAGAAGAGTAAAGTCATAAGGAAAGCCATGGACCAGAGAGGGAAAACTATGTTGGAAAGTATTTGAGTGAAGATAAAAAAAAAGGGAGAAATGCAAGTGTTTTTCAAATGGCAGAGGAAGCGAGAGGGGAAAGGTTATCCATTACATTCATTAAACCAAGAAGAAGAAACTAGCAGCTAAAAGAAAATGGATACTTTTGAGGAAGTGACAACTCAAACCAATAATATATAATACATGAGAAGGAAGCATAATCTGGCACGCCTCTAATTTGGGTACAACATATTTCAAAGGGTTCAAAGAAAGGATAGATAGTATCACGGGACCTATATTCTGAGTTTTACAATTATTATCTCATTTATTCATTTTGACAACCCTGGGAAATAAGTGTTATTATTATCTCCGTTTACAAGTAAGGAAACAACAGAGATTACTTGACTTGCCCAAAGTCACACAATCAGTAAGCGTCTGAAGCTGGATTTGAACTCAGGTCATTCTGACTCTGCGTCCAGTGCTCTACGCACTGTACCACATAGCTGGCCTTCATGAAAGCACAAAGAAAAACAATTATGATATGGAAAAAAAATAGGTGGGGTGTATGTAAAGAGAACAAAGTGTGTATGTTTCTATAAGGCTAGCATTAGCATTCTGTAAGAAAAGCCCACCATTAGCTGAGGCTGGCAATAAACACAATTTGCAAAACAAACTGTGTTTTTTTCAAACCTATGATGAGGGCTATAAGCAAAGCAAAGCAAAGAAGTGATGAAGAAGGAATAGGATCATCATTGGAATGAATGGAATAATGGTAATAGATTACAAGAAAAAAACAAACAAACAAACAAAAGATATTATTTTCTTCTTTCTACCAGGAAAGTGATCTTTGGACTAAAAAGATCTGAATAAATATTTTTAATAAGAAAGGAAAACCCAAGGTAAATAAAGGGATAGTAAGCTGCCCTTAACAAACTCAAGTCACCAAGCCCAGTCACTTTGAGTGATCTTTCAAAGACTATGGAGAATAGGTGATATGCCAGAGGAATGGAAAAAATTCTGATTTAAAAGAACAACAACAAAAAACAAAAACTATAGGTCTGCAAACAACATGTCAGTGAGCTTTTTTTCTCAAATACCGGCAAAATTCTGCGATGCTTTACTAGACCCATGTTTTTTGAACATTTAGAAAGGGGAGTAATGGTTCTGTAAAGCCAGATAGCTTTTATCAAGAAAAGACCATGACAAATTAATGTCTTTTCTTTTTAAAGGGCTGGTAAATCAGAAAGTTATAGCTCTTACTACATATGAAGATTGCCATGAAACATATGATGATATATTTCGCATTATTATTATAGACAAGGTAGCAGGACATTGGCTAGATGAGACCACAGTTACATATACTCAGAACTAATGAAAGTCTGGACCCAAGATGGAGATTCAGCATCTGTATCAATCTAGGGCTATGTCCCTAGGGAGTGCTCAGAGATTTATCTTCTCCTCTATTCTATTTAATAATTTTAATCATGAATTATATGAACACTATAAAAGACATGTTTATCTGATTTGTAGATAATACAAATGGAAAAAGGATACCTAACATGTCTGATGAAAAAGTCTGGACCCAAGAAAAGATTTCAATGGAATAGAAACAAACATAGGCTAAATATGATCACATGAAATTGAATAAACGTACATTTAAATTGCTATACTTGGGCTAAAAAATCAACTTCATAAACAAGAAATGAAATTTTTCATAGGAAAAAAATATGGAAATTTTATTAGATTAGATTCTTTGTCCTTACTTTAAGCACTTATATATATTTTTGCATGTACTTTATTCTAATTATATTAATTGTTAATCATTAAAATTGATGCTAGAAGAGGTTATTTGAGGAAATTCAGATTTAAGATTAACAATTGTTTGGCATGGATTAGGCACCATTAAGGTAGGTGACTAATGGTTTTCTAGGTTCAAAGTTCTGGGAAAAATAATGAATTTAGGAAACTCTACCTGAGTAGTTTGAAAGTGCCATTCTGGATATCATTCCAACTACCAATTACTATGTGTGGATATTTTCTGATGAATTTATACATTTGTCACGATGAACGAATGTGCTGTATATGTGCACAAAATTTATATTTGGTATTAGGAAAAATTAATATGCTCACAGCAAAAATATTCCATATCCCTTTTATTTTCCTCAATCTCAGAGCTATAAGTTGGCAGGAACATATTTTAAAATAGTAAGTAAATACAATTTATCAACTTTGATCATTCTACTGCTCTTTCTTTGCCTGTTTCTGTTTTCTCACTGTTCCATATCCATTTTCAATTCAATTCTTAATTTTGCTTATATTGCCAATTTTGCCTTGTTTACATTCATTGTTGTTTTTTTTTTCAGTCATGTCCAACTCTTGGTGACTCCATTTGGGGTTTTCTTGGCAAAGATATTAGAGTGGATTGCCATTTCCTTTTCCAACTAATTTTATAGATAAGGAAAAGAGGCAAACAAGGTTAATTGACTTACCCAGGGTCATATAGCTAGTAAATGTTTGAGGCCAAATTTGAACTGACAAAGTTCAGGAGCCTTCCTGAATCCATGCTCAGTACTCTATCCACTGTGCCACCAAGCAGCTCTGTTTATATTTATATCATTTTATTTTTACTCCATTTGAGGAAAAAAAAAATGTCATGTCCTCTGAAGTCTGGACTACATTATACTTTCATCTTCTTTGTTTTGTTGTCTTTTTTCCATGTTTACTTAGTGAGTCACTCTTAAGCATTTCTACCGGTGCTTTTAATGGTTTTCTCTTCTTTGCTAGCTTTTGACATCTATTTTATTCCCTCTTCCTCAATTTTCCCCATGTTGCCTTTTTCTGTTTTCTTTCATACTACCTCCCCTACATTTTGTGTTTCACCATTATTATTAAATGTTTTTCCTTGGGGCTTTCCCTTTGGGGAAATATCTGACAAGTATAAGAACACTGAAATCTTTCAGTGTGTGTGTACGTGTGTGTGTGTGTGTGTGTGTGTGTGTGTTTCTTATTTACCAAGTCAACATTGCTCTCTCTTCTCCCTGAAACATCCATTTAACATCAAAAGATGAAATATCCAAAGAACAGCACATATTTTCCCTAACTATAAATTTTGGGGCATCTTCCTTTTTTTTTCCTTTCTTTATGAAAGAAGGACCAATTGTGTCTGATTTTTCAAAGAAGTTAAAATAAGATGTCCACGAATTCCGCCTGTAGTTATAGCACTAGAGACCAAAATAGGGTGGTATAATTTGGGCTTTGCCCTGGGTCACTGGCACTAATAGGGTAGTATACACTTCCTTGCTCTCCCACCCCCTGCCATGTGGTGCCTGCCATGTGGTGCCTACTTCTCACTCATAGAATCTTATCATCATTCCAGGGCCTTTCTCCTTCTGAATCACTGCTGAGATCCTTTTTGCCTGACATATCCTCCTGTGGGTTAAGAGTTCAGAGATCTATTATCAGTTTTGAAATAGTGACAAATCTAATTCTCTGGGGGAATATGCTCCCTTATAAGACATTTGAACTAGAATGAGCAGATTGGCTGGGGGACTCACACCACATCACTTTTTAGATAAGTAGTTGTTCAGTTGGTTGAGTCGTGACTGCCTCTGCTGAACTATTTGGGATTTTCTTGGCAAAGATACTGTAGTGGTATTCCATTTCCTTCTCCAGCTCATTTTATAGATGAAGAAATTGAGGCAAATACAGTTAAATGATTTGCCCAGGGTCACACAGCTACTTAGTCTCTGAGGCCAGATTGAACTCAGATCTTCCTGACTCCAGGCCTGGCACTCTATCTGCTGTGCCACCTAGCTTCCCCTTTTAGGATGGATGTCCATGCTATTCCTCTCTCAAATATAAAGGATCCCTGTTTCCTTCATGGAAGAGTGTCCCAGGGTCCTTCTTTCCCTGTACCAGCCCTTGTGCCCCAAGTACCCCAAGGCCTACAAAACTCAAAATTGAATTTGCCCTGCGCAACAAAATTCCTGATTATGCCACTAGGGACACTTCTTTACTACTGAAAGTATTCATGGATACCTTATTAAGTCAGAGAGTTAGAATGCTAAGTCTGTTTATTCCTGTAATATAGTTTGGGGACTATATAATTAAATGACAACACATATATAAAGTACAAATTGGCTTGCAAGGCAGATGCCATGAAGGTAAATCTAGTCTGCAGACCACAGAATCGTAGATCTAAAGCAAGAAGGGAACTCAGACGTCAACTAGACCAGCTTCCTATTTTATAGTTCACTGAGTTACCCAGGATCACACAGGTAGGACGAGCTGAGGTTTGAACCAACATCCTCTGAGTTCAGTGACTATACATATAATATATATATCATTTTGTGGGTTGTAACTATTCACTGTGGCCAAAATGAAAAAAAATATTTTAGGAAAGAAGAATTTTCATGGGTGAGGGCAGTCAAACAGAAGGAAATTAGCACAGGGAATATGGGTTTCCAGAATATGATCTGGTTTTTTAAGACCTAGACAAGGTTACTACAAATGTAATGCTGCTATTTTAAATAATAATAATATGAAAATATGTAAACATAATTAAACACCATGTAAAGTGGAAAGATAATTGGACAGAAATCACATCATCATCACCACCACCACCATCATTATCATTATTATTATTACCACTAAGGTTTACATGCCAGTGATTAATTACTTTTGTATTTGGTCTCTCTGTAGACTTAAAAAAAAATGCTGCACAGCTAAACTAATAAATACACGGCAATGTTCGATTCTAATAATATGATAGTTATCTTTATCATGTTGAATTAATGAGTCTTTTTTCTTTAGAAAAATCAAGACTCTATTTATTTCCTTTAACAACATTTGAGAATTGACAAACCTTATAGGCTATGTCATAGCGTGCACATTAGATGCGAGAAGATACTTTTAAATTAACACCATAAATTTTCCTTTTATGTTTCACAACCTCATGTTTATTGGAAGGAATTAAATAACTAGAGACATTTGAGGATATGACATTCAATTTACAATAATCTTTATGGCCAGCTTAATTTAATTAACCTTATCAAAAGAATGTGTCGAACTAAGTTGGGTTTACTCCACAGTGATAACTGTTTTTCCATGGAATGTCAACGCTGAGGATGACTAATCAGTAGCTGAGACAAAAATTAACTTACATATGTACATATGAAAAAGTTTTCCTTTAATTTTTCTTCAACATCAACATCATTATCTAGAGACTAGATGACATTGTGTCATTAACATTTTGGTTCCAATTATCACTACTGTTGTTAGAAGTATAGTGGACAGAGTCTGAACTCAGAGTCGGGAAGACCTGAGTTCAAATTCTGTTTCCAGTGCTTATTAGCTGTGTGACTCAGGTCAAGTCACTTAAACTTTCAACTTCTGTTTTTTCGGAGTTCTAATAAGATAGCACTGACAAGGTGCTTTGTGTTCCTTAAAGTGTGATAATAGTGAATATCATTTTGTTATTGGGGATAATAAGAGACTTTATAGCAAGCCATATACTAGTCTCTTGAGAGTGGAGTCTTCAAGATATTTGGAATCTAACATCCTAGTTCCCTATGTGCTATATAAAGAAATAGAAATTGTGTTAAAGAGAGCAAGGGTAGAAAAAGTTATTGGACCAGACCAAGTATGGAAAGAGGATATCCATATTGGAGGTGATATAGTTTTGAGGGTATTGAGGCATGGATCCTTAAGATATCTGAAAGAGTAGGGGAGGTGCCAAATGCTTAGAAAAAAATTACAGACATATATGTAATGACCCATGTGTTTATTATACTGGTTCTACAAAATCAGTCAGTAAGCATTTATGAAATGGCAAAAATGTGCAAGGTACTGTAATACATTTTGAGCCTATGAAGAAAGTCAAAAGACATCCTGCTATCAAGGAACTAACAGTCTAATGGAGGATACAACATGCAAACAATTAAGAACCAAAGGGGCGGGGTAGGGGAGAGAGCGGGAAGCAATATACAGAATAGGAAGTAATCTACAGAGTGAACGTACTAGAATTTAGAGGTATTGGAAAAGGCTTCCAGTAGAACGATGCATTTTAGATGTAAATTGAAAAAAGCCAAGGAAGCCAGAAGGTAGAGATGAAGAGAAAGGACATTTAAAGGAACAGAAGATTCTCTCACAAATAATTTTACCAATTATACAACTGAATGAAAAAAAAATGTAGAGAAAGCAAGATTTTATTGCATTGGGTGCCCCAAATATCTTAGCACATTTGCAAGCTTTAGTAATATAAACATGCACTAAGATTTTTTAGGATACACTGTACTTACTGTCCATTGTGTATAAGAAAAAAAATTGGATTGATAAAGCAAAATGGTACCCTAAGACTCTTCTCTAACAAAGTATCTCCCAGGAAATGACAAACTTATACAAGGTTTCTTGAAGGATGTTAATCCGCAGAGAAAACTTGCTGTGAGGAATTGCCCAGAAGTGCACACTCTGTCATCAGAGAGATGTATGACATGAAAAGGAGGTTGCCTGCCTATTCATGTAGCTAGAGAGAAGGATAGGGCAGAGCCAATATAGCAGAGTAGAGGAAGCACTACAGCTTACATCTCCCAACATCCCCCTCCAAAAAACTTTAAAATAATGTCTCAAATTGAGATCTGGAGCAGCATAGCCAAAAAAAGATGAGCATAAGATATTTTTAAAAACAGAAGACAGAAGAGAACAGTGGCCTTTCCTGGAAAAGGACCAGAACACAGACAAGGAGAGCAGTAATCAAACTTCCCCCCAGGTCACAACATCTCAGAAGCACTGAAAACTTGCAGAGAGCCAGAACTATCTGGAAAATAGCCACAAGAAAAAGCCTGAAGCTGGTAATTGTGACCTTGCCCCCAAAGTGAGCAAAACTGAACTTTAACATAAAATTCAAAATTAAAAAATAGGTGGGGAAAATGAGCAAAATAAAAAATAACAAAAAGACACTGAAATAAAATTCTACTATGGTGAGAGGGAAGATCAACAACTGCAAACAGCAATAAGCAAAGCTGAAGGCAGGGATATGAAGGTTGCAAATTGGACACAAGCTCAATGAGAATTTCTGGAAACACTAAAGATGTAACAAAAATGATTTTAAAAATCAAGTAAGAGTGAAGGAGGGAAAATTTGGAAAAGAAATAAGAACAATGTAAGGAAATTATGAAAAGAGAATTAAGAACTTGGTAAAAGAGGGACAAAAATTCTAAAGAAAAATCACCTTAAAAACAGAATTGGTCAAATTGAAAGAGAGGTATACAACATCACTGATGAATATAACTTTTTAAAAGGCCAAATTGGTCAAAAACAATTACAAAAGTTCACTGAAAAAAATAACTCCTTATATATTATAACTGGTCAAGTGGAAGCTAATGACTAAATGAGACATCAAGAAACAACAAAACAAAGTCAAAAATGAAAAATATAAGAAAAAATGTGAAATATCTCATCAGAAAAAAACTGACTTGGGAAACAGAACAAAGAGAGATAACTATTTTATGTGTATATATATAGATAGATAGATAGATATACACACATACACACACACTAGCAAGGAGATTCCAACAATATATCACAAAGATTATACATTATGACCAAGTGAGATTTATACCAGGAATGCAGGGCTGGTTCAATATTAGGAAAACTATCAGCATAATTGACCATATCAACAACAAAAACAACAAATTAAACAATTATATCAATAGATGCAGAAAAAGCTTCTGACAAAATACACCTATTCCTATTAAAAACACTTGCATAGGAATCAATGAAGCCTTTCTCAAAATAAGTGATATCTTTCTAAAACCTGGAGCAAGCATTAGCTAGAAGCCATCCCTATAAAAGCAGGAGTGAAGCAAGAATCATCACTACTATTCAATATTATACATAAAATACTGGATATTCAATAAGACAAGAAAAAGAAATTGAAGAAATAAGAATAAGAAATAAATAAATAAAACTATCACTCTGGAGACACTATGATGGCATACTTAGAGAACGTTGGAAAATCAACTAGAGAACTGGTTGAAATAATTAACAACTTTAGCAAAGCTTCAGGGTATAAAATAAACCTATACACATCTATAGCACTTTCTATATATTATCAATAAAATCCAACAGGAAGGATAGAAAGATAAATTCCCTTTAAAATAATTGCAGAGATTGAAGCATGCTATTTTCACTATATATATATATATATATATATATATTTCATTTTCTTTTTTGTTCTGTACTTCTTTCACAACATGACTAATCTGGCAATATGTTTTGCATGATAACCATTTTAGAAGGGGGAAGAGTTGAGGGAGTGAGAGAGGGGAAAAATTTGGAACTCAATTTAAAAAATAATAAATGTTAAATGTCTGGGGCAGAGGCAAGATGGCGGAGTAAAAGCCGTGACTTGCTTGAGCTCTCCCCCAAACTCCTCCAAATACCTGTAAAAAAAATTGGCTCTGAACAAATTCTAAAGCAGCAGAACCCACAAAAACATGGAGTGAAACAAATTTCTAGCCCAAGGCAACCTGGATGGTTGATTGGAAAGGTCTATCACTCTCAGCTGGGAGAGGAATGCAGTTCAGCATGGGCACAGGCAAAACAGGCCTCAGCAAAGCTAGAACAATCCTCAGAGGAATGAATCACAGGCAGCTGTGGCAGTTTCCAGACTTCTCAACCCACAAAGGCCAAAGACAACTTAGGTCAGTAGGAAAAGTCTGTGTCTGCTGTGAGAGAGAAGCTAGGTCCCAGCCCCAGTCCTGGCATAGCCCTGGGGTGGCAGTTGTGTCCAGAGCTTGGCCCACAGACAGAGGAGGAATCGAGTGGCTGATCAGAGTGGTGATCAGAGGGAGATTGCAGGGACCTCTTTGCTGGTGCTGAGGCAGAATTCTCTTGCTTTTGCCTGGGCTTGGATTTGGGTCACAGTTCTGGGTGGCAATCCTGGGGGAAAGAGGAGTGCTGGCATGGTGGAGCTTGTAGTGGCGGTAAAGAGAGAATCCTCCTCACAGTTCCAAGGCTGAAAAGAGTGCCTGTGGTCACTCATAGACCTGAGCACAGGCCAGGAAAGGAGTAAACACCTTGCCCCTGATCATATCACGTAGGAAGAACTGAAAATTTACAGGTCCCTTAGAAGTACCTCTGAAAACAGCTGCATAAAACCCCTGAAGCTTGGAACAGTACATTCTCCACACTGGAAGCAGACCCCTACCTTAACAAAGAGTTTATAACTCAATTAATTAGCTGGTATCATGAGCAAACTGTGCAAAAAAGTCAGACCATAGAATCTTTCTTTGATGACAAAGAAGATCAAAACATACAACCAGAAGAAGACAACAAAGTCAAAGCTCCTACATCAAAGCCTCCAAGAAAAAGATGAATTGGTCCCAGGCCACGGAACAGCTCAAAAAGGAGTTTCAGAAGCAAGTAAGAAAAGTAGAGGAAAAACTGAGAGTGATGAAAGAAAATCATGAACAAGTCAACAGCTTGCTAAAGGAGACCCCCCCCCAAAAAAATACTGAAGAAAATAACACCTTAAAAAATAACCTAACCCAAATGGCAAAAGAAGTGCAAAAAGCCAGTGAGGAAAAGAATGCCTTGAAAAGCAAAATTGGTCAAATGGAAAAGGAAGTCCAAAAGCTCACTGAAGGAAATATTTCCTTAAAAATTAGAATGGAGCAATTGGAAGCTAGTGACTTTATGAGAAATCAAGACACTGTAAAACAAATCCAAAAGAATGAAAAAAAAAATAGAAAACAATGTGAAATATCTCATTGGAAAAACAACTGACCTGGAAAACAGATCCAGGAGAGAGAATTTAAAAATTATTGGACTATCTGAAAGCTATTATCAAAAAAACAGCCTAGACATCATCTTTCAAAAAAAATCAAGAAAAACTGCCCTGATATCTTAGAACCAGAGGGCAAAATAGAAATTGAAAGAATCCACCAATCACTTCCTGAAAGAGATCCCCAAAGGAAAACTTCTAGGAATATTGTAGCCAAATTCCAGAATTCCCAGGTCAAGAAGAAAATATTGCAAGCAGCCAGAAAGAAACAATTCAAGTATTGTGGAAACACAATCAGGATAACACAAGTTTGAGCAGCTTCTACATTAATTAAGGGACCAGAGGACTTGGAATATGATATTCTGGAAGTCAAAGGAGATAGGATTACAACCAAGAATCACCTACCCAGCAAAACTGAGTATAATCCTTCAGGGGAAAAAATGGACGTTCAGTGAAATAGAGGACTTCCAAGCATTCTTGATGAAAAGACCAGAGCTAAATAGAAAATCTGACTTTCAAATACAAGACTCAAGTGAAACATGAAAAAGTAAATAGGAAAGAGAAACCATAAGGGACTTATTAAGGTTGAACTGTTTACATTCCTGCATGGAAAGATGATATTTGTAACTCATGAGACCTGTGTCAGTATTAGGGTAGTTGAAGGGAAAAAATTTACGTACTTTTATATAGATAGATAGTTACATAAATAGAGGGCACAAGGTAAGTTGAAGATGAAGGGATGATATCTGGAGAATAAAATTAAGGGGTGAGAGAGGATTATTCTGGGAGAAGGAGAAAGGGAGAGGTAGAATGGGGTAAATTATACTACATAAAACAGATAAGAAAAGACTTTTACAGTGGAGGGGAAATGGGGGAAGGTGGGAGGGAATAAGTGAATCTTATTCTCATTGGATTTGGCTTAAGGAGGGAATAACATACACACTCAATTGGGTATGGAAATCTATCTTACTCTACAGGAAAATGGGGGGGATGGGACAAGACAGCAGGGGAATGATAGAGGGAAAAGCAGATTGGGGGAGGGGGTAATCAGAAGCAAACACTTCTAAGGAAGCATAGGGTCAAAAGACAGAATAGAATAAATGGGGGGGTGGGAGAGGATTAAGGGAAATATACTTAGTTTTTCACAACATGACTACTATGGAAGTGTTTTGCATGACTACACATGTATAACCTGTATCAAGTTTCATGCCTTCTCAGTGAGGGTGGGTAGGGAAGGAGGGAGGGAGAAAATTGGGAACCTATAGTTTTAAAAATAAATGTTAAAAAATTGTTTTCACATGCAACTGAGAAATAAGATATACAGGCAATTGGAATATAGAAATCTATCCTGCCCTACAGGAAAATTGAAGGGGCAAGGGAATGGGGGGGGCGGAGATAGAAGGGAGGGCACATTAGGAGAATAGGTTTTCAGAATGCATGCCATCTTGGGGTGGGGGAGGGACAAGATCGGGAGAAAATTTGGAACTCAAAATCTTGGGGAAGTGAATGTTGAAAACTAAAAATAAATAAATTAATAAAATCTGAAAAAAAAAAGAAAAAAAAAATCTCTCTAACCTAATCATTTCTACTTAAAATTTTGTAATAATCAAGAGAGAAAAGCAAAATTCCAGTCAAGATTAAATAAAGGTACAAAGTTTTGATTTGAAAAAGAAAAAAAAGTTGTCTTTACATATAATTGGAAAAAAAACTATTAAAAAAATAAAATAACTGCAGTCCATATAAACACATGAGTGTCTACCTGCTAAAAATCCAGGAATTACATGCACACAATTACAAAACACTTTTCACACAAATAAAAATAGATCTTAGCAGCTAGAGAAATATTTGTTACCCATGGGTAGACTGAATCAATATATTAAAATATCAATTCTACCTATACTAATTGACTCATTCAGACCTATACTATCTAACTACCAAAGATTTATTTTATAGAGCTAGAAAAACGGTAAAATAAAATTCATCTTGAAGAACAAAAGGTCAAGAATATCAGACATCAGTGAAAAAATGTCAAGGAAGGTAGCATTGCAGTACCAGATTTCAAACTCCATTACAAAGCAGTTAATCATCAAAACAATTTGGTACTGGCTAAGAAATAGAGTAGTGAGTCAGTGGAATAGATTAGGTTGATATACAGTAGTAAAGAACCATAATAATCTAATTTAGTGTTTGGTAAATTGAAAGACCAAGGTTTGGGGGCAAAAACTCACTATTTAATAGAAATTGTTGGGGAAAATGGAAAGCAGTTTAGCAGAAACTAGGCATAGACCAACATCTTACTTACTTGTCAAATCAATAGATAAGGAAAGAGTTTATGACCTAATGAGAGATAGAGAGGATCACAGGAAGTAAAATGGATAATTTTGATTATTTGAAATTATAAAGTTGTTGTACTAACAAAACCAATGCGGTAGCAAACTTCTCTGATGAAGGCCTAATTTCTCAAATATATAGGGAACTAATCTAAATTTATAAAAAATAAGAGCCATTACCCAACTGATAAATTATCATATATATGAAGAAATCAAAGGTATTAATAGTAACATGAAAAAATGTTCTAAATTTCTATTGATTAGAGAAATACAAATTAAAACAACTCTGAAGTACCACTTCACTGCTATCTGATTGACTAACATGACGGGAAAAAAAAGGAAAAGAACAGATGCTGGACAGAAGATGGAAAAATTGGGACACTAATGTACTCTTGGTTAAGTTATGAATTGGTCCAATCATTCTGGAGAACACCTTGGAACTATACCCAAAGGGCTATAGGTTATGTATATCCTTTAACCTGGGAATACCACTACTATATCTATATCCCAAAGAGATCAAAGAGTAAGAGTATGTACAAAAATATTTATAGCAACTTTTTTTGTCATGGTAAAGAATTGGAAATTAAAGCAATATGCTTCAATATGATTATGATGCAATACTATTGTGGTATAAGAAATGATGAGCAGGATGCTTTCAAAAAGAAAAAAAAAACCTGGAAAGACTTATAAGAATTGATGCAAAGTGAAGTGACCAGAACCACGAGAACCTTGTACATAGTAACAACAATATTGTAACAATAACAAACCATAAAATATTTATCTACTATGATCAATACAATGATCCAAGTCAATTCCAAAGAACTCATGACGAAAATTACTATCTGGCTCCATAGAGAGAACTGATGAATTTTGAGTGCAGATTGAAGCATACTTTTTTTTTCATTTTCTTTATTTTTCTTGCTCTTTTTTTTGCAACATGGCAGAAATATGTTTTGGAAATAAGGAAATATGTTTTTTCTCACTTCACATATATAATCGATATCACATTGCTTGCCTCTGCCACAGGTGGCAGAGGGGTTGGAAGTAAGGAGAGAATTTTAAACTCGAATATTTAAAAATTAAAGTTAAAAACAAATAATAAATAATTTTAAAAGTGACATACCATGTATTATGTACGTAGTCCATTGGGAGCCATATAATGTTTAGCAATTTTAAAAAGAAAAAAAACAATGTTGCATACCGATGCACTGGGACAGCAAGGACAAGAGATTCATAAGCTGAGAAGTCATGAATGGATTCCCAGTAGCAACTTTGGAGGGAGTACCCATATTGATAAGTATACAGATCCAGTCAAGTTTCAAAGAATACCTGGTACTAGAGATACAAAGTCAACAATGAAGACCTCCTGCCCTTTCTGGGATTTGAAAAGTGATATTTAAAATGTAGAGCACTGAAAATGATAAAATTTCTCAGAAACCATTAAAAAAAAACTCCAATCCATCTTCCATTCATCTCTCAGATTAATTTTCCTAAAATGTAGGTCTGACCTTGTCATCTCTCCGCAAAAATAAACGCCAGTGATCAAATATAAAAGCATCTGTTTGGCATTCATAACTTGCTCCCATACTATCTTTCCAGTCTTCTTGCACACTACACCTTTCAATTTTCCTCTTTCCTTCTTAACTTTTCTACTATGTGATCCAGTGACTCTGTCCTCCTTGCTTTTTCTCAAACAAGACACTCTGACCTATGGGCATTTTCACTGACTATCCCCCATTCTGGGAATGCTCTCTCTCCTCATCTCTACCTCTTGGCTTCCTTGGCTTTCTTCAAGTCCCAGATAAAATCTCACCTTCTACAAGAACTCTCTCTTGATCCCTCTTAATTTTAGTGCCTTCCTTCGGTTGATTATTTCCAATTTATCCTATACAGAGCTTGTTTGTAGGTAGTTGTTCGAATGTTGTCTTCATTAGACTGAGACTATAAGACATTTTGAAAGCAGGACTATCTGTAGTCTTTTTTAGTACCCTTTGTGTTTAGCACAATGTCTGACACACAGTAGGTGCTAAATAAATGTTTATTGACTGTCAAAATAATTGAGGTTAGTATAAAATGTTGTAACTCAGTTGAACAAATAGATATCTAACAATTATTTTAAGAGTGCTAAAAAAACCTAATACAATTTTATTGGATTTTGCTTTACA
Organism: Vombatus ursinus; assembly: GCF_900497805.2. NCBI lineage: Eukaryota > Metazoa > Chordata > Mammalia > Diprotodontia > Vombatidae > Vombatus > Vombatus ursinus. Next base: position 2,556,219 of record NW_020944605.1, read on the forward strand.
TGTAAAATGGATAAATATATTATTACCGAAGTATAAAAAGACACACTTGAAGTACATTAGAAATGACTACACATCTTGGACTCTGGATGCTGTGGCCTTTGCCTTTATAATAACGACATTTCTAGGCATGCAATTACTTTACAATACCACATAATCTAGTGTGCATTTTTAATTCTTAAACATAAAGTACATTTGAGTAACATATTTTTCAAAAATATATATGGTATATATAACCATATATACATATTAAACATATATAAGTGCATGTGTGTGTGTATATATACGTATATATATAATATTTCAATGGTAAGAACTATCCTTGCCAATTTTTTTTGTTAAAAAAAAATCTCAGCTTTCAGTTCATCATTAAAATAACTCAAGATAATTCAACCTCTAACCTGAAATGAATACTTAACTGACATGACTATCAAATGATTCTGAAAGTCTTTGTATTACTTGTTTATTATGTCTCCTAAAGAATATCATAGAATTCTTAATAGATATTCAGATTAATCTCTGTGGCAAAAGTAAAGAAGGAATGCATCTCATCTTGAGCTTTTATTGGTCTGATTACCTCTTCAGCTTTAAATGATGATATAGTAATTAATGAGAGTGAAGCAACCAGGACTACTAAAGTAGCAATTGCTTGTTAAAGAAAAAGTTTGGAAAAAAGCTCAGTATACTCAAGGAAAAAAATACATTTGCAGACTTTTGCAGTTTTAAATGAAGCAGATATGCATAAATCAAAAGAGAAGATTTTCCATATCATTTATGGCCTAACCATCAGTAAAACTGAGAGTAAGCCACCTGCCTGTGTTCCCTCTTCCCAAATTTTTAAAGGCACATTATTTGCATTGATGTTTGTGTTTTTGATTGTTTTATGATAAGCACAGTACCTGTATTCCACAGAATTACTGAAAGCAAAGTAGGGAAAATTAATTGTTTTTTTTAATAAAAGATATAGTTGGCTCCTCAAATTTTAATCATATAGAATTATGTCATATTTGATGATTTATCTGTTGCCACTCATGATAATAAACCTCAGCTGAATATTAAAAAAAGAGGCTAAAAACAAAGATTAGATTGAACAATTCAGATATTGAAATATCAGGGAAGTAGGAGACTGGTAGTAATTAAGGAAAAGTTTAAAAGACAAGGAGGCCAAAGAAGAGACAAAAAGCTACACTTTTACTGCCACTTATGCTCAAAACTTATATTAATTGGTGAGTTTAACAAAAACTATGTGAAATTAGGTGTGCATATTTAATTTAACAACAACAAAAAAAAGTTCAGAACACTTAGTTTTAAAGGGCTAAATTATCTTTCATTAGATGTCTCAGAACATTTCAAAATCTTTCATTAATCTGCAGAGTATCCTCCTGAGATCAGCAATGCTGTTATCTTGTGTTAGAACTAATAACATTCAATATCCTGAATAAAGGAAAAGAGTAATATTTCAAGGTGAAACAGAGAATTAGGTAAAATGCTAGTGTTTATTTTGTTTCACTTAATAACAAATCTTGCTTCCTTAATAAAAAATAAATTAATGGATGAATTTTTTCATTGAAAAAAATACATTGTTTTTAAACCAAAGTTGTCAATCCCTTCCTTTGAAATATCAATATCTTCAATAAAACATTTTTAAACTTCATATTATGATAAGGGCACAATGTGTGGATCTGGAGAAATATATAAACATACAATCGGTATGTTCTCTTCTTTCACGGATCATGAAGGGGAATACAACTCAAGAAAAATAACACAAAATGAAACAGGATGAGTGTTGTATGTTGCTTAAATTTTTGCAAAGCCCTATCATAAATATCTTTACAACAATCCCTCAGGTTGGCTAGTTGAGGCATCCTCAATTTACAGATGGAGAACCTGACAGGGAGAAGTTTTATGACTTATCAAAAGCTAATAAGGAATCAACACTGGAACCTTAGTCTTTGAAAATTTTACATTTCATTTTATTTTTAAACTACTGTATTCTAGTACTGCTTAGAGGACATTAACATTTAGGATATACCTTGGTAACTTAGTAATTTTCTTCAGGAGACTTTTTTTTTTCCTGTGTAGCATACCATTTAGAGGTAGTGTTCAAGTAACATGCAGAAGTGTATTGCTCTTTTATGATCACTATGAGCTTTAAAAGTAGCTTCCATTCCATCACTAATATAACGTTCACCAGACATCTTATTCTTTCTTTCACTCAAAAAACTAATCACTTAAAACAAATGTTGAGAAAAAAACAACAACCAGGAAACTGCTTAGGAATTAATGATAATTTTGAAAGGCAATGATGCCATACCATTGAATAGACAGAAGGCTGCTACACGTTAAAAATTGAACATTAAGTTCAGTGAATGTTTTATCTTACCAGTTTTTAAATGAGTTCCATATTGTTTCAATTACCAAGTGTAGAGAGAGTTCCATTTATTATGCAAAATTGATGCAAAACTAGGTCTTTTAAATTAAATATAACTTATGTTTCAGAAAAAAGGTCGATGATTTTATTAGCAGGATGGGACTCTGACCTTTTGATTATTACTTATTAATGTAAATCCCAATTGGAATTTTTTAAAGAAAATGAACTAACTCAAGCTACAAAATAGTTTGAAATACACAAATATATCCCAATTACATACAGGAAAAAATAAGGTTACAAAATTAAATCTAATAATATTTGGCTAGGATTAATATTGTAAAGGAATGCTACAAGAAATTCAAGTGGCTTTTTGTATTTTCAGTCAGTTTCTTCCTCCCATTTATGTTTTTTATATATCTACACTCCAAAATTTCACTTTTGTATATATTTTGGTAAAGTTTTACCTTCTAAAGACATAGATCAATATAAATTTCTAAAGGTGGGACAGGCAATTTCTTTTTTTTCCTCTCATTGGATGCTAACAGAGATATAGACAGATTTAAATCTTTCCTGATAAGTATGTCATAAGACACAGAAAATGTTTCTGATCAAATGGAAATGTAATCTTTATATAATGCTTCATACAACTGTGAGCCCAAGTTTTCTTTTCAAAGTTGTATCCCAAATTGCTTTCTTCATTTTTGTAGTAATAACTTTTTTTTTGTTTTCAATAACTATACATATACAAGATACACTTATATCACACAATTAAATTATACTTCATATTCACATTTTTCCATATCTACTTATAGTTCTCAAGAATTCCAAACTGACTAGGGTCATCTATCTTTATCTGGCACACATAGATTTTTTAACAGGATTTTGTTTTTACTCTGGATCTTCTATAACCTGAAATTCTAAAAATTATACCTACTCTAAGAAATCTACTCTAAGAAAATCTACTCTAAGAAACACAATTTACATGTCATTTTCAGATATTTTCATAGTTTATCTAGAGCAATGCAGTATTAAATGCTTAACTTGTATCATTTTGAACACTTTTAGTCAGATAGCCAATAAAAAAATTGGCTGTCATCTAAAATAAAACTCCATTAGCTCTTTTGGCAGAAATAATAAAAAAAAAAAAGTGAGATGAAATCCTGCCTCTTAACATTTGCCTCCATGATAAAAGTGAATTTATTCAGGCTGAAGTTCTCTTATAAAGTGGCTTTTCTTGTTTCTCAGATTTAAAAAGCTTTTCTTTTTTAAATGAATATGAAACTGAAAGATAACTGATTTATGTCATTAGAGATCAAAAGCATATGTTTGTTTGAATGGAATGACTGAGTTAATTAACGATCCCATTTTTTCATTATGCAGATTCTGTTTCTGAGATATTTATCTGAGATCTTTTGGAAGTAGGGAGTGGGGTGCAGAAAGAAAGTTGTAGCCTTTAATTTTATGTTTTCTCATTTTTTTCCTACAGAAAAATCAGCAGAAATTGTAAAAAATGAGCATGGAGCCAGAGTATGTGTTTTTTCAAGTATTTACAAGATACTACTATACTGATAATTATGTACACTATAAAGCTAATAAAAAATTCACCACAGCAGGTGGAGCCATAATGGCAGATTAGAGGCACCCTAGCTGAACTCTCTCAGCATTGCCCTAAAAACAATTTTAAAATAACAACTTAAATCAGATTTAGGAGTGGAAGAGCCAACAGAAGTCAGGTTGAGACATTTATCTAGCCTAAGAAAATTTAATAGTTTGAAAGGAATCTCTACATATGTGGCAGCAAAAACAGTGGCCAGAGGAGCAGCAACATTTTCAGGAGCTGTCAACCCAGAACTAGTAACGAGGCTGGAAAACTGATCAGGAAGAAATTACAGGGAACTCTTTGCTGGCACTAGGTATAGGGGTGCTGATTAGCAACTCTATTACATATACACAGATCTGGTTCAACATTCCAGGTTGGAAAAGAGTACTGGTGATCAGCCACAAGGAAACAGGGGCCTTTACCTAGTTCCAAGGCAAAAGGAACATTGCATCTTGGGGATGCAGGGGACCAGAAGTTTTTCCTGGGTAAAGACCAGAGTATAGACCAGAAGAATAGTAACCTTTCCCAGGATCACACCACCTTGGAAGCATAAAAACCTATAAACCTCCAGAACTAGTTCTGAAAACAGCAGCACAAAAAAGCCTGAAGCTTGGAAAAGTGCCTCCTCACCCTCAGGGGAGAAGAGACCAAGTTTATCATAAAGTTCAAAGTCAAGAAATAGTGTAAAAAATGAACAACAACAACAAAAAAGAACTTGACCATAAAAAGCTACTATGTTGGTAGGTTAGACCAAGACATAAACACAGAAAAAGACACCATATGAAAACAGCTACAAGCAAAGCAGCAAAGAAAACTTCACATTGGACCTAACCACAACAAGAACGCCTAGAAGAGTTAAAGAAAGGAGTAAGAGCGGTAGAAGAAAAAGACAGAAAAGAAAAGAGAGTGATGCAAGAATATTTTGAAAAGACATTTAATAGCTTAGTAAAAGAGGCACAAAAATACTGAAGAAAATAACACCATAAAAAACAGAACTGACCTAATGGTAAAAGAGGGACAAAAATTCACTGTAGAAAAGAACTTCTTGAAAAAAAAAAAAACCAGAATTGGCAAAATGGAAAAAGAGGTACAATACCTCACTCCGGAAAATAATTCTTTAAAAATTATAATTGGGCAAGTTGAAGGTAATGATTTTATGAGACATAAAGAAACAATAAAGTAAAATCAAAGGATGAAAAAAATAAAAGAAAATGTGAAATATCTCAGTGGAGAAACAACTGATGTGGAAAACAGATTGAGGAGAGATAATTTAAGAATTACTGGACTACCTGAAAGCCATGATCAAAGAAAGGACTTAGTCATCATATTTCAAGGAATTATCAAGGAATATATCTTAGCCCCAATATCTTGGATCCAAAGGGTAAAATAGATATTGAAAGAATCTACTGAAAGAGATCCCAAAATTAAGCCCTCAATAATATTATAGCCAAATTCCAAAATTCCCACCTAAAGGACAAAATGCAAACAGCCAGAAAGAAAGAATTCAAATATTGTGGACCCACAGTCAGGTTCACACCTGATTTAGTGGCTTTTATGGTAAAGGAGCAAAGGACTTGGGATCTGATATTCCAGGAGGCAAATGAGCTAGGATCCCAACTACTAATAACCTACCCAGCAAAACTGAGCATAATCCTCCATTAATCAATATTTAATGAAACACAGGACTTTCAACCATTCCTGATGGAAAAATCAGATGTGAATGGAAAATTTGACATTCAAACATAAGACTCAAGAGAAATATAAAAATATAAACATGAAAGAGTAATCATAAGGGTCTCAATAATTTTAACTTTTTATGTCCCTATATGAGAAGATGATTCATCCAAATGCTAACATTTTCATTAACAGGACAGTTAAAAGAAGTTTACATAGACAAGAGGGCATGGGTATGAGTCAAGTATTTTGGAATGATCTCAAAAAAAATGCAGAGGTGAAAACAGGAATTCACTGGGAGAAGGGGGAAGGGAGAGGTAGAATGGGGAAAATTTTCTCACATAAAAGAGGCATGCAATAAAGAGCTTTTATACTGGAGGGGAAAATGCAGGGGAGGTTAATTCTTGAATCTTACTCTCATTGGAATTAATTCAAAAAGGGAAGAACACGCGTGCGCGCACGCACACACACACACACACACACACACACACTCTCAGGTGTATACAGAAATCTATCTTACCCAATAGTGAAATAGGAGGGGAAAGAGATAAAAAAAGGAGGGCATGATTTTTTTTTAAAAAGGATTGATTGATAGCTAGAGTGGTTAGAAGCAAAACAGACTTTTGGTGAGGAACAGGATAAAAAAAGAGAAGAAACAGAAGAAAATGGGATAGAGGGAAATACACAGTAATCATAACTTTGAATGTGAATGGGATAAGCTCATCCATAAAATGTAACTGGAAAGAAGAATGGATTAGAAACCAGGACATAATTATATGTTGCTTATAAGAGACACATCTGAAACAGAAAGACACACAGAGTTAAAATAAATGGCTGGAGCAGAATCTAGTATGCTTCAGCTGACCTACAAAAACACAGGGGAAACAATCATGATCTCAGACAAAGCAACAGCTAAAATCAACCCAATTAAAGGGGATAATCTGGGAAACTATATTTTGCTGAAAAGTAACATAGATAATAAAGTAATATAAAAAATTACAGCAAGTTTCTCTGATAAAGGACTCATTTCCCAAATATATACTGAGTATAGAACTGAGCCAAAATTATAAAATTAAGATGCATTCTCCACTTGATAAAAGGTAAAAGGATATAAACAGGCTGTTTTCAGAAGAAGAAATCAAAGCTACCTATAGTCATACAAAAAATGCTCTAAATCACTATTAATTGGAGAAAGGCAAAATAAAACAACTCTAAAATAGCTTCTCACATCTATCAGGAATGACCAATTTTGGAGGGTATAAATAGGTACAATAATGAACTGTTGGTAGAGTAGTAAACTGGTCCACCTATTCTGGAAAATGGTTTGGAACTAGATCCAAAAGACTATAAAGCCATGAAAACCCTTTGACCTAGCAATACCACTATTAGGTCTGTATTCCAAGGAGATCAAAGAAAAAGAAGAAAAAGAAAGAAAATATATATATATATATATATATATATATATATATATATTCTCATATATATATTCTCATATATATTCATATATATTCTCATATATATTCATAAATATTCTTATATATATTCATATATGCAATTCATATGTGTGTGTGTCTGTATGTATATACATATACGTGTGTATGTATTCTTTTTGTAGTTGACAATAGAAGAGTGAGATAGGAAGGTGCTTTCTGTATTTCTTAAGCATATATCTTAGTCTAATAAATTTTGTTTAAATTATTGAATTGAATCTTTTTTAACCCTTTAAAAACTTTTAACTCTTAAAACCACTAAATACACACTTGGAAGATTTAGTTTTGGGGCATGTATGACGAAAGCTGGGAGGAAAGGATCATTAAAGGTGGGATGACTATACTACTACATCTGTGCATTCTCATCTCCTTTAGTGTGATCTGGAGTCTTTAAGTGAATGACAGTGGTGGGTCTGTGTGTGTCAGTGGGATGGCTGGAGCAACAATGGAACAGCTCTGACATGTATAATACTATTGGAAATTAGCCAGTTTCTAAATTTCTCAATTGATTAACAAATCAGCATGCATTTCTCAAGTGTCTACCAGACACTATATTTGGCATTGGGAACACTAAGATAAAACTAAAACAGTCTCTGCTTTCAAGAGGTTTATATTTCCCAAAAGCGGCAACACACACACACACACACACACACATCCATCCAAATTGTGTATGTGTGTGTCTGTGTAGAAGACCAGAGAGACTCAAGGTAATATGGTGGGGAGGGGAAGGAAGGAAATAAGCATTTATATAAAGCCTACTATGCCAGGCACTGTGCTATGCACTTTTAAGAAATAATATCTTATTTCATCCTCACAACAACCATGCAAGGTAGGTGTTACTATTATCCCCATTTCACAGTTGAGGAAACTGAGGTAATAGGAAGTTAAGTGACTTGCCAAGTGTAGTACAGCTAGATCTGTGGGAGGATTTGAACTCGTCCTACTGACTACAGGCACAGAGTTCTTTCCACTGAGCCATAAGATACTTCAGAATGTGTGTGTGGGTGCGGGTGGGGGGGGGGGGGACTAGTACCTGATATGACCAGAACAGGACTCCTCAGAATAAAATGTATAGAGAACAATGTTTTTTTTTCCTCACTCAGTCTAGGAATAAACATTTTTAGTATTAACTCATCTTAAAGCCTAAATATTCTTCAGGCATAGGAATAAGACTGCTACCATAGAACTTAAGCATTATGGATTCTAATAAATAAAACATATGTATATATGATTTATAATAACAATAATAATAATAATTAGCAATTATTGTTTTAAATTCTTCAAAGCACTATACTTCTTAAAAAATCTCATTTGATACTAACAACCTTGTGGGGCAGCTAGGTGGCACAGTGGATAGAGCACTGGCCCTGAAGTCAGGAGGACCTGAGTTCAAATCCAGCCTCAGACACTTGACACTTACTAGTGACCCTGGGCAAGTCACTTGACCCCAATTGAATATTATGGAAAAAAGAAAAAAGAAAAAAGACTCTAAAAACCTTGTGAGGTAGATGTTATGACCTACCTCAGTATGAAACTGAAGCTAATAGAGACTAAGTCACTTGGTGCCCAGGTCACACAGGTAGTAAGTGTCTGAGGTAGGATTTTAATTCAAGACTTCCTGACTTTAAATCCAGCACTTTATTCTATAAACTATCTCAAAATCTTATTACTTCAAACTAAGTTATCTTCAATCTGATTTAGTCTTCAAGTTAGTCAGAGTTCTTTGACAAATGAATATATTTGACTGTTTACATTTAATCTCTAAGATTTTCCTGATCCCCTTAGTTATTAGTGTTTCCGCCCCTCTCAAATTATTGAACAGACACACACAGAGACACATAAACACGAGCATATATGTACATGCATATTCACTTTCATTAGCTTGTGAGCTCCTTGAAAGCAGGGACTGCCTTCTACCTTTCTTTGTATGCCCAGTTGTTAGCACAGTGCCTGGAACATCATAGGTCATTAATAAAATTTTATTGACTGACATGAAGTTGTAGACACTCAGGAGCATATAAGGTCCATTAAGGCAAGAACTGTTTCATTTTTGCCTTGTCAGGTAGCACGTGGCCTTGTGCCTGTCAAGTACATTTCTTGGATTGGATGGGAATGTATTAGATGTACTACATTTCCTTCAGGACAAATCTACTATTCCTTGAGTTTTCTATTAGCTATTCAATCATTCTTCCTTTTGGACAAATTTTCAATCATTTTTCTGCCATTTTAAATGACAGATGGCTTATGTTTTATCATTCAAGAAAGATGATATAGTTTATTTCTTTGTATCAAAAAGGCAAGAGAGCAGGGTATGGCGATACTGTGAAACACTTCTTTATTAAAGAATGTGAACAAGTTTGCTCTGTGAAAAGCAGGAGGCAAATGCCTATTGTTTGATGCTAATGCCTTTCTTTTTTCCTTATGCTTGCAGTCCTGAAATAACTACATGGCAAAAAAAAGACAAATTTAAGAAAAATAACTACTGAACCAATATTCTGAGTTTCTACTCTAGGGTCAAACTTTCCCTCTCAATTATTTTTATCACTTTAACTTTTTAATATTTTTCAAAAATCTATGTCTATCACTATTTTATGCTTTTTTTTGGTAATTTGTAGCTTAAATTCTTTTCAAGTTACTGTACCTGAGCTTCCTTTGCAAATTAAAACAAAACAAAAAAATTTTTGCTACAAATATTAGATAATTCATCATTAGTTATCTGGACCACTTTAATGTCCTAAAACACACAAAAAAATATACACTTTTGGACAGCATGTGGCAAAATGAAAAAAAAAATCCCACCATTTAACTCAGGAAAGATGTCTTAAAAATAGAAATTCCCATGAAACTCTGTACCTCTCTTATGTCACTTATTAACATTTAGACAGGATGAGATATGAACTATCCCTAGTTAAATAATCAAGACTATTACCCCATCCCATTCCTCTTGCCCTTATAAGTACATTTCATTTTGTTTGTTTGTTTTTTTGTTTTTTTAATTACCCCATTCAGCACATGGCACAGTGCTAGAAATGTTGGGGAAGAGAGAAATACATCACTTAATCCCTGTCTTAAAGTCCAGTGGGAAAGCAAGATATATGTGCTTGCAGGCTATTAGTTTACTGATATATTTCTATATAGAGCTGACACTCATATTACATGGCTGGTATTGATAGCCTAATAGTAAGTTATTATTTCATCTAAGAAAATAATATGGAAATACTAAGGTGTACTTTAGTGTGTTAGACCTAGTGATAGCATGAATTATTCATCAAATGGTGACATTTTAAAAATAATTCAAGTATGTTGTAGAGAGTATGCCAATACAATCCTGAGGAGAGGCCAACAATAACTTCCCCTGGGACTTTGCAATACATGTTAGGAAAAGAAAGTACACTGTCATCTTTTTAAAACTCTGGTTACTATACATTTAAAAATGTATATAAATATATATGCATATACAAATATGTGTATATAATTTTACAGCTCCTATATTGCATTCTTATGAAAAAGTTGTTATTTATAACCTGAAATAGATCTATAAATAGAGGTATCAATCACATAAAGAACACAGTTCTATTTTAAAGTTCACAAATTTTACAAAGTAAAGTAGTATAATCTAGGTTGTCTGAGGAAGTAATATTCATTTGTATTATTATTATTACCAGGAAACAGCACTGTGCTTCTGCAACAAATCATAAGTTCCTAAATTCAAGGGCCATTAGGCTGCATAAGCAGAAAAAACAAACAAACAAACAAAATAGTCCCCAAGAGAAAAGAAGTAAGTGAAAGTTCTTGGGGGTATTGGGTCAGTGAGAGGCTTCTGCACTTCTAACCTTGGCAGGAGAGAGAGACCCAGCCACAAAATAAACAACAAATCTAACAAAATAACCTGTCTAAATCCAAGGTTCTAAAGGAGGGAGGGAGGGAAGTTACTTCAGGACAGGGGGAAAAAAAAATCAAATGTACTACTGCCCTCCTAATCCCCTCAAAAAAAAAAAAACAAAAACCAAACATCACGTACTTTTAAACTTCCAGATCATGAAGGATGGTACTTCATGTTTCTATGAAAAAAAAAATGGAATGTTTTAGATGTGTTCAAGTCCTCATTTTCTTTTGCTAAACTAATCTAATCTGCTACTAAATTTTGCAGCTTTTCTACTTGCTCTCTTTTTAATTCTTCAGTTTTCTGTTTCCAAAGCCAGATCCTTAGTAAATTACCCAAGTATCTCCAGCATGAACTAATAGACCCTTCTCTTTGGTAGAGTTCTTCCCTACCTTGATTCTCCCTTGTTTTCATTTCCGTGTCATTCATAAAACCAGAGTAATCTATATTACTTCTTCAAAATTCAAGAGTCTCCATTTACACAGAATTTTTCATTCTTTACCTGTCAGTTTTAAGTACTTAAATTTCTTTGCATCCTACTTCCTAATTTTGAATTTCACTTTTTATTTTTGGATCCTGAGAGAAATGATTTCTCTTTCATTTAATAACTAATTACTTTATTGGGACCAAGATGTTTTTTGTTTATTTGTTTGTTTTTTCCCTTTTCTCCTTCGTCATTCAGAAATCAACCAGTGTGGGAAATCTTAGGCAAAGACTAGGCTAAGATCTAATCAGTCAGTAAAAGAAATTCTAAGTTTAAGCCAGTGGGTGAATTCCTGCTCATTGTGTTTACTCAAGACAGGCCTGAGAAAATGTGGATTCTCCCTTTTGTCAGAGAGGTGATATGGAAATCTCTCTGACCAAGACTCAGTTGATTCAAATTATATACCTCAAAACCTTCATTTTAATATAGCCCATTCTCATTGTAATATTCATTCTCTTATTTTTCTATGTTAACCATTCAGAGTTGATTGCCAGCCTCAGGAACACCTACTCTTCCAAGAGCATATAAGTTGTGAGTTCACTGCCATGAGGGGTCTTTGACATTCAAGAGTGCCACTGACCTCTTTTATTAATAAACACACTAGCCTTGATTAAATGATTATGTATACATACATATATTCATATCCATGTGTATATATACACACGTGTATATATGTATATATACACACGTGTATATATGTATATGTGTGTATCCATGTGTGCATTATGTGTATGTGTGTATTATGTATGTATGTATGTGTGTACATATATATCCCAGAAAGTCTTTCTCAAACTTTTTAAACATCACAATCCCTAATGTCTAGCACAGTATCTCTCACACCGTGGCACTTAACAAATACTTGTTGACTGATGTTCCTTCCTTGAGAGTCAGAATTTCCTAATATTACAAGGCCACAATCCAAGTAAACTTTGCCCTTCCTCAAACTTAAAAAAAAAATCCATCTTTGTTGTGAAGCACAATTTAATTAAATTTTTATCTATTTTTCATCCAAGTTTCCATATAAAAGACATTTCCATAAAAAGGAATATTATGAATAGAATGGAAGAAGAGATATACGGTCCAGGAGTGGGATGTTAGCAGGATAGGGAAGTGGAGTAGAATTCAATCATTAAGATATAGGAAGAGAGATCTGATTTTAGTATGGTAAAAGGAAGAGAGACATCAGCTATACAGTAATCCAAAGGTCAGAATGAAGGACAACTCAAAGTTAAAATTATCAGTTGTTTCCAAGGAAGTCACAGTACATTTTGGAAGGATTTCAGGCAGGAAGGATGAAATGACATTAAATTTGAGATGGCTAGCTATTAAGGTATGTGAAGGACATAACATGTGTGAAGATTAGGACTATTATAAACAGAATTAAATGTGAGAAAACATTTATCCCCCTAATCCACATATTAAAGACCAATTGGATAAAGAATGTCTATTATCCTTATTATAGCACATAGTTGATGGGCAGCCCACTGAATTAGTCCACATAAATACATTTACATTACATAAGGATTGCAGTTTAACAGAGAACTAAATGGGAAGGAGATAATACACTGACATGAATTTGGGGAAATTGTGCAGCACTTTCAGTAATCTTTAATTGCATCTTAACCGAAGAGATTGGCAACGATGCCTTCTAATAGCTAGAAATAAAAACAATTTGAAAATTTGTATAAACTGATTTTGCACACCTAATCCCTTAAAATACCTGAGATAATTCTATATAAGGTTTATCTTGGAATTTCTGTATTCTATTTCCTTGGTGAATAAAGATAACCAAGACATTATTATCACCATTGATTGTTGACTTTAAGACCTTGATCCTGAATCAAGTTGTACTTTAGTGAACCCTAGGTTTGCTAAACTCTGTTATTAGTGATAAATACATATATTCCAATGCAGTGGAGGAAAAAAAAGGACCTGGTTTATCTGCCCTCAAGTGATAAGTAAAATTACAGGAAGAAACTCATATATACGTACTTTAAAAGAACTGTAGTAAAGACTATATTCAGAATCCACATATCACATACTAATAGAAATTGCTGTTAGTAGTAATAATAATGTCACATTCATAGAATACTATAGAGTTTCCCAAGCAATTCACAAATGAAATAACTTAAATAAAGTGTGAATTGGTGTAAGCAGTTGAGTTCACAAACAGTACATTTTACTAGAATTCTTTCTAAGACTCTACACAATAATACAAAATGTCACCTCAACAAAATTCATATCACACGTGTTCCACACACATTTTTAATCACATTTTTATATATTTAGCTAGGTTCATTGTTGCTAGCGTTGGAAACTTCTTTGATGAAGAAAAAAAATTAAAACCTTTGACAAAGATAAAACAATGAGTATATTTATTATTTACCATTTTCTGTCACATCTTCATGAATTCACACACTTTAAAAAATTATGGCTAAGACAAACCACTACAAATCCTCAAAACTTCTGCTCTTCTTTTTGTAACATTCCTGTTTAAACATTTGAATGAAGAATCAAGAATTCTATTCTCTGCTATTAGACAATATTTTACATGTGTTAAAAAAAAGAAATATTTTATTTTTATATAATATAATTACATCACCATTCAAATTTAACCATCTAGAAATTCATTGAGATTATTTAAAGGATTCAATTACAACTATTCCTTTTGACTGTGAAAACTTCTTCCTCATCTGGAGAGTGAATAAATAATCCCTTTTGGGCTATATTAACTGGGTAATAGTTTTTATTATTTTGATAATGAACTTCTTGCTCCAGTCTAGAAATTGCATTATGCATATTTCTAAACAAAATTGTGCAGGATAGAATAACAACTCACATTTGCATAACTCTTTTACAGTTTACAAAGCATTTTCCTCACAACAATCCTATGAGGCAGGTAGTATTCTTACTGTAATTTTCCAGAAAAGCAAATTAAGGGATAGAGAAGTTAAGGAAGTTGTCAACGGTCACATATGGATAAAAAGTCTATGAAATGGCATCTGAATCTGTTATCACAAGAATTCAATTTGGGAGTTTTGGAGGTCTTGCATTATGAGAGTAACTGCTTCAATTCTCCAAGTGCCTGTCCATATACAGACCCAGACTAATAGTAAATGGTTTTTTAAAAACATAAATGTTGTGATAGGACCAACATTTACAACAATGATTCTCGAAGTGTGATCCAGGGACCACCAAGGATCCTTGAGATACAGGTTTCTCTAGGTCAAAACTATTTTCAAAATAATACTAAGATGTTTAAATGTTTAATATGATAAATATTGGTAAATATAACCCACACAAACAAAAGCTATTGTAGGAAGGTCTTCAATAGTGTTTAATAAAGTAAAGGGCGTCGGTGACAAAAAGTTTAAGAGCCTTTGATCTATAACATCCACCAGGATGCCATCTTCTTCTTTCCCTAAAGGTCAGCAAAGTTCTCCTATCTGGCTCCTGCCTCCCTGTTTAAGGCTTCTGTGGATATCTGGGGACCACAGGAATCCCCATACTCTGCCCTGAGGACCAGACACATTTCTTTGTAGAAACTAGGGGAGCTGCTAGGTGTCACAGTACCTTTGTTGCATTTCCTTGCTATATTGGGCATAAGTAAACAACCTTTCCTTAACTGTTTAGTGATTTACTGGGGCTTCATTTCATCTCAACATTGAATCTGAACTAACAAGAAACCAGTATCAGGTCTTACTCTAATTTGTGATTATGCTAAAATATTGAATTATTTCTATATGTTACACATATCTATATGTTTTGTTTTTTCTCCTCCCTGTGTCTGTGTCTCTGTGTCTGTCTTTGTCTGCCTCTGTCTCTGTGTTTGCATCTCTTTCTCTGTCTTCGTCTCTCTGCATGTCTCCATCTGTCTGTCTGTATCTCACTCTTTTTTTTCCACTAAATTACTATTCTTATAGCTTATCATTGCATGGACTGACTTTGGGTTCTCAAAAACTATGATATTTAATCTTATGCTTTAACAGACCCTAGAAATCTATAATAGCTTAAAATGTTGGCAAATTGTGACCCCAGGACCAGCCTGGCTACATATGAAAAAGCTTCTCATCAGGAAGTTGATTTCCAGGTGATGATTTTAGAAGGATTTGGAGAGTGACTCATGAAATGACTAGTGCCAAGAGGACTAGAGATCTGTGTTAAGGAGGAAGTATATAGCACCAATGAAATCCAGGATCATTTGTGCTACTGAGGTTACCTTTTCCCTTTTTTACCCAGTCAGTAAATAAAACTTCTTGGAAGGTTGATGTGACAAGGAGCTATGCTTTTTAATTGTTTGAGAGAAAGCAAATAGAAAAAGGAGCAGTCAACAAAAGCCTTTCTTGCAATTGATGATAAAAAACAAATTCTCATCATAGTTCTTCATTTGGTAATCCTTTTTAAAGTATATGAAGATTGTTTTATATATTTACTTTTGAAAGACAGTGCTCTTAATAGGCCCTTTCACTGCTTTGTACCTAATGGCTTGAATATCATTATCATTACTGCACATTGGTAGGAAGCACATTTGATATGAATTTACATTCAATACATCAAAGGAGCTATTTTAATGGCTCACTTCAGTAGTGAAACACAGCCCTGGGGGCTTTGCAATACAGGAGATTTTTTTTTTTAATTTTAGGCATACTGAAAATGTTATCTTTTATAAAGCTGAATAAATAAACTGAAGAGAAAGTGATCATTCTTTAACAAAGTCACCTTTTTTAGCTGCCTACATAACACAATATAAAAACATAGCAAAAGTAAACCTTTTTTGTGAGAAAGGGGAAATGGTGGAACATTTATTTTGCCCCTGTGTCTGATGTAGAACTAAAGGGGAGTCAGGGGAAGAGGAGATTAAAGACATGCTAAGTTTTAATGTGAATGCAATAGTGCAGTGGGGATTTGTCCTACATTCAGGACAAGCCCTAATTTACCAAAAAAAAAAAACAAAAAAAAACCCAAACCAAAACAAAACAAAACAAAAACAACAACAACCACCACAAAACACTAGATACATAGATTTTTTAAAGGAGATTGAAGAACCTTTGGAGCTATTTATTTTTCAGTTGTTTATTTGTTTCTTTTTTATTATGTGTTATCACATCACTCCAGTAAATTTACCTTTATTCCCTTGAAATTCTACTACCCCCTATTCTTTGAACACTTCACAGACCTCACTAGTACAACAGATGAAAGATGTAGGACAATGAAGAAATGAGTCACTTCATTTGCAAGAGGCACTTCTTACTGGGAAAACTAGAAACACCTTCAAATGAGAAGTGGTCAGAAAGGAAAAGACAATAAAAATAAAAACATCAAAATCTCATCATAAAGAAGTCAAGAATAATTGGATGATGATAGAAATAATAGATAATTCATAGATTATAAATCTATTTACACATATACACATACATATGTATATATACAGATACAAATATAAAGGCACAGATAGAGATAGATAGGGGTGTGTGTGTGTGTGTGTGTGTGTGTGTGACACAGAGAGAGAGAGAGAGAGAGGTAGTTGGCTCAGTGGATAGAGAGCAAGGTCTGCAATCAAGAAGATTTGAGTTCAAATATGTCCTCAAATATGTCCAGCTATATGACCTTGGGTGAGCCACTTAACCTCTGGGGATAATAATATTACCTACCTCTAAGGGTTGTGGATATCAAATGAGATAATAATTATAAAGCCTCAACATTCTATTCCAAACAACTTTAAAATAATGCCGCAAATCATATTTTGGAGCGGCAGAATCAACAAAAGTCAAGGTGAGATTTTTTTTTCCTGGCCTAAGAAAACTTAGGTGGTCCATAGGAGAGGTCTGTAACATTGACTTGGAGGCCTGTCTGAAGCAAGGATACACAGGTGGCATTTAACACTCAAACATAAAACTCAGGAGAAGCATATGAAGTTAAATATTAAAGAGAAATAATAAGGGAGTCAATAAGATTAAACTGTTTACAGTCCTATATGGGAAGATGATTTCTGAAAAATCCCAAGAAGTTTGTCATTATTAGGGCAGTTAAAAGGATTTTACATGGTAAGAGGGCATGAGTGTGAGTCAATTATTCTGGAGTGATTTAAAAAAAAAAAAAGAAAGGTTGAGAATGCAGGATGCATTGGGAAAAGGAGAAAGGGAGAAGCAGAATAGAAAATTTTTCTCACATAAAATAGGTATACAAGGAAGAGCTTTTTTAGTGGAAGGAGAAATGGAGGAGTGGCAGGCAATGCTTTAACCTCACTCTCATCAGAATTGGTTTGGAGAGGGAAGAATACACATCCCAATAAAGAAATAGGAGAGGAAGGGAATAAGAAAAAAAAAGGAGGGGGTAATAAAAGGGAGGGATAATTAAGGGAGGCAGTGGTTAGAAGCAAAATAGACTTATAAGGAGGGAAAAAGATAAAAAGAGAAAGAGGAAACAAAATGAAATGGGATGGAGGGAAATACTGAGCAAACGTAAGAGTGAGTAGGAATGGGATGAGTTCACCCATAGAACAGAAGTGGATAGCAAAATGCATTAGAAATGAGAATCCAACAATATGCTGTTTATAAAAGACACACTTGAAACAGAAAAAACATACATAGAATTAAATATTTGATAAAATAGAAAGCAGAGTCTAATATGCTTAAGTTGAAGTAAAAAAAGGCAGGGGGAGTAATCATGATCTCGGGCAAAGCAAGATTAAAAATAGACCTAATTAAAAGAGATAATCTGGGAAACTATATTTTGCTAAAACTTACCATAGCCAATTAAGTAACATTAAAAATATTTACAGCAAGTTTCTCTGATAATGGTCTCAAATATGAAGAAAATTGAGTTGAATTTGTAAAAATAAGAGCCATTTCCCAAATGGTAAATAGTCGAATGGTATGAACGAGAAGTTTTCAGAGGAAGAAAGCTAGATGGCACAGAGTCAGGAGTGAGGAACCTAAGGCCTCTAGGGCACATGTGGCCTTTGATTGAATCCAAACTTCATAGATGCCATTAATAAAAGGATTTGTTCTCTAAAACTTGGACTCAATCAAAAGGCCACACCCCTGGTAGAGTGTTAGATATAGGGAATCAGCAAGACTTATCTTCCTGAGTTCAAATTTGGCCTCAGACACTTACTAGCTGTGTGACACTGGGCAAGTCATTTAACCCTGTTTGCTTCAGTTTCCTCATCTATAATATGAGATGGAGAAGGAAATGGCAAACCACTCCAGTGTCTTTGCAAAGAAAACCCCAAAAGGAATCCCAAAAAGTCAGTTATGACTGAAAAACAACTAAACAACAAAAACATAATCATATGAAAAAATTCTCTAAATCCCTGTTGATTAGAGAAATGTATATTAAAACAACACTGAGGTACCACCTCACTCCTATCAGAAATGACAAATGCTGGAGAGAATGAGGAAAAATAGGTACACTAATGAATTGTTAATGGAGTAGTGAACTGGTCCAACCATTCTGGAGAACAATTTGGTACTATGCCTAAAGGGATAGAAAACTATGCATACCCAGCAATACCACTAGTAGGTCTTCATCCCAAAGAAATCAAAGAAAAAGGAATGGGGCCTATATGTACAAAAATGAAAATTCATATCAGTTGTTTTTGTGGTGGCAAAGAATTGGAAATTGAGCACATGCTTATTAACTGGGGAGTGGCTGAACAAGTTGTGGCATATAATTGTGATGAAGTACTATTGTGGTATAAGTAATAATGAGGGGGAAAAACATGGCAAGATCTATAGGAACTGGAAGAGGAAGGGGGTAGGAATGAAGGAAAGGTTTTGGATCCCAAAACAAGAAAAAAAATGTTTAAAATAAATATTTTTGAAAGAGATAATAATTGTAAAGAGCTCAGCACAGTGCCTGGCACAGTGTTATGTAAATATTAGCTATATATTATTATGTAATGTATATGTGTATATATCTACATAATTATCTATCTATATCTCTGTTTGGAGAGAGAGAAACAGGGAGAGGGAGAGAGAGAGAGAGAAAGAGAGAGAGAGAGATTATCGAAATATAACTGGAATTAATTTTCATTTTGAGAGAAAGCTAAGATATCTGAGGGATCAGGAAAACCTAAATTCAAATCTTTATAGCATGTATTAGCTTTGTAAGTGAAATTTTTATGTACATGACCTCTCTGAGCCCCAGAAAAGTCTTTAAGTCTTAACTACCAAGTTATTTTTTTTTGGGTGGAGGGAATTCCTACTCCATTATAGGAATCAAATTATCTTATTTACATAATCTATTTTGGCTCTGTTAAGTACTAATAAAAAGAGCAAGTTCCTTATCTTTCATCAACAGACACATTCTGGTCTTTGCTTTCAATACTCATTTTCAAAGCACTTAGTCATTCCCAAAGTTAAATTGAACATATAATTGACTATATCAAACAATTTAAATTCAGAATACAGGGAACATTTAGTGTTCTCAAATAAAAGTTCCTTCTGTAGCAGTGTGTAATATAGTAATAAATGTCCTCTTAGATGGGTAGGTTTGTTCATTAAAACATCTATGGACAAGCAAATCAAAGTGTAGGGTAAGCAGGAAAGCCTATTGAATTTTCAGGCAATGTTTAAGTTTCCAAATTGAAAATTTACGACTAGAGCTTTTCCTCTTAATTTTTAAGCACATGTATTTTCTAAGAATATGAATCTACAAGCTTCTAACAAGTTTACATTTAACCTATTTTGAATGCTTTCTGAAACTAGTTTGTCTGAACATTTTTTTTTTTTTTACAACTATGATCATGTTTATATGGAGACAAATTTCTATTTTAGCAAGCAACAAAAGTCAAGGCAGGGAGGTAGTCCAGTTTTTTGTTTCACCAAATTCTTAATTCAATGGGGGAGAGGATTAGCCTGATATCTTGTTTTTATCAATGTTGCTAAATTGGTGTGGTCAGTAACATTCAATACAGTTTGTTGTTGTTGTTGATGTCATTGTTAATGCTGTTGCCACTGTTATTGTTGGTATTGAAGTTGTCATTGTTAAATATAAAAAGATATGTAAACTGTCCTGCTTAAGGGTTTTTGAAAGTGACTGGATTTAAATGAGCTATTTTGAACTGGAAGACCAAAAGCAAGTGGGATGAGATTATGGAAAGCAATGCTAATAATAATCAAGAGGCACTTTTATTTTTTTAAGTTTTAGTCTTTTTGGGTTCGTTTTTTTTTTTGGTGTTCATTTCTCCCTGATCTGTTCAATATTACCATCTCTTTTTTTTTTTAATTGATGGGTTCAATTCCATATTTTCCTTGAGAGTCTTAAAATTTTGTTCAACTAGGTGAATTTCATTATCATTTTTTAAGCTCTAAAGAATTTAATAGTTTGGTCTGAATCTCCCTGAATAAGTCAATTAAATTAGGTAACATTTCCATTTAATTATATTAGATCAGCCTACCCATGAGCCATTATTTCCTCTAGGTATATCAATCAATTATTTCCTCTAAGGTCTGTCTTTATATCTATAAAGAATATTTTGTAGTTGAATTCCTATATTTCCTTTGTGTGTCTTGGTAGGTACACTACCAAGTATTTTATATATTCTAGTTATTTTAAATGGAATGTTGTCTTTCTATCTCTTTCTTTTTTATATATTTCAACTTTAGAAATATGATTTAATATTTTATTACTTACTTTTGAGGCAAATCTACAATAGGTGTTTAATTAAATCCACCAAAACTTGGAAAAGATGATTTATTTGAGCTTAACATTTCTGTGTGGTGAATTGAATACTACACAGCTGCTCTGCTCAAAAGAATGTAAATTTTGATCCCTGAAACCTAGCAAGACATCTTGGGGTTTAGGGGTTACATTTCCTTCTTTTTTTATTAATTTATTTTGAATTATCAACAATCACTTCCATAAGCTTTTGAGTTTTAAATTTTTCTCCTCCTCCCTCCATGCCTTCCTTCTCAAGATAGTGAGCAATCTGACATAAGCTATACATATATATGCCTATTAAATATATTTTCATATTAGTGATATTGTAAGTAAGAATTAAGAATTAGAACCAATAGTAGAAACCACCAGAAAGAGGAAACAAAACACAACAGAAGAAAAAAAAATAGCAAATATTATGCTTTGATCTGCACTCAAACTCCATAGTTCCTTCTTTCCATCTTGAGACCTTTGGAGATGGCTTAGATCCTTGCATTGCTGAGAAGGGCTAAGTCTATCATCGCATAACATGGCTGTTACTGTGTACAGTATTCTCTTGGTTCTGCTCACTTCACTCAGCATCAGTCTATACAAATCTTTCCAGGTTTTTCTGAAGTCTGCTCGCTCATCATTTCTTATAGCACAATAGTATTCCATTATATTCATATACTCCAACTTGTTCAGCGATTCCCTAATTGATGGGCATCCTCTCACTTTCCAATTCTTTGCCACAACAAAAAGAGCTGCTATAAATATTTTTGTACATCTGGGTCCTATTCCCATTTGTATGGGATACAGCCCTAGAAGTGCTGTTGCATTTTTATAGCCCTTTGGGCATAGTTCCAAATTGCTCTCCAAAATGGTTGGATCATTTCACCACTCCACCAACAATGCATTAATGTTTCAATTTTCCCACATCTTCTCCAACATTTAGCATTTTCCTGTTTTGTCATGTTGGCCATTCTGATAGGTGTGATGTGGTACCTCAGAGTTGTTTTGATTTGCATTTCTCTAGTTAATAGTGATTGAGAGCATTTTTTCAAAAGACTATAGATGGTTTTAGTTTTTTCATCTGAAAACTGCCTACTCATATCCTTTGGCCATTTATCAACTGGGGAATGACTTGTATTCTTATAAATTTGACTTTCCATCTCTTTCTGCTGGGCTTTGTCTGAATCAGCTATCAGTAGCCTCTCGGAGGTGAGAAACAATCATAAAGTAATAATGGTTCCCCATATGTCTTACTCTTCCCTCATAGGCAACCAACATTCTACAAGTCCCACCAATGGAAAAGTGAATAAATGAAGATTTAGCCTACTACCTCTGAAAAACTGCTGAGTTTTCTAATATTTTCAACTAATTCCATCAAATACAGTTATAATTTAAATATAAACTTAAATTAAAAATGGTCAAATATTAACAAATGAACCTTTAGCAATTCTTAACCTGATACAGTTCACACCGACTTTTAATTACCTAGTGTCTGGTAAGTTCAGCTGGCTATATTCCTTACCACAGACCAGTTCAGAGATCTTGGATATTTCTTCTCTTAGGTTGGTACCTTATGAGCATCAAATGGTAAGCAGAAGAAGAGGGGTCTTTGTTCAACTCTGACCCACTTCTCTATTTTTCATTCATGCAACCAAACTGAAGGAGTTACTTTTTAAAATACAAATAACCTTGAAAAGACTCACCTATTTAGTTTCTGGCTAAACCTTTATCTGCCTGCAATATTTTAGTAGAAAAGACTAGGTAGCATATTGTTTACCTTATCTAAACTTGCTGGTCTCAACAACATCTAGAAATGGCATTCTGCTCATAGCACTCATTATAGTTCCTAGTACATAGCACGTTATAATAAATGCTTGTTGAGGTGATAATGTGGTTAATAAAGCTTTGTTGGATTGAACTACCTTACAGCAAGACTATTCTAAAGATGACTGTTTCTATGAAGTTTTGCTTCATATATTGTTTTATTTCATTACAAGTAGCAAAACAAAGAAAATGAAGAAGAGATAAAGACATTGACATAATTCTTTTGCAGATATGACCAGTCTTTCTTCTGCAATATCCTGTATTCCCATCTATCAGATCCAGTTAGAGTTGAAACACTGACATTCTTTAATCAAGTTACTGTTTGTAAGTGAATCATTACAAATGTTTGACATATGTGCTGGTTTATATCTTTTATTTTACTTTGACATGACTTCATCAGTAAATCTTGCTAAAACTGGCAAACATATTGATTATGTTGTTGTTGAGTTGTTCCAGTTGTGTTCGACTATTTGTGACCCCATTGGAGATTTTCTTGGCACAGATACTAGAGTAGTTTGCCATTTCCTTCTCCAGCTCGTTTTATAGATGAAGAAACTGAGGCAAACAGGGTTAATTTATTTGCCCAGGGTCACATAGCTAGTATGTGTCTGAGGCCAATTTTAAACTGAGGAAGGTCTTACTGTCTCCAGGCCCTGCACTCTATCCAATGTATCACATAATGGTACACATAGCTGCCCATATTGATTATACTATGGAGAAAAATTTTAGTAGTATGATGATTCCAAATGCGTAAGATGTACAAATGACAAACATAAGAAGTTGGAAAGAAGAGGAAATAAACTATAATGAAAATCAGTGCTTGAAATGCTTTCTAAAGTGGCAGTCCCACTAGACTTTGTCTTCTCAATGTCACTAACACACAATGTTCCTTTTTTCTTTCTTTTTAAAGCAGCACTTTTGCTTTTAAAAAAGATGAGAATCATAAGAATGATATAAAAAATGATCACTGTCTTTTGGGTCTGGGAGCAGATTTTTATAGTTCAGGAAAATAAATTCACGTCAATAAAATAAGCTAAAGCAAAGAGAATGATACAACAACTATTTATTAAGTAACTTTTAAGTGCAAAACACTGTGTACGAAATAAAATTTGGGGGAAAAAAAGGATAGTCCCTGCTGTCAAGGAACTCATTTTCTACTTGGAGAATGATGGACCAAATGCCATTTATTCTCTACATTTCTCCCTCTTTGTTAAAAAAAAAAAGACCCTAATTTGCTTTGCTTAATTGTACTACATTGAGAATTGGAAAATTAAGAAATGACAAGTAATATTTAAAAAAAATCCAACTTCCATAAAACATTTTGGAAAAAAAAAAGAGAAGTAAGGCGTTGAATAAGAGGTTGTGTTTAGGCAAGGAATTTTCTGTCTCATACTCAAGTTTTGGTACAAGGTTATCTTAAAGTTTTCATTTTTTTTTTATTAGTTTTTAAAATAGAGGCAAGGATTATTCATTTTCTATCTTCAAAACTCACTTTCATACCTAAAGGCTATTCTTCAAATGCAAGTTTTACTGTGCTTATCATCAACAGCATCAAATAATACTTAGTGGAGGCATTCTCTTAGATTTTGGCAGTCATAAATGTAATTTGAGTCCTTTACATGTCCTAATGTACACCACTGGGGGAGTTGTAGCTATTCCTCAAAAACCACTTAAACAAGAAACACAATCTTCTAGGGGTCTCACTGTACTTAGAGTATATATCCAAATCCCGCAGTCCTGGAGGGGTGTCTGGCTCATGATGGCAGTAAAGGCATGCATGAGAACTAAAGAAGCCAATCTAAGAATAGCCATAGATACTTTCTTCTCCAACCCCTTCAGGTTAGCTGTACTGGCCTTAGAGTCATTATTACTTTATTTTCTCTCTCAAACATCATCTGTAGAGCTTACTCCGAGGATCTCTGAATCCCTTTGCCTGGACTCCAAAAGAAATCACAATGTAGCGACAATGGATCACCCCTTTATGGCTTAGTTAATTTCTTCCTGGAAAAATAAATATTCGTCTCATATTGTTAAGTAAGAAGCAGATATCAGGGTAATGAATCTATGTTTTCTCTTTTAAGATTCTCTCTTAAATTGTATATTAGGATAGGATAACATGGCTTATCTCCTTTTTAAAATCTAAGGTGGGGAATCATCCCCCTCACATGCAAACACCTTGGCTTTACAGGAATTTCCATTGTACCTTTCCAGTGCTGAAAGGAACAAGGGAAAGCCAAGCATAGCAGAGCCATGATGTATCAGTTGGGGAACAATGTCTTCCTAGGTAAGGAAATGCAAAATGTATCCAGCAGACACTAAAGAAAGCACAAACTCCTACAAATACTGTTGTAATGCTGCTTTACACAGGCCTAGCTCACCTAACATGGAAGCACCCTGCTTCTGGGAGAAGATAGCCTACGTTTTTCTCACCAATATTCTCTTGATCTACGGCATGGCCTGAACAGGTAGCTTCTTTAAAACTACTATATTGGGACACTCTAGCTCTCTTCACTTGGCTTACAAAGAGAGAGAGAACTTTATACAAGCACTTTATACAAGTTTAGTACAGCGTGCCCATGAACTGAGAGAAGGGCTACTTCCCTTCTTCTCTGTTTTTAGAACCCATAGCTAGGAGAAACTGTGTGGGGTTTTGTTTTGGTCCGTTGTTTCCTTGGTTCTTTATAGTTCAGGCACAGGCAATAGAATCCCCACTGGACCCAGGAGTGTGAGCATGGTGACCTTGGGGTGAGATTCAAGGCCAAATGTTGCAGCCAGCCCAGGAGGGAAGCCCTGAGAAACCAGCATGCTTGGGACTCAAGACCAACTCTATAGGGAGACCACTTTTGATTTGGAACTTGATGGCAATATGCTAATAAGAACTGAGCTAAGATATGAACCTTATCCCATGATCTTCCTCAAAGAAGGTGGAAGTTTCGGGCAGAATTATGCCCCCTTGGTGTTGTGGGGGATATCTGTATGTTTACTCTGACCATAACTTTGAAGCAAATATTCCTTTATAAAAGCTCATCTGACTGAAAAGTAAGTAAATGGAATTGGAGTTAAATGGAATTGGACCCCTACAGTTGGGAGAACATCACTGCGGGGGATGGAGCCAATGACAGAGCCTACTCATCCCCAGTTTCCCTTAAGAGTAATGAAAAATGCTGGGGGAAGGGTGAAATGTAACATTCATGTGCATCAGGTAGTGAAGGCCATAGTGATCAATGTTATACTACATGTCCATTTGGAAAGAACAGAGTATTTACCAGTGGCAATGGTTAAAAGAAAAACAAAAACAAAAAATAAAAGCTCTAAATATTAGTGTGTGCACAAAACAAATCCAAACTTTTTGATTTCTGCTTTTCCTATTTTCTTTTTCTAACTCGTTCCTTTTCCTTCCTGCTCTCCTTCTGTCTCTGTCTCCATCTCCCTCTTTCTGTCTTTGCTTCTGTCTTTGTCTTTGTCTTTTCCACCTCCATCCCCACTCTTGGCTGGAATAAACAGGAAATCACTGATTTGACTAGGAGCCTTTGTCACACCCTATTTTATTTTGGCACCTTCTCTCGAAGCAAGATTGTCTAATCAGGAGGCTTTTGTCTCTGAACCTGACCAGAACTGATTCACTGAGAGCCAAGCAGGGGATTTTTGTCTCTGAACCTGACCAGGACTGTTTCACTGAGAGCCAATCAGAAGGCTTTTGTCTAGAGACCTACCCTATAAGTCAGAAGAAACAATTGTTTTTCAATCAGAACTAGAGACTGAGAGGAAATAAAGAGTGAAAGCAGGCACCCACTATAAGACTTTTGCCTTCGACTTCTCTGTGCAATAATTTGCCTAAATAGGATCTGAGACTATCAGAGCAAAGAGCACTTCAAAGAGGGTGGAGGCCTAAGGGTGGGGGAAGGGGATTTGGGGACATTAAAAAAGTGAAGGTGGGGGAAGCAAAGAGAAATATAATTTACTTTCCAATGTTTCTTTGTACTGGACCTAGCTGTCACCTCTTTTATAATTAGTCTTATTAGTCCCCAAGGAAACGCCATCTTACTCCCTCAGTCTTCTTTTTACTCTCAGTTGATTCTGATTCTTTTCATAACAATCCAGAAAAAAATGAAAATAAAAATTGCTTATATCCTTTTTCATTATAAGTTTACATGCTCATTCATTTTCAAGGAAGGGGGTAAACTACAGAGCAAGGGACCCAACTCGTGTAATAGGAAGAACCTTAGTTCTGGAGTCAGATGACCCAAATTAAAATCCCACCTCTGACTTTGGCTATTTGTATGATCATAACTCGATGAACCTTCTTAGATATAATTTTCTTCATTTCTAAAATAAAGAGGTTAGGCTAGGTGGCTGCTGAGATCCCTTTTTGATGCCATGATTTTTGCTTCATTTCATAAATGAGAAAACCAAACCCTGGACTTGTTAAGGGATTTCTCCAAGGTCATACAAAGAGATAGTCAATGCCAGAGATATATGGGATGAAAACCAAGATCTCCTGCCTCCAGGTCCAACACTTATTCAATCATACCATATCCTCTTTCCTCCTTCTATAGTTTTCTTTTTAACATGATTTTTGAGGGTAAGTTTGTGATACTCTGCATGATGAGGAAAATTGATGAATTACAATTTCAAATAGAGTTTGCAATGAGAAAATGATTTTCCATGCCAGTTTCAGTTTCAGGCATAGATTATGGAAAGAAATAAACAATGTTTTATATATCCTTTGCACTCTTCTTTTGAAAATGTGTCTGAATTTATTGGTCATAAAATGAAAGGCCTGGTGGCATAGACAGTGTTGGGAAAACATGATAACAGATGCATTGAAGATTTCTCCAGGGCTTTTGGTATAATTCTTCTAAACTTGCCTATTAGAAAATTTGTGGAAAGACACGTGCATATTTTCTGGTAGTTTACTGACTGGGATTGATGCCCATGAAGAATGAGAATTAAAGCCTTTCCACTTGAGACCTAAATTAAGCTTTTAACTCAGGTTAATACAAGGGCAGAGAATTAATCTAGTTTGATACAATCACTTAAAACTGTCATTTTGCAAGCTTGAATTATGCACATTTTTGGCAAATATATAGAAAATGAGTAACCTGTGAAAAATACATGATTGCCCATTGTGCTTTTCACCAACAGTTTGATAGCTTGCGCTAATTACAGGCAGCAGCCAGGTGAAGAGGAAAAGAGTACCTAACTTGAAATCATAAGAACAGGTTTTTAGTCTTTGTTATTATTTGAAACCTATGTAATCTCCACTAAGTTGCCTAACCTCTCTGAGCCTCAGTTTCCATACTGGATAGAATAAGGATAATAATACTAATACAGGCTTATTAGGGAAAAGAGCTCTCTATGCATTAAAGCTTATGTAAATTCATTCAAAAACTTTTATTAAGTATCTATTATATATTGAACATTATGCCAGTTGTAGAAAACAGATACAGTAGAGCTTTTGGTCTAGTAAAGGATTGCATAATAAATGCATACCAGAGTTGCAGAACAAAGTGAGATGAGGGAATATTGTTTAACAAAAATGGGGATCTGGAAGATTTCCTGAGAGATACAGCATATAAGTAAAGATTGCAAGCTCAGTAGAGAAATATTGGTTTGAGATAGAGATTTAGGGATCATCTATATAAATTAAATAGTACAAGCTGTGACAGCTAATGTGAGTGCCAAGGGAGAGATTGGAGATAGAAAATGTGAAAAACACATACATTAAGGAATTGGGAAATATATAGGAAGAAGGGTTGGTTTAAGAGGTAGGTGGAGATTCAGGAAATTAGAATATCTCTGAAGCAAAGGGAGGAGAGGTACAAGATGGGTTCAATAGGGTCAAATGCTTCAGAAAAGTCAAGGAGGATGAGAACTGAGAAATGTCCAGTGAATCTGGCTGTGCAATTTCATTTGTAATTCCCACTTTGTCCTCCCTCCAGTACTATTATTTTTTTAATGGAAGAGGTATCGGGGTGGTAAGAGGATGAGAGGTAGGAATGATTATTATTTACTTTATATTGAGCAACTTAGCTTAAGTAATTAGTTGGGTTACAGGAAATTTGGGGATAAGTTCACTATTGTGGCTTCATGTAATTGATTCAGCTGTTGAACAATTTTTTTAAACTGTGACAGTAACATAGACACTTCACTCTGTGTTCCAAAAGAAAACAGTTTGCTACTGCCAGTTTTCATTTCAGCTTTCTGCTTACTTTTTCCACAAATGCTGGTCTTAGAGTGAAACTATCACATTTTATCTTATAGCTAAGGGACATGCCTGAATACCAAATCTAAAGTATAGACAACCAGAAGCTTCACTCAAAGAATATATTGGTAGAGATATCAATGTTGAAAATTTTTACTGTCTGTGTGTTCATCACCATAAGGATTAAAACTTGATTTAGGGTAACATGACACAAGCTATTGGTATTTGAGGTCAATGGTCAATGGATCAGTCATGGAGAGATGTGAATAGTTAAGTAAGAGACACTAACTAGGATTAGAGCTCATTGCTAAGAAAGACAATACATACATGGGTTTTGCTCCACTAAACATGTAATAAAGAGATTTTCAAGCTTTTTCCAGGAATATTCAACTAAAATTGTATGTCTACACCTGAAAAGACCACTTACTAGTCCAAATGAATTCTTTTTCTATTATAAATGTTACAATATATGGTATTATTTTATAATATTAGCTATTATAATGCATGAGGATTGTAACAGCACAATTTTTGTCAATAGCTAAGAGGTAAAATAGCATAATGGCAATACAATTTCACTCCCTGAGTAAACAGTAAAAGACTGCAATGTGGAATTTAAAGATATACATATACCTAGAATGAGTTAAGTGATACAAAAAGGAAACCTCTCTAAAAAGCTACTGTGAAATATCTCCATTTACATTCCTTACTTTAGAAATGATAGAATAGAAGGGTTTACAAAAACAGTCATCTAAAAGAAGGTGAATAATTCATAGATTCTGAAACATGCATAAGACAGACAGAAAGAACAACGGAACATCCAGGTGGGCCTCTGCCAAGCAAAGCACAATAAATCTATTATAGAAAAGCATATGTTTTCCTCTACCCAAAGGAAAGAAGGAAATTTGCTTTGAGTTATCTTAGAGAAGACATATCATCTGTTTGAACATCAAAGGAATTAAAATCTCTGGAAAGAAATCCATTTCTTTATCAATTTTTTCCTCTAAGAAGTAAAAACCGTTATGTCCATACTTTAGGCTAATGCTGGCCTTTGCATAATTCCAAATATACCACCATATCTCTCAGTGAAAATTAAGTGGTAACATTTCCTTTTTGAAAAGTAGATATTCATATTTTATCATCATCACCACCACCATCAACATCTCCATTGTCATCACTATCACTATCTGACTCAGTTTGTTCAATGAATGCAAAATATCAAACCTGAAGTTGTGGAAATTGTAAAATATTTTTTAAGTTTTAGTGTCAATTCTTTTACTAAATAGTTGTATGAATTGGACGAGACAGTTTTTACTTGACTTGACCTCAGTTTCCTCACCTTTAAAATGAGAGTTAGACTAGAGTTAGGTCTAAGTTTAAGCATAAACTTTTAGGAATTTGTGTTTCATGCTTTACAGATATCAGTGTGGGCTTTGAGTTAAAAGTGAATAATGGGAAAGCATATGCAAGTTGGCTAAAGGGAGATGCTTTTTTATACAAGGAATAAAGGGCAACATAGTTGTTTGTCCTTCATTTCAAAGAGGACCAATGATATCATGGGGTAATGTCTTGACTAGTGTGTGAATTGGATTTAAGTGAGGCAGAGTTGAACAAAGTCATCAACCTCACTCTCTCTTCCAGTCATTCAAGTCCAATGGCAAGACAAAAGTCAAGACAACTAGAGACAGACCAGGATGCAGTGGATGACCTTAGTTTATTCAATATCTGACCAAGTTCTAATTGTTCCATAGTACCTGCTTCAGTCACCTTCATGGCCATTGAAATAAACTGTTCTCATTACCCATTCCATTGGGGAAAGTCTTCACATGATTGGGGTAGACATCCCCTAACTCACCAATGGGTTTAAGGCTTGTCCGTTACCCTTAAGCTGGATTAGCCTGACTGCTGAGACTATTTAACTGGGGGCAACAAAATGAAACAACAAAATGAAAATTACAGGCAGAAATTGCTGAGATGGTTGCATTACTATAATGGAAGGTACAAGGATAAATAAATAAAACCAAGATTCAATTTAATAGAGAAATGATCATGATGAGTTTTCGGATGCATATTTAAAAAAATAAAGCTATTGAGGGTAGCACCCTTGACCACTTCTAAAACATTTTCATAAATATCAATGTATGGATATCAGTACAAATAGCTGTGTATCAGGTGGAATTCCTTTAGAATGTTGGTATAAAGGGTAGAGACATATAGAAGGTTATTACCTTATGTAGCCACATTTCAAGAGATGTGATATGGCTATTCCT
Source organism: Vombatus ursinus (assembly GCF_900497805.2). NCBI lineage: Eukaryota > Metazoa > Chordata > Mammalia > Diprotodontia > Vombatidae > Vombatus > Vombatus ursinus. The sequence continues at coordinate 2,587,668 of NW_020944605.1, forward strand.
ACAATAATTAGCTCTGTTAAAACAGAGTTCTATTACACTTTAAATTGGGTTTAAATAGGAAATGGGTAGTGTTAAGTGAAAATACTCATTATTTCTGCATTTTCATATAAAATTTACTCATCTGTGGCTTGCTATTTGAAATTAGAAGTAACTATTATCATATAAAAATCATTAAAGAGTGCTTCATGATGGAGTATTCTGAGAGAGAGGGCCTCAGTAGACACAGGAGGTATATTGGGAGATGTGAAAAGTTCTGAATGCTAGAGAATTAATGTCTGGATATGTTCACATTTGTCATTGTCTTTTTAAAATATGGCAGTTTTGTGTGGACAACAATGCTACAAATATGGTCTGAAAAGCCAAAAGTATGGTGGGATGATCACTTCCCTTCTTTTGGACAGTTTGCTATTAATAAAGCAACTCTAAGGTTACTTTAGATTTTTTGACAGTAGGGGCACTCATATTGAGCTTGTTGCCACCTAAAGTGTCTCGGTCTTTCCCATATAATGTGTTTTCAAACCATGTGGCCTCCCATTGTTCATTTGCAAAGGTGATTTTTTTTTTTAAATTTAAGGTGAGAAGTCTACCTTCATCATTCATTTGCTTTCATATTTTAGCATAAAGAGTTTTTCTGTCTGCTTCACACCTAGACTTTGGTACATGCTTAGTTCTTTACATATTAGGCTTTCTTACTCTACACTAATCCTCTTCTGTACTTTGGATTAACAAAATGATCTCATAATCATTGGCCTTTTATATAGCAAGGAGTACACTGAATGCTTGTAACCTTCCTGAGATTATACATGGTTTGTCTTTGTACCTCTAGAATTTTTTACACCACCTTGAACACAGTAGGTGCTTCCTACATGTTGAACTGAAGTTAAATAATTAGTATACCTAATTCTTAAAACAACAAAGTTTTATATTTAATCACTTTGGAGAATTAGCTCTCTAGCAGTCATCACCATTTTCCAGTTCTTCATTCATTGAAATTCTTATGCCTCCAATGTCTATATCAACATCTTTCAGAGTTATCACCTCCAGTAATGTAATAAGGGTATGATTTTGGTTGGTTGTCTATTCTTGTGAGACTTATTATCATGTGTAAGCTGCTCCTCAGGATATATTTAAGTACAATCACTTGAAATAAACAGAAGAATACCTATGCAAATTAGTAAGACTACAAAGACCTAGACTCAGAAATAAATATAATGAGAACTAAGAAAATTAGGCTATAGACAAATGAGCATTTTAATTAAACATCACCACTAACCATAGCTCATGTTTCTATAGGGCTTTAAGTTTCAGAAAGTACTTTCTCCCCAAAACTCAAAGAAGGCATTATAAATAAGATTAACATGATTGTACAGATAAGAAAACTTACAGAGGTGACCATGGTCACTGAGCAAGAATCCAGAAGAACTGGACTCACACACAGGTCTCGATTCCAACTTCAGTGCTCCTTCCACATATCTAGACTATTCTATTTGTCTATATCTTAATGTTTTGTTCCACCAGTAGGACTCTTGCTATTGAACATGTGAATATAGGATGTGCCAATGAATATCTCTTTAGCTAATAAGTTGATGTTGAGCTTAACTTGCTGCACATTCTGATTACTGGGGTGGGGGAGAGGGGGATACATATATTTTTATATATGAACCCCCACCCCAGTAATATGTATGCATATGTATATGTATGTATATGTGTGGATATGTGTGTGTATATACCTCTATCTATATCCATATTCCCTTCAGGAATAACATAATTATGCAGATACTTTGGGGAGGGCATAGTAACTCATTTAAAAACACACAAAAAATGACAGCGCATTAGCCCCATTAAACCATGATAAAATTCTGTTGGGGAGTAGCAGCTTTCTTCCCATTTTCTCACTGCCTGTTATTTCTGGCCAGGAAGAAAAAAATATACTTCTCACCTGGCAGAATATTACTCTATCCATACGTGAAATAGTGATACCAATCATTCCTAACATGTATTCACCAGAAGCAATAATTATCTTCCACCACAGGTTACTGAGGAAGACATTGTTAGCAGACTATACCCATAAATGTACTGTAGCAACAGGAAAAAAATTATAAAAAAACCATTTTAAAACAAAATCCTAAACACAAACTTAAACAGAAGACATATCTTCAATAAAGTGAATCATTTATTTTCACTTGGCAACAGAGGCTTCTTTTCCACATAAAATTAGTTAAATTATTGGCCTGACTTCTGATTATTTCTCCCTAGTTGAAACTATATTCAAACTCATTGAAGTCAAGATTCTTTCATCATGAGAAACAGAAATCTCATTTTCATGACAGTATTAGAAAAAAATGGGGGTGGGATCATATTGAATTATGCAGAATTAATTTTTCAAAGAAAATATTTTCCTAAGTCATCCAAAGACAGCAGTTTCTCTTTAATAACTTGAATCAATAAAGCATCCATGAAATTGCAACAAAAAATATTTAGACTCCAATGTTTTCCAGAGGCTTTCCAAACATTTAATTAACATGCTTTCATTAATTTATCCTACCTGCTTCTATGAGGTAAAAACATGGAAAACATAATGAACTGGTGAAAAATTGAGTTACACATAATTTAAATGAATTTTCCTAAGTCACACGAAATTAGCTGTAGAGTTTGAAATAGATTCCAGACCTTCATCTCTCCTTCCAGTCATTCAACTAATTCTGAAGTTGGTATAAAAGATGGGACAGGTCTCACTAAAGAAATGCTAAATGATCCATATTGTGGAATTAAATTAATGGATCACATAATTAGAAATGACATTTGTATATAATAATGGAAGTGTAAGGAGGATATCTGAGTCATTTCCATCATATGAATAAAGATGATTTCCTGAGAAATACTCCAAGTATTCTAAAACATGGCAGTTAGGTGGCGCAGTGGATAAAGCCAGGCCTGGAATCAGGAAAACCTGAGTTCAAATGGGGTCTTAGTGAGGAAGACCTATGTTCAAATCCAGCCTTAGACACTTACTAGTTGTGTAACCCTGGACAAGTCACTTAACCCTGTTTGCCTCAGTTTCCTCATCTATAAAATAAGCTGGAGAAGGAAATGGCAAACCACTCCAGTATCTTTGCCAAGAAAACCTCAAAAGGAGTCACAAAGAGTCAGACATGACTGAAACAAGTGAACAACAAATTCTAAAATAAACTATAGTCTGATTAATTAACCAGCAGAACAATATTTTCAACCCCCTTTTCCTAATTAAGCATAGTGTAACAATAGCTTTCATCAGGTCTCTTTCTAGCTATATACTCAAAGGTTAAAGGATCTGGAATAGCATGTTTATATGGTAATAAAGAAATGCTAGAGAATAGGTAGATATTTAATAGGCCCTTGGTCACTTTCTGAGACCAAAGTGGGAAAGTATTATATGAATCTGAACTCTAGGTCCAGTACTTGCAGGATCAGAGAGGCTCCTTCTCAAAATTTCATTACTTAGGTTCATGAATTTTGACACCTAGAGGAATTTTAAGATTGCCTAATCTAATCCCTAATTATTTTACAGAGCAGTGAGGAGAAGTGACTTTTTCAAGGTCACACACATGAGAACTACCAGCACAAACCTTTTTAGGAATTTACATCTAAGAACTATTTCTGTCTCTTTTTGTATACTTAATGCCTGGCACAATGCCCAGCACATAGTAAGGGATTAAATGCTTGCTAACTGACTTACTGACTGCTTTTCAACTATTAGCCTGACAAGCCATGCCAAGTTCTGTGCAATCTAGCTTTAGCTCTGCTGTGTCTCAGGATCTAGCTGAGGTATTACAAAGGAATGGGACCCAACTATTTTGAGGTTTAGGCTAGGCAAGCTGCCAGGAGAGAGCAGCACCACAGTAACATGTGCTAACAGAAATCTTTTTTTGGATTTGTACAAGGTCTCCACCCAGGCTCCCACCTGCCTAGACAGTCACCCTGACCCTATTTTCTAGGGCCTGTGGTGCCTGAACTGCCTGTTGTTTTTATAAGTGTACTAAATGATTTCTATTTCTGGGCAACTTACCCATCTCCATCTTATTTCCATTTTCTGTCTCAGTTAGCATAAACTAGACCTTGAAGCCACAAAGTTTTCCTTATATGGTACAAACAGTGAAGAACCAAAGAAAAACAACAGAAAAAAAGAACAACTCTTTTCAGCTGCTTCCATACAGAGAGTTAAGGATTCCATTCTGCTCATGTTGCAAAGCCAATAGATAATGGTGTTTTCTATGTGTGAACTGAAACATAGCAAAAAGATACTATGATGAATCTTTTACACATCTAGAAGGGTAGATAATACAATTAGGGTGGGAGGGAAGACAAGTCAGCTGTGGTTTGTTTGCCTGAAAAGCTATTACTAAAATGAATTAATCTACCAAGTCTCTTCTTTGTAGGGCAGGTACTATTTTAGTCTAATTAAGTAATGATGTCATATGCTATTGGACTGTGCTTATCTGCTCTGTGCTTATCTGGGAATAGTCTCACTATTTGTTAACATAAAAAAGACAAGCACTAATAAGAATTTAAAGGAATTTCCAGGTGGTTAGTTAAGGAAAAGAAAACAATCTGCAGATGATCTTGTTTCACGTCTCTGATTTGTAGAGTAAAATATACTCTTATGTACACTCTATCAGCTAATGTAGTAGTTTGTTTTTCAAAGCATATTTCATAGTGAATTGACAGAGGAGTGAAGGGTGGTATTATGGAAAGATCACTGGATTTGAATTCAGAGGTCTCTGATTTGAATGCCAAATCTAACACTTATAATCGGCATAGCCTTGGGAAAGTCACCTAAAGTCAACCTCAGTTTTGCCATATGTAAAATTGAGGATACCTCCAAATTCCCTTTCAGCTCCAGATCTAGGATTCCACAACTTTGAAGTAATAAAATTCTATACTACTTAACATATAATTATAATGACATAAAATAATATAGAAACCTACATCGAACAAGAAAATTAATTTTGGTTTTACTATAATGATGCAATTTCTTTGACATATCTAAAATATGCATCTAAAATATAAAAATATTTTAAACCATGTGACACTAAAACATGATAAAAAAACAAACAAACAATGATTTGGAAAACAAGGAGAACAATAATGTTATAAGAAAAAGCATCTCAAACTACAGCCTAAATGTCAATTTACATTTGTATCCTCTGCTGGCCTTCCCTATTGTTTCAGAATTCCAAGACAATTGTCAGCCTAAAGCAGTGGATTTGATTGCAGGGACACACTCTTGTATAACCCAAACCATGCTGAGATAAATCTGCAGCATAATTACGTGTCTGTCTATCATAAATGAGGACACAGTTCACTAAAAATAGCCCAGTGCTGATATTTATACAAGCTCCCTCAAATGAATATTCTCTATAGACAAATCTATAAAATATTAAGGCAATTATTCAAAAGTACACTTGCATCTATATCCAAAATACAATATATATAGTGTGTATATGCGTATGTATATATACATACACATCTATATGTGCACATATAGAACAATATTACATATTGTGATGAAATGACTATACATTGTATATACATACACGTGTATATATGTATGTGTGGAGATATACATATATATAAACACAAGTCTGAATATATCTTAATTTTAAAGTGAAATTCATGTTTCCAACTGATACAATTGGAAAAGAAAATAACCAGTACTCAGAAGAAAAAGGATGGGATTTTTGTATCTTGTTTAGTTATTCAGTCCAATGGTTTTGTTTTTCAAACCCCTTGTTCTATACATCCTTCTCCATCATATCACCTTATCATTCATTATATGTACGTGCTGATAGACCTTATCATGTTAGGAATTAGGGATATAAGGCCAAAATGAAACAGTCCTTTTCCTGGAGAAATTTACATTTTTTTTTAGAACTTTTCCAGAATCTCCAACAGGAAGTACCCCTTTCTCTCTCTTTCTCTATAGATTACCAAAGTCTCCAGGTTAATCAATCATTCAACCAACAAGCATTTATTAAGAGCCTACTATTTGCTAGGAACTGTTATTGGTAATAGATATAAAGGATTAAAAAAAAAATATCTATTCACAGGGAGGGCCAGGCTTAGGTTACACTGTTTTGTTGTTGTTGTTGTTTTGGTTTTAGCGCATGTGTGTGTGTGTGTGTGTGTGTGTGTGTGTGTGTGTGTGTGTGTGTG
>NW_020944605.1:2593869-2680300 GCF_900497805.2 Vombatus ursinus
GTGTGTGTGTGTGTGTGTGTGTGTGTGTGTGTGTGTGTGTGTGTGTGGTTGAGTTTTGCTAAACCTATTTTTTCAGGTTATCTAGTGCCATGTGCTTCCTATGGTTTCTAATGGCATTCCATTTAGGATCAGTAATATGTTCTAAAACTTTCATTCTCCTCTTCCCATTTCATCAGATTTATCAAAACTATGTCTCATTCAAGATCCTGCTTGTGCAAAGACCTAGTAAATTAATGTAAAGTAAGGTTGTAAGAAATTAATTTGCCTTTAAGGATGATATTTTCATTTTTTGGTGCTTTTTGGTTCCATATCAGTGCCATAGTCCAAAGAAAGGTCCCAAATATTATGGATTGCAGTTACTGTGGTGTGACATTTTCATTTTTGTATGGGGATTTTTTTCCAACATCTTTAAAGTAATATCACCTTCATAGCTAAATAAGTGAATGAGAGTGAGATTATACTATACATAATGGTCCAAATATTTTAGTGCAATTTTAATCTTCAGTTTATTAAAACTACACAAAAAAATTGAGCCCACATATATATTTATACTTATTGGTAGATGAACTAGATCAAGTTAACAAGAAATTTTATAAAAGCTTTTTATCTATGAATATGACTCTCCTATTCATTAAATAGTCTTAGAGTAGTTGTTCTGAGAATACTAATTTAGGTAAGAACCACGAGATTTAAAAATCCACTCTTTAACACAGAGTTATAGAAAATCAGAAAAAGTTCCATTCATCTCCCATGACAGAGTTATAATGACATTTTTTAGTTTGAGTCATTGTTTATGTTTGTTTATTTCAAAAAGATTTTGGAAAAAGCATTTGAGTGAAACTCAATTTCATTATAATGGGAAATTTAATGTATAAATATTTGATGCAACTCTTTGTATGCAAACTTAATTAACTTTTGAGACTTGCTTTATTTGATTTAAATAGAACATCTATTCATTAATTTTATTTTAAGGCATCAAATATGATATTATTCATGGTTTCCCAGGTGTTTCCCTTTTTCTCTTTTATACAAATAACACAGAATTAGTCTAGAGATGATCACATTTAACAGTACAAAAATATCATCACCTAATCCACAAACTTTTATGGGTCCACTTATTATGTGGTATAATAGAGGACTAGACTTGAAATAAGTCAGACCAGGGTTTGAATCTCACCTTTGATAATTACTGGCTTTGTGACCATGATTAAATCATTTAAGCTTTCTGACTCTCAAAATCATTGTCTCTAAAAATGATTCTTATAATACATATATAACTGTAGTACATACCTCAGAGGATCAGTAAAGTACAGGTCTTGGAAGTCTTCTATTTTAGGGAGGAGGAATTTTCCACTTAAATATGACAAATACTTCAGGTTATATACTGAAGTAACTGCAGCATGCATAGAATTTTAAGGGCCCTGAACAGATAACACCTAAACAGAGATGTCAAGTGGCCAGTAAAACTCCCAAGTGTAGGCTGAATCAGATTAAAATATAATTGAGAAACATTTAACAAAATAAACAAAAATTTAACATAATATAGATAATTAAAGTTTGTAGTATTCTGAGCCAACATATTACCCTCAGGGATACATTTCTTTTTAGGTTCAACACTACTCATACTGCCTTCACTTTTGAGAGCCATATGTTATGAAAGACATTGATGAACTATAGCACTACCAAGATGATGAAAGGTCTTGAGGCTGTGCCATGTGATGATTGGTTGAAGAAATTAGGAATATTTGTCCCAGAGATAAAGACTTGGGGACAAAGGATCAATTTATTTTTCTTGTATCTAGAAGGCTGAACTAAGGGCTGAATACGTAGGTATGGCAATCATCTATATTACTATGACAATTTGACACAATGGAATTGCTAAGTTTATGAAGAGTTTATGATGAGAAAGAGGTGAATAGGGCACAAGTAGAAATTTGTTGGACACCCAGAAGAGGGAATCAGAAAATCAGAAATATATGGTTAAAAAAAAAAGCATTGAGAAGGAACAGATAGATAAAAAATTTAATAGGTCAACAGTGGACTATAGAGAGATCAAATATTATGAGGACAGAGAAAAAATAGTTAAGAAAATAAAACTAAGCATTTATTAAGTGCCTATTGGGTTCCAGACATTCTGCAAGATCCAAGAGACACAAAGCCAAAACAAACAAATTAAAAACAACAACTTAAAAGAATCCTTGCCCTAAGGCAATTACATTTTCTTTGGGAAAAAGAATGTGATTTTATAGCCACGGAGAAAGTTTCTGGGAATACTGAGATTGGAAGCAACATTGTAACGGTTGAGAAGTAGAGAGAGAAAAAGAGACAGAGAATGTAGGTGCATTTCCTTTGTCCTAATTTCTTCATCCCCATTCTTCTTCCTTTCACTTAATCTCCACTAATGTCCTTTTTTTTCTCCTTCAACCAGATCACACTTTCCCCTTTATGCCTTTACCCTGTCTATTTCTGTCCTCTGTCTCACTCTCATCTGATTATAGATTGCAAACTGATGATAGCCAAAGATCTGATTTGTCCCACAGTCACACAATCAGCAGCACTCAAGAATTCAGATGAGAAAAAAAAAATTCCAAGGCAATTTAATACATATAGCAGGGTGATAAAGAGCCGAATCAATTTTGATGTGTCTCCATCCTGGGACTATATACATGTTGTTTCCTAGGTGAGGAGAATAAGTCACTCACAAATCTAAGTGCCTGTGCAAAGAAAGAGATTTAGAACTAAATGATGTCCAACCATCTAACTTCCCTCTTTACCATCATTACTCTTGCCTTCTCCAATAGGTTCTGGATCCTCCAACTTGAATTAAACCCATTAAACTCTGTGTGTGTGTGTGTGTGTGTATCTCACCTACACTAGGACTTCAATAAATGTTGTAATTGGGTAGCAGTGAACTCTGCCGTTTCACCCTCCTTTGAATAAATGTGGACATTAACCTAATGTAATTATTTGGTGCTTTACAAAATCCTTAGTTCCATGACGTCCATATCTTTAGTTTTTCAGATCCATTGCATTTTTATCCTTAGCCATCTAATGCATAGTTCAGGGCCTACCAAGATTAACAAGTTGAAGAAAAAGAATGATTCAAAAATGTATTTATTGGAATTATTTTTATATTCATCAATTGTAATCAGTTGTTTGTAATTTAATTTCCCTCAATGCCTAAAATTCACAAATGTTCCTAATTTCAAACAACATACACTTTTCTTTAAAGAACCCATGCTCATTCTATATTTTCACATGACTTCCATATTAAAGACACATAAGCTTACTAAAACCAAGGATTGTTCTTCACAGCAAAATCACAAATATCCTAATGAATGAGTCTTCTAATTATGATTTTGTGTTTGATATCATTTATACCTATTCTGTTTCTCCTTGACCTACAAACTGAAGGTTCTCTGTATTATGGGGTCCTTGAGATGAAACCATGTTATCGGTGAAACAGTTTTATAACAAGATTATTTTGTAAATTTTAGTAAGAAACCTATTTGAACAGAATTCAAAAAAGCTCATCTTTGACAATATTATATACTAAAATAGAGAGTGCCATAACTAGATTTTTGTATGTATTTGTGATACTTGTCTACCATTGCATTTCACTACTCTTAAATCTTTTCAAAGAATGGACTAGTCTCCAGAATGAAACTTAAAAAGAGGGCTAAGTGTAAATATTTTATAATCAAAATAATAAATAAAAACCCAAACTTTTCTCTAAGTACAAAGTGACACAATTTCTTATGATTATAACTTAAAAGAAAACAGGAAAAAAATCTCCTAGATCTATCTGTGAGCTTTTTATGCCTGTTGGTGCTGCAATAAATACATTAGGAGAGTTGAAAAGCATTTATTGAGCCTCTTTGTGCCAAGTACCATGCTAACCCTAGGCAAAAGGGAAACAATCCCTACAATCAAGGAACTTCTAATGTAGAAGAAAGACATATAGAAGGACATTTAGAGTATATACAAAATAAATACAAGGTTGTTTGGGGAGGGAGAAACTAGGAGTTTGGAGGAAGAGAAAAAACTTCACGTAGAAGTTGGTGATTAGTCTGAGTACTGAAGGAAACAAGCGCTTTCAACTGGTGGAGGTAAGGAAGGAGTGTATTCATTTCAGACATGAGGGACAGGCACTTCAAATGCTGTAAATATTCACAACAGTGGCATGTTATCTTCAACTTTTCATTTCCCTACAGAGTTTGGACAAAAGGTTTGGGAAAAAAGGCTTGCCAACAGTGACCTCCTTAAGATGTTAGATGCCCTTTTGCCAAGCACCATCAGGCTCACACATAAAAACTAAAGAATACTATTTGTGTCCAAAGATTTTTGTTGCATCCTGTGTAGTCAAAATAGAAGACCCAGACTGAGTATATCATATTGGAGGTTGTCATGTTATTCCTTTTTTTAAAAGTTCAATTTTACAAAGTTTAACATTAATTGCCTCCTAAACACACCTTTCCTTCTGACCTTCCCTATTAACTGATGAAAGTACTGTTAAAGTAAAAATAAGGTAAACCTGAGTGTGATCAATTTATTAGCGAATCACAAATTTACCAATAAATGATATCTCAGTTTTCTCAGCAAAGATAAGACCCCAAATGAGGGGTACAACTCTCTTTTATAGTTTTGGGGAGAATAGAACAAAGAATAGAACATCAAAGAGGGAAGAAGTTATAAGTGGTTACAAGAGGTCAATGCCATAAATGGCAAAATCAACATGAGTGGTTACAGTGCTGTTTGGAGATTGGGAAAAAAAGGCTCCAAAATCCTTCTTCTATCTCGTGACTAAGAAATGTTCATTGTTTAAGTCCACCTTCAAGGTTTGACATTGTGGACAAGACTTCTTTAAAGGATAACAAATCAGACATACTTGAAAGATAGGTTGTATAAAGATACTAGGCCAGATTCCCTGGTGAATACCTGCATCCCCCAAGGATAACAGATTTTTTTTTGAAGCAAGAATAGAACAGTGATTAGCAGGACAACTGTATTTCTAAACCTAATTCCTTATAGGCCGGCTGAATTCTAAACTAAGTTTGGAGACAAAGAACCATGACATAAGCAGTTTTGAGACAAAGTCAACTGATTATAAATAGAATCAATTAAAAATGACACAGGACTTATCTGATTATTCCAGTACTACCAATTTTCCAGTCAACTCAGGTTCAAAACTTTGATGTTATCCTCAGCACCTTCATTTGAACTTAGACCATATGTCCAAGTAGTTACCAAATCCTCTCTTTTCTAAATCCCCAGTACTATCACCTTAATTCCCCTCCTCCACTCATGTAGTTACCACCCTCGATCAGGTCCTCATCACCTCTCACCTTGGACTACTTCAATAGTTTTCTTTTGGTCCTTCCATGTCAATCCATCCTTTTCAAAGTTGCCAAAATATTTCTGCTAGTGTACGGACCTAATTACATTATATCCTGCCTTTGACAGCCTGTTCAATAAACTTCAGTGGCTCCCTGCTGCCTCTAGGATTAAATATAATCTCCTCAGTTTGGCATTTACATCTCTTCCTAACCTGGTGTCTTTCTATCTTTCCAATCTCTTTACATGTTTCTGTCTGACATTCTGTGATCCAGGTACACTGGCTTATTGTCTTTTCCATAGGTATCTCTGATATATCTGATATTTTCCCAATGACTAAGTTGTCAAAAATCCAGCTAGCATTTCAAATCAAAGTTAAAGCTTTACTCATGTGTTGAATTAATATCTGCATTAAACTGATTGTTAATACTAGATGAAATACATATTTAAGTTAGATAGAATGCTGATCTCCTTGATATTTCATGAACAAGACACTCCCCCTCTCAGTTCCAGGCCTTTCTTTTCTGTCTGTCCCCATGCCTAGAACACTCTCCTTTGAACTCTCTGGTTTCCTTTAAATCTCAACTAAAATCTGTCCTTTCACAGGAAACCTTTTTTCAAACCCTCTTATTTCTAATATCTCCTTTCTGTTGATTATTTCGTATTTTTGCTGTATATTTTACTTGTTTGTTGTCTCCTCCATTAGCTTGTAAGCTCCCATGGATAGGGACAGCCTTCTGCCTCTTCTTATATCCCCAGTGCTTAGCACAATGCCCGGCACATAATTAGGGCAGCTAGATGGCACAGTGGATACAGCAATGGACTTGGAATCAGGAAGACTCATCTTCATGAGGTCAAATCCAGCCTCAGACATTAGCTGTGCTACCCTGGGCAAGTCGTTTAACCCTGTTTGTCTCAGTTTCCTCGTGTAAAATGAGCTGGAGAAGGCAATGGCAAACTACTCTAGTATCTTTGCCGAGAAAACCCCAAATGGGTTCCGAAGAGTCAGACGTGACTGAAACATGAAACTAGCCTACACTAGGCACTTAATGAATATTTATCAATTTATTATATTTGGTGTCAGCAACACCTGGGCTCAATTCCTGCCTCAATCACTTATTACTTTTGTGACCTGCGAAGTCATTTAATCCCTCTCAACTATGTTCTTCCTTTTAAATATGGGGATAGGACTATAAGATCTTTAAGTTCCCTTCCACCTCCAAATCTATGAAAATATGAGTATAATTATGCTATGAGATAATATTTCCATCTAATGATCAGTAACAAGAGACATTGAAATTTTAAATTGCTAGAAATCTAGGGAGTAGCTTTATAAATAAGATAGTTCCACATGTTTTCAGTTTTTATTATAATTTTGTTGAGAAATTAAAATAATTGAAATTAAAATTTCATTATGGTGCTTCAATTAATTAAAGAGAAATGGCATGTCCTAATGATTTACAGTCCTCATAATTCATATCCTGGTTTTGAATAACAATGATTTTTTGAGTATTTAAAAACAAATTATATAAAATATACCATTTTATTCCTTTTTTTTTTTTTTTTTTTGGCAATTGGGGTTAAGTGACTTGCCCAGGGTCACATAGCCAGTAAGTGTCAAGTGTTTGGTCTGAGGCTGGATTTGACCTCAGGTCCTCCTGATTTCAGGGCCAGTGCTCTATCCACTGTGTCATCTAGCTGCCCCTATTTTATTCTTATTTGTAGCAGAAAATTGCATATGGATCATACAGTATTATGATAATCTTTTACTGCCAGTCTGAAATCTATACTAAGCAAAAAAAAAAAAAAAAGCATCTATGAAATTAATCGCTGCAGGTAAATAAGATTCAATTTGTTTTCTCCTAACCATTCACAACTAGAAATTTTCTTATGTTCTTAGAAAATCTTGGCAGGCTCCACAAAAGGCAAGATTTATAATTAAAAGAAATTTACTCTTTTCTATCTATGTATTTTACTCCTCCCCTCTCCCCTTCCCCTTTCTTTTTTTGCTTACATTAATTCTTGTTTGTGAGGGAATCCTAGGCTTGGATCGCATTATGTCAGATATCTCAGTATGTGGAAATATATGCAGAAAAGTATTAGTATATCTATATATCTTATATCAAGAATATTGTATATGCATAATATAATATGTATATAGGTACATATAAGGCTATATTTGCTTGCTAGATGTTACACAACAGGGAAGATGAATTAAATAATTCATTGATTAAGAGTCTTGTTTATCATCAGGCTACTTTCAAGGTTAATCAATATTCTTCTAAAAAAAAGTAAAATACTTTGCCTTTATTAGTTACATTAGTGTCAAAAGATGAATGAATGAGTGAAAAATCATTTAAATTCTTACTATGTAGTAAGTACTGTACTAAATTCTAGGAATATAAACAGAAAAATCTAGACAGTCCCTGCTTTTAGGAACTCATTGTAATTCTGGGTGACAATAGATTAAAGAAAACTCAGCTGAAGGGCAAATGGAAAAGCCTCACATTCCTAAGGGTGCAGCTTGGGATGGATAGTAAAAATACAGAGGTCCTGAGCTTAAGTAAATACTTAAAATGACAATGCCAAGGAATTTCAGGACAAAGAGGCAGAACTGATGACAAGGCTTGAAGGAGCTTAAGAAATAAAGGATAATGTGCAAATTATATACACTAATAAAATTCATTTTACCAGGTAAAATCAACACTTTTCCAGGATCTGAAATCAAGGAGTAGCACCTTACTGTAAAATACCTCAAGGCTATTTACTCTTTTTTGCCTTTTAAAAGATCAATAGTCTCTTCCCCTACTTGATTTTGCAAATACCTTGGATTTACATTGCTTCTTCATTTCACAAATATTTATGGAGCCTCAACTTTACACAAAACACTTTGGTAGATACGTCAGAGAATACATGGATGAATAAAACATGGATGGACTGGGGCCTTAAGGAACCTTTAATAGACTCCTCTAGTTGTTTTTTGCACTTGTATTCCTGAACACTTAGCAAATTTTTTGTTGTGTGATGAATACTTGATGATTAACTGATTGAACTACTGAGTTAGAATTCAGGTCAGCCTTTAAACAAAGTATATTTTCAGTTGCCAACATGCTGGACTAGTCGTAGCCTAGCCACTTCTTAGATCTAATGATGGTACTCCCTCACTCCTCCCTCATCTCATCAGTAATTACTTCTATTTATGGCCAGCTCTGTTAGGACTTTTTTTTTTCCTCCTTTTTTTATTGAGCTGATCTAAGAGGGTAGATCTGACATGTACATACATCATTATACTACAAGGTAGTATGTTATAAAGGCCACAAAAGAAGAGTATGACGAAATTGAAAGTACGATTTTTAGAAGTGAAAGATTTATTTTTTGCTTAGGAAATCGCAAAATTCCAGTATTGGAGCAAACCTCAGAAACAATCTTAGCTAAACCTCTGATTTTACAGAGGAGAAAATAAAAGCAAAGAGATATGCCGTGACTAGCCTAAGATGACATCAATTTAGTAGCAAAAGAGGTTCTAAAAGCCAGACTTACTGACTCCTGAGCTTCATGAAGGAAGTGACATTTTAGCTGTGACTTGAAGGATAGTTAAGGTTTTGACAGTCAGTCAAAAACATGGAGTTGAGAAAGTTCATATTGGGTTTCAGGAAAAGTGAATAGAATCTAGTCCTGCTGGAGTTAAGGATTTGAAATGATAAAGTAGCATTAAATAAAGGTATAAATGCATCTCCTAGAATAAAAATTACCTGGAGTAATTAAGAATTAATTCTCAGTGATGCTGTATCGCTTCCCCTAACCTCCAAGTTGTAATAGTAATTATCCACCAAAGCATCAGTCTTCCTACGGTGCTTCATGACAGCATGGATTCCTGGGTCCTAGAAGGCGTTATCAAAGGAGCATAACTTCTTAGCTCTGCTTTTTGTTCTCTGGACTTTGGTCACCATGAGCTGCCTTCTCACCCGAGAGGTTTCCTCAGAGCCTGTGGTTATCGAGGCCCAGAACATGTCACTGCTTCTGTACTCCCCTTTTCCCACTGGTGAAATTTTCTAAGAACCTCCATTTTGAGGAAGAGGCCTGGTCAGCCAGTCTTCATTTTTTCCCCCAACTCTATTCAGACTTTTCCACCTACCCTCCCCCTCTCTGACTTTTCAGCTCTTTTTTACAGGTAGTCTTCCCCTTTTAGAATATTGCCTTGAGGGCAAGACCTTTCTTTTTTCTTGTGTTTGTATTTTCAGGTCCTGGCACATATTAAGTGCTTAATAAATGCTTGATTTGACTTGGAAGGTCTGACCATCTATAAAAGGTCTGAGTAAGGCCCAGTGATGGACTTTGTGTCTCCTGACAGAAGAGTAGCCTAAGTCATTTAGTTTCATCACCTCTGGGATATTGTCCACAGAGTAATGAACTACTCGGGGTCAGTAATTTTTAAAGACCAAGCTTTGGGTGGAGGCAGCAGGGTAGCATGTGATATTTGTGGGTAGAGATACCTTAAAATAATGACACCTTAAAGTAACTCCAGATGCTTGAAGTAATATATTTATATGGCTTACAAAGCACATCCCACACAACCCTACCAGCAACTTCTTCCACAATTTCTTCAGCATGCCAGATAATAAAGTCATGACTCTAAATCCTAAATTAAAATGGTGGATTTTCATTCTCTTTTACAATATTACTGGCAAGTAGCCAAGTCCTGAATGTGGACTTTACCACACACTTGAAATAATTACTATCTTGTCCTTCAAGAACCTTAGCCATGAACTATGTATGAGATAAAATTAAAAAATGATGCTAAAATATTAAAGCCAGCAACAGAATATTTGGTAATATTAAAACATTAAAAGTTCCAAAAGGTATAGGGGAAAGATGAGATTCTTTATACTTTGACTCAAGAAGCATATACAAATAATACATTCACTTTAATCCTTCTATCTTTTCCTAGAAATGTATGATTCTGTGTTCTATGGAGTAGGGTAGCTTTTAGATACCAGAAATATTTATGAGGACCTAATTCTCTACCATTTATCATTCCTAGTTTGATCTTTATAAGTATTAGGCTTATTTCTGCACCTCCAAATTATTCACTGCACACCTGCTATATAAGCCCCAAGGCCAAAAAAAAATACAAAATGAAATAAATTTACATTTCTAGCATCACACATAATACAGACATGATATATTCTGCAAGTGCTGGTTTAGAGTAAGGCCTTTCTCTTGAGTATAAAAAGTACATACAAGGCATATCTATTTTCAGAAGGAACCAATAGAATAGTATTCTATATTTTCACTCAAAGAATATTAAAAATAATTGTGCTGTTATTATTTTTAAAAATAATCCCAATTATGGCATACATCCTTTCTAGCCCTTGGTAAGATTTAGCAAGTCAAATGGATTTTTATGATATTAACTAAGAAGTTCTTTTATACATATGAATCTTATAGATATTACAGTGGAAATATTACATTAGTTTATGGAAATTCAATTTCATTGTAGAATCTGGTCACAAGCCTACTCTGCAAAGCAAATCAATGTTACTACATAAGCTAATCTCTCATAAAAAGCTTGGGAGATATATTTCTATAGATTTCTCTAATGCTCTTGAAATCTCAAATGGGATCAATATCTTTTTAGTTTTCAAATTTATTTATTATATTCTTATTCATCAATTTACACATGATTTTTTACATTTACTGTACACAATTATTATAATCCCTATGTCAGACCCTGTCTAACAACGAAGAATTATCTCTAATTCTGGATTTTCTGTATCCTGAAATTCTCCTCTGTTTATGTCTGAATCTTATTTTTACCCATGTCCTTGAGTTTGCACATGGATACTCACAACGCAACCAATTTCTTAACAAGTGTGTGATGTTTGGTTCAGGTTAACATCTTTCTGGCTAGACTTCTCATGGTGGAAAATCAACATGGAAAATCCATCAACTGAAACTGAATAGCCTTAGAATGAGCCTACAGTTTCCCGTCCTTTTCCAAGAAATCTTAAACAACAATTCAACCACAAACATTCACTTAGCCTTGCAGTAGTCCAAGGTAGTCTCTCATATTCTGGACAAGACTGCCTAGACAGAGGAGTAATTGATTTCCAGTATCGGCATTCTTTAACAAAGAACGATAGAAAACAATGACAATGTTGAACAGAGGTTCTTCTCCTAGTCCTTGACCTTGATAACTTAGCCTTGAAGTAGTTCAAGGTAGTCTCTCATCTTCTGGACAAGACTGCCTAGACAGAATGGTAACTGATTTCCAGTATCAGCATTCTTTATCAAAGAACGATAGAAAACAATGACAATGTTGAACAGAGGTTCTGCTCTTAGACCTTGACCTTGCTAACTGCTACTTGAGGTTTCTTTGAAACCACCTAATATTCCTCTATCTTTCAAGCATGTAACTGGATGCACCCGATGATTCATTGGTTTAAATTTCTGTTGAAGTTAAATGTATAAAATAATATTGTGACTATGCAAAGGTGCAAAGAAAAATTCCAACTAATAAATGAACAAATAATATAGACAGAACATCAGCCATTTCATTCTAAGGGGCCATTTTTAGAATATTCTGGGCACGTAGAAACAACAACAACAACAAAAAGTATGATTAACCTAATGTTACCATTCTATACTGTAGAGGTACATAAGTGTGCATTGGAAGAGAATAGTTATTAATCTGAACTGCTAGACTTAAGCGATTGATTCTTTTATAGACGCCATCCCCAATCTTGAAATTGGGATGATGTGAGTTACAACTTAACAGTATGTTGGAAGATAAGCATAAATTAGCCAGTCAAAAGCCACTTATTAACCTCTTACTATATGTCAGACAATGAACTAAGCTCTGAGAATACAAAGAAAGAGAGAAATAGGGCATGATATAAACATTAATGGGCTATTACTAATAATTCAGATGCATAATCCATCACAAGTTATGGTATTTGTTAAAAGTCCTAAAATCACCTGACACTTAAGTGATGTGTGTCCTGGAGCAGCTAACAACGAAGTTTATTTTGCTTTGTTGTGTTACACCCTCTTTCCTTACACACTGAGTAATAGTTTTAATAATTTACTAGCTCTATTCATGGAATGGGTCTTGGGATGATATATTGTTCTTCTGGACTGCAGGGTCTTGTTAAACAAGTTTCATACTGATGTTTCTCAAGTATTCATTTTAAAAGCTTTCACAGTAAATATAAGATTTATAGAGATTGACTTCAATCCATTCACTCTTTGAATGGGTTTATTTTGATGGCAAGTAGTCATTTCTTTTTCTAAAAACAACTCATCAAATAACTCAAATTATTACTTTTTTAAATGGAAGGAATTTTTTAAACTTTATACCACATATTTTGCATTTAGTTGATATGTGACATTATTATTAAATAAATGGTACTATTGGAGATGTATAGTCATCCTTGACCACAAAATTATAAAGCTGTATTTCATAAAATAGGGTGACCTATTTTCCCGTGGAATATCATATCATCCAAAATTATATATATAGTTTTAAAAGTATTTATTTTATTTTTAATTTATGGAATGAAACAAGATTTTCTGTTAACATAATACAATGAAGGAGATGATTGCATATGAAACTGCAAATCTATTATACACAACTTGCTATTCCTTTCAAATATACAATAAAATTATCGCATATTTTTTTCTTTCCTTCCCCCACCCCAGAGATGCCTACCATTAGAAACAAATATGTATATATATATATATAACACACACACACATACACACATACACACATACACACACATACATACATATATATATGTAAAATTATTCTATACATACTTCTATTTGTCAGTTCTTTCTCTGGATGCAGATAGTGTCTTTCTTTGTATGTCCTTTATAGTTAATTTGGGTATTTATAACAGAAAAAAATATCTTATTTGCTTAGAGTTGTTCTTAAAACAATATTGCTGTTATTGTACAATGTTCTCTTGATTCAGCTCATTTCATTATTCATTATTTCATGCAAGTCCATCTATGTTTTTCTAGGATCATTGAGCTCATCATTTCTTATAGCATAGTAGTATCCCATTGTAATAATATACCACAACTTCTTCTGCCCTTCCCTAATTGATGGCCATCCCTGGAAATTCCAGTCATGTAGGGAAAATAACTAACACTAATATCGACATAAACAGTCACATATTTCCAGCTTCTATCTTTTTCTATTTGGCCTTTAAAAATCATATAACTCTCATTCTGTCCAAGAAATAAAGTGATAAGTATGATGAACAAAGCAGGACTCTGTTAACATATAATATTAAATGTAATAAATTAAATAAAATAAATCATAAACCTAGTTTATGATGACAATATTTAAGAAAGTAAAACCCATCAATTGAAAAGATCTTTACAATTTCTTGATTTTGTTGATGTCTATATTATTAGCCTGACAGGTTGCTATTTCAGAAAATCTCTAAATGAGGACTGACAACACTCATATTTTAGATTATATTCATAAAAGAACTGCTATGTATATGGACAGAAAATAAAAATCAGGATTAATTCTGTCTGCCCCTTCACGAGAGACTCTTCCTTGTTGTTTTTTAAATTTTTTTCTTTGTTTTCTTTTTTTCTTTTTTTAAATTTTTTTTCTTTTTTCTTTTTTTTTCTTCCTTGTTCTTTATGAATGAAATGAATGTCTAGGCTTTGACTGAAGAGAACAGATCAATATATTAGGTCTCTGAAAATTAAAAAAAAAGATACAGTGAAATATGATCTTAATCTGTTGCCTACAGTACTTCTTATGCAAAAACTACTTAAAAAGAAAATAATGAATGTAGAAAACTAGTTATTATTTATATGATCCTGATGGATTAGTTCTTATTTAACAGTCAATTATGCTACCATATTAGAAAATTCCACGTGTGGAAAACAAATGTGATATTCGTTAAGCCTTATTATTTAAATGACATTGTCTATTTTGACCTTTCAGTTTTGGTGTTTCTACTTCATTTTATTTTTCTTCTTTGAAAAGGAGCACTGAATCACCGTCTCTGTTTTTCAGCTTGATCAAGTAAGAGTAGAACTATATTACTAACAGCAAATTGTGTGGCAGTCGTTTTTTTGTTATTATTGATGTGGCATGAAAGTAACATCCTTCTTCTTTTTAATCATTATCATTTGTTCCTTTCTAAACTCATTAAATAAACTATGTGTTGGGCACCTGCTATTTGCCAGGTATTATGTTAATGTCTGCACCATGACAACAATAACACATTCTTTTCTCTCGAGTTGTTTACAGTCTAGCACAGGAGATAAGTTATGTACAGAAATAATTATACAACAAGCTATAATGTGATAAGGCCTACTGAAAAGATATATACAAAGTGTTTTTAGAGTTCCATATGAGAAAATCATTCCTTTCTGGGGAGCTAAGAAAAAAATTTAAAAAAGAACAAGGAAGAGTCTCTCGTGAATGGGCAGACAGAATTAATCCTGATTTTTATTTTCTGTCCATATACATAGCAGTTCTTTTATGAATATAATCTAAAATATGAGTGTTGTCAGTCCTCATTTAGAGATTTTCTGAAATAGCAACCTGTCAGGCTAATAATATAGACATCAACAAAATCAAGAAATTGTAAAGATCTTTTCAATTGATGGGTTTTACTTTCTTAAATATTGTCATCATAAACTAGGTTTATGATTTATTTTATTTAATTTATTACATTTAATATTATATGTTAACAGAGTCCTGCTTTGTTCATCATACTTATCACTTTATTTCTTGGACAGAATGAGAGTTATATGATTTTTAAAGGCCAAATAGAAAAAGATAGAAAAGATTTCACAAAGACTCTAAGATGAGCCTTGAAGGATGCATAAGGGTTTATGAAGCATTCTGGGTGAAGGGAATTGCATAAGCAAAGGTTCAGAAGTAGTAAAGCATGTCTCCACTTCCATCCCTTTCATTCTTTTCTGATTTCAGTATTGGACTACACTGTTCTAACCAAGGTGTATCATCAATCTAATTGTTAAATCCAACGGTCTTTTCTCAGTCCTTATCCTTTCTGAGTTCTCTTCAGTATCTGAAGTTAATGACCACCACTTATCTTAAAAAACTTTTTCTTCCTTGACTTTTGCTTACATTCTTCTCTCCTGATTTTTCTTTTACCTATCTGGTGTGTCTTTCTTGGTCTACTTTGCCAGATCATCAACCATGTTTTTTCCCTATGAACAAATATACACCAAGCTTCTGTCTTGGGTCCTTTCCTCTCTCCCTCCACTCTTTCTCTGCCTCACCCCCTCCACTCTCTGTCTGTCTGTCCTTTTCCTACACTGTCACTTGGAAGAATTATAAATCCATTAGACAATCAATAAATATGAATTAAGGCCTACTATGTGCCAAACACTGTCCTAAGTATTAGGGATACAAAAAGAGGCAGAAGACAGCCCTTGTCCTCAACAAGCTTACAATCTAAATAGGAGACGACAAGCAAACACATATGTACAAACAAGTTATATACAAGAAAAATAGGAAATAATAAATAGGTAAAAAATAAGGAAATAGGAAAATAAATAGGAAATAGGAAGGAAGGCACTAAATTACAAGTGAGTTTGAGAAAGGCTTCCAATATAAGGTAAGATTTTAATTGTGACTTTAAGAAAACCAGGGAAACCAGTAAGGCAGAGATGAGGAGAGAGAGCATTCCAGGTATCAAGAACAGCCAGAGAAAATACCTTGAATTGAGAGATGGAATGGTTCATTGAACATCAAGGTGGTCAGTCTCATTGATCAAATAGTATATGGTGGTGGAGTAAGGGTAAAAAGACTGGAAAAGTACGTGTGTGGGGGTTAGTTGATGAAGGGCTTTGAATGCCAAACAGGTTTTGTATGGTAATAGGAAGCCATTGGGGTTTACAAAGTAGGGAGTGACATGGTTGGACTTGTGTAAATACTCATGGGCTCAATTGTAATTTCTATGCAGGTGACTCCCAAATTTGTATATCCTCCCTCATCTCTCTCCTGAAATCCTCACACTACAAACTGCCTGCTGGATATTTCTATCTAGATGCCCCATAATTAATACAAACTCAACACATCCAAAAAAGATTCCCCTGCTCCACTCTCACCACACTGTTCTTCCTATTCACCATTTTTTCCAGTTGAGGTTATTTTTGTAGTCACCCAGGTTTGCAACTTTTTAGTTATCCTCAGCTTCTTACTCTCTATTACATCCCATATCCAATCAGATGCCAAGATGTATCCAAACATTTCTTATCTCTAATGATGTTTCTTCAATCACACAGTCACCACCTTAGTTCAGGCCCTTTCACCTAGACTATTATACTAGCCTTTCTTTTACTTTTCTTTTTTTTTTTTCTGCCTGACTAAAAGTAAAGAGCAGCATGGCATAGTGATAAAATATTTGACTTGGGATCAAGAAGACACTAGCTGTGTGACCATGGAAAAATATCACAACTCACTTAATCTCTGAATTAATTTATTTCAGGAGTGAGGAAAAGTAATTTTTCTGAGTTCAAACCTGGCCTCAGACACTTACTAACTGTGTGACCCAGGGAAAGTCACTTAACTCTATTTGCTTTAGTTTCCTGATCTGTAAAATGATCTGGAGAAAGAAATGGTAAACCACTCCAGTATCATGACAGTTAGAAATGACTGAAAAAACAACTGAACAACAACACTGGGATTACAAAGACAAGTAATCTAGCATCCCTGGATTTAAGAAGAGAGAGGAGGGTTAGGAAGAGAGGAAAGAGGAAAAAAGAGGGTGGATAGGCATACAAACAACTGTGAAACGAGTGAAGAGTGAAATAAATGCAATGGAGAGGTCAAGGACAGAGTATCTTCCTTTCCTACACATGAACTTTATATCTCTCCTTTGAGTTCTAATTAGGTTGCCAGTGTCTGCTTTTTCCTCTGAGGGAAGCCCCTTCTTGGCCTCTCCACCTTCCCTTTCCCCAATCAAGAAGCATTTTTCTAATCTAAAAAGCTATAGTAGTCTAAGGTCTCAGTGCCACAGGTATTTATCCTGGTCAAAGGTCCACAACCCTTCCTTACGCAGTTTGATAATCTCTTTAATCATCTACCAAAAGTTGTTTGTCTACCTGTTTCCTAGAAAATGGGTCCAATACACTCATGTTGGGAATGTTTTCCCTTCTCAACTTTGCCTACTGATTTCTTTGGCTTACTTTAAGTCCTAGCTAAAATCATACCTTTTACAGGAAGCCTTTCTACCAATCAATTCTAGTGCTTTCCCTCTGTTAATTATTTTTGAATTATCCTATATATAGCTTGCTTCATTTATATTTATCTATGTGTTGTCTCCCCTAGTACAGTAGAAATTCTCTTTTGCTTCTTTTCATATTCTCAGTACTTATCACAGTCAGGAAGACTCTTCTTCCTGAGTTCAAATCTGGCCTCAGACACTTAATAGCTGTGTGACCCTAGGCAAGTTACTTAACCGTGTTTGCCTTGGTTAGTCATCTGTAAAATGAGCTGGAGAAGGAAATGGCAAATAACTCCAGTATCTCTGTCAAGAAAACCCCAAAGAGTCAAACACAACTGAAAACAATTGAACAGCACCTTAACACAAAGCACAAAGTAGATGCTTAATAAATATTTACTGATTAATTGAAATTCATATTTTTATCCTCTACAATGACTAAAATATTGTTGGCATGTGGTAGATCCTCAATATATAGTTGTTTTTTTTAAATTGAATTGAACAGATACTCACGTAGCAAAACACTGAAACAATGTTGATGCCAGTTTTTGAGGAATGGCTAAATAAATCACGATCAGTGAAGCTGTTAGAATATTACCATACTGTAAGAAATGACATAAAAGATGAATAGAGAATGAGAAGTCTAACTTCTACTGATGCAAAGTGTCATAAAAAATATACCTAATGACAACCTCAATTTTTAATAAAGAACAACCCCCAAACAAAGAATGATGAAAAGTGAAAGGGGGGGGAGAGAGGGCGGGAGTAGGAAAGAGAGGGACAGGGGGAGGAAAGGAGAGAGGGAGAGAGAGAGGGAAAAGTGATGGGAGGGAGAGAGGAAGAAAGGGAGACAAAGAGAAATAGAAAGGGAGAGAGGGAGAGAGAGAGGGAGAGGGAGGGAGAGAGAGAGAGAGACAGGGAGACAGATAGACAGACAGACAGAGACCTTGGCCCCAAAGCAGAGCTAAAATAATTCACCTCCCTTGCTGTTTTGCGAGGTAGTCCACATGTGTGGGACTCTGTACATAACGGAAGATTTTTTTCAATCTATTAATCAGCTTTGATAATTTAAAAAAAATGTCATAAGTCATAGAACTCTGAAAATGGGGAAAAGGTGGGATACAAGAGGAAATCTAGGTGATATATTAAAAAATGTTTTTTAAAATCTATTTTAAAGAAAGAAAAAACTTGTGATATATGCACTAATGGGATGTGGAAGAAGAGTTTATACAGTCTCAGCACTGGAAAGAACCTGGAGTAATATTCTTCCTTCTTACAATCATATGGTTGATCAATGGCAATACTAAGTACATTAAACACTGTATTTAGGCCTGATTTTTTTTTTACTCCCAAATTGTCCTCCCACATCTTCTTCCATGATGTTCTCTTGATGCTTTCAGAGGATTACGGAGTTAGAAAAGTAAGAAAAACAGCCTACTCTAGTGACTAATTTTTTTCTGTCAAAGTTTCAGTATTTGTGGTATAATAGATAGAGTCGAAGGACTTGATTTGATAGTCTAAGTTTCCAAGCCTTATTATAGAGATATGTAGTATTTTGAGCTTATGCTCTTCTTTGAAACCATTTACATTTATAAAATGTTACTTCTGTTTCACATCATTCTTCTCATTTGATTAATACATTTCCCCCTACATTTCCCTATTTCTCATTCCTCTTCTCATTGAAGTGATCAGTAGTAATGAGGGCCTTATAGAGGTTCTGTGTTTAAACAATAGAGTGGAGTACTTGACGGTTGGCAGATTTGTGGATTTTTTTTGGGGGGAGCATAGGAATGGTAGGAGGAGAGAGACAGATTGGATGGTAACCAGCACCTACTGATGATGAAGTCTAGGGAATTGCTTAATTACAGAGCATATTTATTGATAATAAGAATCTTAGGGTTAGGGGGACAGGGAATGGACTATGATTTCAGTAGAATAAAACAAAGGTGTCAACCTAATGGCCTACAGGCCACAAGCAGCCCACGAAATTTGCCAGAACCAGATTAAAATGTCTTTGGGAAACATTTAACAAAATAAATGAAAATTAAATGCAACATAATTTGAGGTTTTCTAAGTCAATAACGTAGGCCAGCAGTGATTCCTTTCTGTCTAAGTTTAATACCACTGGTGAGGAATTCCCAGTTGAGGAAACTCTCTAATATGAGTAAACATGCTATTTGCAGCTTGTAGGTTTAGAGTGTCACTTAGAAAACTGAGGCGTTGATCAGCTTGCTAGAGGCCACGCAATCAGAATCTTTCAGAGGCATGACTTCAACCCAGTTCTTGGTTCTGAGTCCAATTTTCTATTCAGTACACCAATGCTGCCTCTAAAGAAATTTATTAAAGAAAAAAAGAGGGGGAAAAGAGACATCCTGGGGTAGTGGACAGAAATAAGGCTTCCAGTTTCTCACACATACTGGCTGTGGGTTCCTGGCTAAGTCACTTAACCTCTCACTGACCCAGGTAACTATAAAATGCAGAACAGGTATTAATGATATGCTTTGATACTTTGAGTTTCCTCTTTGGGAGTCCCTATGCCAATGGAACCACAGTCTTTCTTCTCAAAAAAAAAAAAATCACATGTCCCAATCACAATTTACAGTTCTTTTGAAAAAAACAAAAAACAAAAAACATGTTAACCTTTGACAGAAGCATAAAATGATTGAATGGATCACCCAGGACATGTATGTTTGTTTTTGTTCTATGGAGAGATTTTAGGGGGTTCATAAACTGGGATGGGAAAAATACAACTTTATTTTCACTAAACTTTTGTTTCTTTTATAATTCTATGTCTTTTATTCCTTTATAAACATTAGGCAGCTCGATCACACAGTAGATAAAGTGCCAGATCTGGAGTCAGGAAAGTTCAAATCTAGCCTCAGACACTTACTAGCTATGTGACCGTGGGCAAGTCACTTAACCTCAGTTCCTCAATCTGTAAAATGAGTTGGAGAAGGAAATGGCAAATTACTATAGTATCTTTACCAAGAAAACCTCAAATGGGGGTCATTAAGAGTGGAACAGGACTGAAAAACTTAAAATCATTACTGTCAAATGGGCCCATAAGAAAAAAAAGGAGGAGGAGGAGAAAGAAGGAAGAGAAAGAAGGAGGAGAAGGAGGAGAAAGGAGGAGGAGGAGGAGGAGAAGAAGAAGAAGAACGAGAACAAGAACAAGAAGGGATAAGAACCCTGACCTAAAATAATAGGATTCAGGTCTGGAATGGACTTTATACATAATTGAGTGCAACTCCTTTATTTTCTTGATTAGGAAACTAAGGCCCAAAAAGGGTAGGTGTCTTGTTCAACTACATGTTTCAAAACCATGGCTCTCCATTATATGTTGAATTTTAACAAAACTGGATTGTCCATAATTTCTTTATTCTGTCATACTCTCTGAAATCCTTTCTGTGAAGACTCAGTTCAGACACCACTTCTTTCATAAAATCTTTCCCAGGATCTGGAATTTGAAATCCTTCCTTCTTGAATTTCTCATGTTTCTCTGTTGGATCTCTTCTATATACTTCATAATATTTAAATTAAAGTTATTTTGATAAAGTTTTCATCACCCTTATCAAATCGTAAGGTCAGTGAGGTAGAGACTGAACCTTGTTTTTAACAATAGCATATCAGTAAAATTCACTGTGTTCAATATAATTCATTATTCTGCTTATTTTCACCCCTTTTTGTTCCTCCTCCACCCAGGCCCTCACCTTCTCCTGACACATGCCTCCCCAGAGCGCTGAATGTGAGAGCTGTCAAAAGATCTCAAGACCAAGGGTACCAGAACACTATGGGATAGAACCTCCCTGCATATTGGTGCTTCTGGGCAACAATATGCTTTTCACCCAATTTAATTCTGGATAAGGTGTTCAGTCAACATATATTTTGCAATTTTTTTTTTTTTTTGTGCTTACTATGTGTCAGTGACTGTGCTAAGCCCTGAGGAATATGCAGAAAGGCAAAAGCATTCCCTACCCTCAAGGTACATATATTCTAGTAGGGGAGAAAACATACATATCATTATACACACCCCATGACCAGAGCTTTCTAGTGCTTCTGAACAATTTTGCTGCTATTTAAGATAAATTGTCAATGTGTTTCCTAAGCATTTTGCCCACTTTTGCAGATTTAAGAATAATCAATTTTACTAATGGTTCTCAAAAAATTTTAGACACTACTCCAATAAGTGCCTATGTTAACTAAAATAGCATGTTAAATAAAATGCAAACCTACTTTGTCATATCTATGCACATTCAGTATTCTCTAAAGAATGATTTCTCATATTCTTTAACAACTTCAACCAAGCAGTTGAAATTCAGTCTATGATAAATGTTTTACACTGAAGGCTCATTTCATTATACGGTAGTCAGTTGAAATGGGATTTCCGTAGAATGTATTTTTAGGATGTGCAAAGCCCAGGAAAATAGTGAATACATTGCATAATTTAAATATTTATTAAAGATTTTCTACATAAGGCAACATTTCAGTAAGATCACCCAGGAATAGCCTGATGAGGGTAAAGTAGGTAGTTGAAGAGAGGGGAGAGCTATTAAAATTACAAGTCCTTGCTGTTTCAAAAGTGGTACACTCATTCACAAAGTCCATAAAATAGTGACTGGAAAAAACGCTACCCAAATGTCCTCTCATTATCCTTTAAACCCCCCTCCCCCCAAACACAATAGAAACGTTCTCTGGGCTTTAATTTCTGTATAAATGCTGTGGGTGGCACAAATTGTCATGTGATTCAGAGTTCCACAGAGTGCACAGACCTTTGGGGGATAGGCTGCTCAGCAGCTGTTCACATGACAATTTCTGCCTTGCCCTTCAATCTCAGCTAGATCTACAGTCCCCAGCTGTCGGCACTGTCCATAAGCCTTTACTTTATTTAACCTCCAACATGCCAACCACTTATTTCTGCCTCCCTTAAATGTTGTTTTTTTTTTTTTTCTTCAAAATATGCTGAAGCTCTAAGATTCCATCCTTTCCATGGAATAGGAGAGGAGGCTGGTTTGTTAATGCATTCTGTCTGTCTTCCCATACTTAAAGACATAGCTACTCCTAATGTCACTGTAGTCTTTAAAAAAAAATGACACAAATTTGTCTTATAAGAAAAAGTCTTCATCATTTTAATACTATAATTTTCATTTGCACCCCCTACTTTCCTTTATGTTTCATATGTCATTTCACAGTTTCAGAGGATTGAAATCCATGTTTGTAGCAGGGAGCTCATTTGCCCTTTAAGTCAGAGGTGGAGGACTACATCTGCCGAAAGCCGATAAGGGAGGAGAAAAGTGAATAAAAAAAAAATGGTGCCAAGAATGAGCAAAAAGCAACTGATGTTTATGTCCATTTATAGTCTTGATATTGGTCTTACTTAGAAGAAGCAGCTGGGTAAAGACAGGGATCTGAAGCAGAGAAGCAGATATGTGAAGGCTTTTAGAGTGTCATCCTTATATTGATTGGCACAGTTGCCTTGTGCACAGAATGAGATCTAATGTATGTCGGTTATGGACTCGATAGATAATCATTCATTAAAAAATCAAATTACCCATGATTAGAGGGCTCAAATGATTAAAAGGTACAGATAAACTGGGGAGGTTGAATAGCTTTGAGATGAAATATGAAATTATTTTTGCACATGTGAGTACTAATAGCTGTCAAAGTAGGTTTGGAACTTCTACAATACAGAACCAATAATTATGACAGGTATTTCATAAATAAGCATCCTTCTTAACTCTGCAAACTCTCAATGAAAAACCCATTCAACACTATCAACATCCAGGATATTATTAAATAGAATAGAGCTAACTGTGATGATGTGTTTGTAGTTGGTTTGCAACTAGTGTTGGTATGGCCACCAAAAAAAAAAAATACAAAATGTTCCCTAGACATTTTCACTTGTATTGCTATCATTTGAGTTTAGATATAAGAGCAGATTACTATTTTTCCTTCTTTCAAGAGGTTAATGGATAATATATATATATATATATTTATACACACATACATATATGTAGGGGGTTTTTTACTTTGTAAGTTAATATTTAGTGTTGTGGAAAGTTTAAAAAAAGGATAAATATTTTATAAGAACATAATCCATAGTATGACAGCACCCTCATTTTACAGATGAAAAGGCTGAGCCCCAGAGAGGTTAAGTGACTTGTTCTAAGTCACACAACAAATAAGTACTAGAATCAGGACTTTGTAGTGCTTCTTTTCAAAGGTTTATAGGCATTATCAAATGCATTTTATCATATTTCATTGAGACCCCAAAATGACTAAAGGATGTCATTGCTGGGGAGTGGTGAATGAGTATGGGAATGAGCAGCAAGAGCAGAAGAGACAGCAAAGGAGTGTTGGGGGCGGGGGAGAGCAGTGACTTGATCCCACATCAGCCTTTTACTAACACCTGCTCTGCTCAGACTGGATGTTACTGAGAATAACACAGGCCACCACCAGTGGGTGGGACCCAGGGCAAATCACTGAGAAACTGGTTTAAAATAAACGTCAAAGACAGAGCTAAAAGGGAAAAGCTGTTACTGAAGGCTCCTGATACCCAATGACCACAACAAGGCCCTGGATCCAGGCAGCGTTAGAAAGCCTTAAGTTCAAACCTTTATTTTATAAATGGGGAAATCAAGTCCCACAATAATTATATTCCTTGCTTAGGGTCACACGGTTATAAAGCGGCAGGTGATTTAACTTCAAGTCCTTTGATTACTCTCCTACAGTCTTTTTCTTTCAGCCTCCCAGCCCCACAAGATTACTTTGTATTAAATCCCTCCAAAAGTTCCCTCATTCTCATGAGAATGCTGCTTCTCTCCCACACTGCAGCCTATGACCTTCACAACAAAATGCTCCAGTATGAACTAGCTGCTTTGATAAGAGAATGCAAGCCTCCAAGGACTTGGAGCAATCCAATCAAAACCTGAATGTGCTGGATAAAAAATAAACCAGGGGCATCATTATTCCTTCTCAATGTGTTCTGGCTTGCCTTCAGATTGCATACTTGGTATATCTGAAATAATTGAACCACCCCCCTTAACTAAACTCTTCAGCACTTCAATCAATGTATGTTTTCAGAATGAAAAAGCAGAAATAATCAACTCTAATCATCTTAAATTCACTCAACTTTTCTAAACAGCATTAAGCTGGAGGGCCTCATAGAAGGGCAACATTATTACTATTTTAAAGAATCGGTACCAACTTTATTTTAGAATTTGCTTTATAACTGAACAAAGGAGACAAAGTGGTGCTTCTATTACTTGCTTTGCCTTCAAGGTCAGTCATAGTCATTGGTTAATTTTTCTCTTTCTGTATTAAAACAAGAAACACTTGACTAACTGTGAACTGCAGGGAAACACCCTATTTTAAAGACAAGACAGTGGGAAAGATCACTAATTAAGGGAAAATTAGAAAATCACAAAATTTGAGAGCTCTGGATGAAAGCTCAGAGAACATCTAAACCAAGTCATACATGAAAGGAATCCTGATTCAAATCTTCAGTCTTAAAATATCTATAGATATATCCAAATCTATATCTATCATCACAGAAGACTTTAAATAAGGTATATTTAAATAAAGTATTTATATATCTTAATCTTCATGGCATGGTGGACCGAATATTGAACTTAGGAAGACCTGGCTTCATATGTAGCCTCAGATGTTTTCAAGCCATTTGGCCCTGGGCAAATCACTCAACCCTCCATTAATGTCAGCTTCCCGAGCTGTTAAATGGATTTAATAATAATAGTTACCTTACAATGCTGATCAAATGAAAATAATCTATATACAAGGCTTTGTAAATATTAAAACACAGCATCAGTGTTAGTTATTACTATTTCTCAATACCGTAGTGTTTAGACTAGCAGGGGTGGGGAATCGATAGCCTGGAGGCTACGTGTGGCCTTCTAGGACCTCAAATGCAACCCTATAACTGAATCCAAACTTCACAGAACAAATCCCCTTAATAAAAGGATTTGCTCTGTAAAACTCAGTCAAAAGGCCACACCCAAGGACCTAGAAGGCCACATGTGACCTCAGGGCTCTAGATTCCCCACCCCTGGAGGGTGACGCTTGGAATCAGGGAAATCTGTGCTCAAATCCAACCCCCGTCAAATACTAGCTCTGTCTCTTGGGGTACATGATAAAATTATCAATATTCTAGACAACTCTGAAAGACTGTAAATTTCAAAGGACTTTCTGGACTGCATGGTCAGAGGAAGTTTCCACACTGGGAACTCCTTAAAGAAATACCAAAGAAATCATAAATCTAGAGACGCTTGTCTACACATTTCATTGTTTGGATTCACCTATCGAGATATCATGCGTGAGATAATGAGATAAACAGTAGTATAATAAAAGTTAATGATAAATCATCTTAATAATCCAAAGAAATATTAAAGAAGGAACAGAGGGAAGGAGGGACTAGAAAATTACTTTGTGTTACTCCAGTGATAAGACTAAGAGGAGAGATAAAAAATAAAACAAAACACATGACTTTCCCAGAGAACAAAGATTTCGTTATCTGTCTTATTAAACCTCAACTGTGGATAAAAACTTAACAGTTTGTCAAACATATGGCGAGTGACTTTGAACACAGATTTTAAAGGATTTCAAATGAGCACTTCAAGCCAGAAAGAGATATTCTACTTCTTATTTGTCTCCATTTAATAAATGTGTACTTTAGTACTATTTAGATAACAAGTAATGATTCAGCATTAGAGTCTACTAACCTCTTTCCCCACAAGCGCACACTTTAATGAGTAGGTATACTTTAGGTCAGTTAGGTGGCACAGGGATTAGAGTGCTGGCCTATAGTCAGATCATAATCGTGAGTTCAAATTTGATTTTAGATACTTGTTAGGTATGTGATGTTGTACAAGTTACTTAACCCTTTTTGCCTCAGTTTCCTCATCTGTAAAATGAGCTGGAGAAGGAAATGGCAAGCCACTCCAATATCTTTGCCAAGAAAGCCCCAAATGTGGTCACAAAAAGTTGGATGTGACAGAACAATAGATTTATGTACCATAAATGTTGTTCTTAATTCCATGAAGTTCTCCCAAATCTATTGTTTCTCTCCCTTTCTCTTTTCCTGTCTCTCTATGTATGCGTGTGTCTATATTTATATGAATTATATATATGCATACATATAGATTTACAAAATCATATATGCAAAGTGCTTTATAAATTTGAACTTTAAAATACATGTTTAAAATTGTTATATATGTGTAGATAAGTACAATCTATGGTAGATAATGAGAGTAAAGATCACCTTGCATTCAGTGCTGGTCAGATTATGAATTTAGGAAAATAAAATACAAAGGCATGCTATAAAAGCAGATTGAATCAGATATGAATTTTACTGATGGTATATAGGCCCATCTATAACTCCTGAAATATAATGTTCAAAAACTATGCCTTTGTATTCTACCTCTCATCCTATATTCAAAAGATGATCAATGTTGAGATTCAAGGCAGTCATATTTTCTTATAGAAAATCAGCTGTCATAAATATCTTTATTGTTTGATTAATTCTGTGACTCTCCAATGTTATTGTTGACACTAAATAGTGCATCCACTAAGGCCCTGACCTATTGGATAAAGTGTCAAGGTACCTTTTTTGCTTTTCCTAATAAATGCAGTCTTTAACATTTAAATAGGGCACTAGCACTAGCCTTACCAGGAGTATAGCCACATGTGCAGTGAAATATAAGGAGCCTTGCATTTGGAGTCAAAAGACCTGAGTTCAAATCCTGCCTCTTCTAAACACAATGTGTCTTTAAGCAGTTTGTATAATTTCTCCAGGTCCAGTTTCCTCATCCATAATATGATAGAGTTGGATTATATAATTTTTAAAGTCCTCGTCTGCTCTAAATACTAAATCATAGAGTCTTAGATTTAGTAGAAACCTCAGAGGCCATCCAGCCAAATTTATAACTATCAAGACTCTCCATACAACATATCTAAAAAGTGGTCATTCAGAATATGCCTGAAGGATTCTAGTGCGGGAGAACTTCTTATCTCTTATCAGAACTCATTCCATTTTTGGATAGTCTAAATGTTAGAAACTTTTTCTGTTTCTTTTATATTCTAATAATTATGTATTCACATTTCATAATTATATCGATCTCATCAGAGATAATAAGATGCCATAAATGATTATGCATGCCTATAAGCTATGCCTTAGTTTTGGAAAACATTTAAAAATTTATTTATGTTCATGTTTCCTCTAAATACTCTTTTAATTTAAGATCATCTATTACAGAGAATTAATTGATATATGTTACCAAAGATTAAGCACCATGATATATGTGCTATATTCAAATTTAAATATGTTATTTAAAATTAATTGAATTCAGAGAAAAAAATTAAATGGGAACATAACCCTGGTGATTTCCAACACTACTTATATTACTAAAGGAAATAAAGAAGTATATACATTCCAAAACCAGGAGCTACCAATATAAAATAGTTAATTCTTTTCCACAACGTTTTCTCAGCA
Source organism: Vombatus ursinus (assembly GCF_900497805.2). Taxonomy (NCBI): domain Eukaryota; kingdom Metazoa; phylum Chordata; class Mammalia; order Diprotodontia; family Vombatidae; genus Vombatus; species Vombatus ursinus. The sequence goes on from NW_020944605.1 coordinate 2,621,935, forward strand.
AAATTTTTCTTCTTTCCCTGAAATTGGCAAACAATTATTGAAATTACTAGGCTTATTTCCCCCTCTCCTAAATACGGACACAGTCCTTGCATCTATTTTAGAATGGCGATAATCTCAGATCTATAAGAGTTAAGACACAAGAAAAACTAGCCACACACAATGTCTTAGGTAATCGAGTCCACTCATCTCTTTGGAATAGATTGTCCTCACAATATATCACTTTTATTTGCGTATTGCAATAAAATTTAAAATGCCCTAGGAGCCATGATTTGCTTCAAAGTAAAGATGCTAAAGAGTTGGTCTTGGAATAGTGGCAAACCAAAAGTATCTGAGTGAAAAGAGCTTAGTCATCACAGATATAAAACGTGAACAGTATTTTAAAAGCTAACTTTACTACTAAACATAGTTAAAGCCCCCAAAGGTTTTAAGATGTTCCCTCAATTCAGAAGGTATTCTTTCATACTCTAAGACAATTCATATTTGAGGACTACCTAGAACTGAAAGTAGAAGACAAACTCTTAAATTAATGAATAGTAAGATATCCTGTAAAATAGGAGAAAGAAGGCTGGATAAATCTTTCCATTATGTCCTAATCTATCTCAACTCATTATATTAATTAGAACATATATACTTTTACCCCAGACCTTTCCCTCTTTCTTTTCAAAGATAGTTTATTAGTTCTTAACATTAACTGGGAATATTAAAGCTAAGTGTCACACATGAACAAATACTCACACACACACATACATATATATGTATGCTAATAAAGATAAGCAAAAGCAAAATGAAATAACTACAGAATTTATGGGAGCAAAAAAAATCTGATGTAAATATTAATACCTAACTTCTTTTACTTTTAACATAAAGTTGTTTAACATCACTTATAAATATTGGGAATTTCTGTGTAGTATAATTCAGCATATTTATCTATATGTAACTATATTTGTATATGCATGAAAAATCATTATCGTATATAATACATGAGCATTTATAATGACTACCTCCTTTTTATTTTCTTTCATAAGCTTATATCTTCTCATAATATTAGGCATATTTAAAGTTATATCAAAAACACAAAAATTATAAAACTGAATTATTTTATTCTATTTATACTTTTATACTTACAACAGTCTTCTACTTCTTCATACCAAATCATTTGGGCAAAAATAAAATATCAAGGCAACAGTGAATATCTTAATCAAAATGTTCCCAGCTTTATCACTCCAGTAGATTTTTCAGACTTAGGCCAGTCAATAATAATGAGAAGCCAAAGTAGCCTTCCAAAAAAAATAAAAATAAATAAAGCCCTCTATGTTTTCTTTGAAGTTTATCTATGAAGTTAACTGCTTCTAAGGTCTGAATCCTGTAAGGGGAGAATGAGTGAGCCTAACTCACAAAGAAAGAGTCAGTCGATGTAGTAACTGATGCCAGGATTCCGTAGAGGTCCCTAGATGTTTCAAATTCCAGGACCTGCGCAGAAGCAGGCAGCTGGGCTTCCCTCAAAACAAGTTGGTTTCCCATAATAGGACTGCCCATGAACTCTACATATAAGGCTGTGCTTCCAGGCTGGTACTGTATAACAAATTCAAAAAATGACCAACAGCTTCCTGATTAGCAAACAAGCCAAAATAGTACAGTAGCTAGAGGACTGCTCTCCATGCCTTTTAAATACACAAGGACTGTTGCCAAAAGTTCAAACAGTAATTCCTAAATATTTTCTCAAAAGTCATAGAATTTTCTAATTCTTATCAATAAGAAATTTTCAAAACTTTCTTCTCTTTTTCAATTCAAATGCACTTGCAGTTTTTTTTTTCTTTTTTTTCCTGACTGACATGCAAATGCATGCCTGGAATGATTTGTGCATGAATTATGTATCCAGAGACTGCAAATATTCATTTGCTTCCCTTGGGATCCAATCACAAGTCATAAATTGATGATGCAAACAATTCAGAGTTGAGTATAAATAGGAGAAAGTTGCAGTAGAGAGATGTAGTGAGAATATGTGTCTCCTGGGGACAGTTATTCATTTAAATGAAAGAATAGAAACTTTTTTGGGGGAAACCTGTTAAAGGTAAAACTAAAACTTCTTTCCTCATCTCTTATTCTTTCTTAAATTCATTTACTGACAAGGAAAAATGTCATTCTGTTAGATATTTAAACAAAAAGGTTGAGCACAAGTGAAAAATATTTCAGTGTAGATTTGGGATAATTGTGCTTTGATTTGCACAATAAATGTTGCCAACAAATCATAGAAGGTTAGAGCTGAAGGGGCCTTTAGAGACGATCTAGTAAAGTATCTTCATGTAACAAATGAAGAAACTGAGGCCTGTGGAGGTTAAATGAGGTGTTGAAGATCATGTACTTAATGGTGGGTTTGGTCCTGAAACTGGAGTCATCTGACTTCCACTTCCATATTCTGTCCACCAAATTGATAACCAAGTATTAACTTTGTGGGGTAGCTAGGTGGTGCAGTGGATAGAACACTGGGCCTGGAATCAGGAAGACTCAACTCCCTGAGTTCAAATCTAGCCTCAGACACTTACTAGCTTTATGACCCTGAATAAGTAACTTAACTCTGTTTGCCTCAGTTTCCTCATCTGTAAAATGAGCTGGAGAAGAAAATAGCAAACCACTCCAGTATCTTTGCGAAGAAAACCCACAAATGGGGTCATAAAGAGTCAAACACAACTGAAATGTGAAAAAAAAAACAAAATTAACTCTGTGTGTGTGTGTGTGTGTGGTGTGAGTGTGGGGATGGCAGGGGAGATAAATAGACTAGCTTTTAATGCAACAGGATAAACCAATATTTAAATAAATCTTGCGGTACCTCCTTTATGAGTAAAATACATTTAAAATGTCAATTGAAACAATTTGGACTAGATTTTTTTAAGGGAGAAAAATCTGTATTAGTAAGGGGAAAAAAGCATCAGATGGTTTACAATATTAAATGAGCGGTTTAGATATGGGAAAAAATGTGATTGTACAATATTGTGAGTAAAGAAAAAGGTTTTCTTAACTATTAATTATGTCTTTTTTATTATGCCCCTTCACAGAATAATCACTAATTAATTTGTCAAATACTTTCTATAAGAGAAAATTAAATATAAATGGTTACAATTTAAAATGCATATACTTTACTCTTATTAATAAGTATTGTTGCAATAGATGTAATACTTCTATTCTATACTAAATGGATTGGGTGTTGCCTACTAACAGGTAGACAGGTGTGGGATAGCAATGAAGACAAGGGAACATTTTAGCAATATTATATATTTTATCTCTAAGATTCTAAATGTTACTAAAGATCTCTATCTGAAAGAATATGTATTTGAGGTTTATGGATCAAAATATCAAACAGAAAATAGGCCTCTTTGCCTTCAGCCTTCTAAATATATTGAAGAAACACCAAGAGGTCTCCCCTGAGACATGACATAAACTGTACATCCACAGATAAGTGGTTCTCAACATGCCAATAGCTTCAGATTTAAAAGACTTGCACTCCATATTTATTTAACATACACTAGTTGTATATTCTGATACTCTGGTCCTCATCCCCGATCAGTATTTATTCAGTCCGTCAATAAGAATTTATGAAATGCTTACTAAATGTTAAGTGTTGGGGATATAAAGGCAAAGCTCAGATAGTTCTTGTCCTTAGGACACTTACATTATTCCTCCATTTCCCTTAGGATCTTTGTGATACCAATATCCATAATGTATTAAAACTTGAAGCGTTTAAAAAAAAAAATAAATCAGACCAAGGAGACTGGAGCTACATAGTGACCTCATCTTGCCCCGAGAACCACAAGAAGAGCAGGCTGGGGTTATGATGGAGGGTTTTGTTTTTTTGTTTTTGTTTTTGTGGTGATTGTTTTGTTTTTAGGCAATTAGGATTAAGTGTCTTGCCCCAGGTCACATAGCTAGTATCTGAGGTCAGAGTTGAGACTCAGGTCCTCCTGACTCCAGGGCCAGTGTTCTATCCACTGGGCAACCTAGATGCTGTAGGAAGGAGTTTGTTTATTTGTTTTGTAAATATATTTTTAGGGGTAGCTAGATGGTGCAGTGGATAGAGCACTGGCCCTGGAGTCAGGAGGACCTGAGTTCAGATCCAGCCTCAGACACATAACACTCACTAGCTGTGTGACTCCGGGCAAATTATTTAACCCCAATTGCCTTGCAAAGTATGTATGTGTGTGTGTGTATATATATACACACATATATACATTATATATAAAATATTGTGTATATATGTACATATACACAATATTATATATATTTTCTACATTATATATGTAAAATTCTTCCAAAATGCTACCATCATTAACTAATCAACAGATATTATATACATATTATCTTATCATCTCTTGCTTTTTTGATGAGCTTACAAATTCATCAAGAAAACAAGTAAAATGAAATGAGATGTAGGGCTGCCTGGGAATAGAAATAGTACAGCTATTAACCTTTACCTGTGTCCTACCATGGGAAGCACATGAAACAACTAATGGATATTAAATTATATTATCATTAAGTGCTAAATTGGGTGGAACATACCATAAGCTTTAAAGAAACTCAGATAAGGGGATCACACACTCAACAAATAGGTAATATCAATTTCCTACTATTAGAAAGGAGCTTAGCATGGCACTGAAAGGGTCACAAAAATAAATAAGACTTCACAGAAACACTGAATGTCAGAATTGGAGAGATTTCAGAGGGTATCTAGAGTAGCTCAAACCTGAAAAATATTTACCTCAGCAGAAAAGTATACAGGTGATTTACTGATGCTTGGTTAAAGAGCTCAATTGATAGGCAACCTAACACCTCTCAAAGATGCCTGTTTCCCTTTGGGATAGTATGATCACTTGGTGTTGATGACCATATATAGCACACTGAGACAAGGAATACTATAATCTAGTTCAGAAGATAAAACATATAAACAACTAAATCTAATACAAAGAGAATGAATTAAGTGAGATGTAAAGTTCTATAGGGGTTCAAAGGACTAAGAGAACAACCTGTACTAATATGGCTTGTAGAAGTTTTTCCATGATGGGCTTGGAATACTCTCTATTGGATTGGCAGGATTTATGCAAGGAATGTATGAGAGGAGAGAAATAACAACAGTTAAGAGATGGAATAGGTCAAGAAAAAAATAACATGAGCTAAACCAAAAGCATAACCTCTGGAGAACAGTGAGAAACTGAGTGGAAAAACCAGAGTCCTGAAGACCTGAGTTTGAATACTAGTTCTGTCACTGATTTGCTGAATAACCTTGGGCAATTCATTCCTCATGGAATTTATATTCCCATAAGGTCACTGAGGGCAGGAACTATTTCATGTTTTTCTTGGTTCTCCTAGGACTTAGCACAGTGCCTGGCACATAGTAAGCTAATAACAAAAATAATAATAGCTGGCATTTATATAGCACCTATTCTGTGCTAGGCACTGGGCCAAGGGCTTTACAAATTTTATTTCATTTGATCCTTACAATAATTTTGGGAGGTAGGCACTCTTATTATCACTACTTTGCAACTGAGGAAACTGAGGCAGGCAAGGATTAAGTGACTTGACCACGGTCACACAGCTGTATTTGAATTCAGGACTTCTAGACTCCAGGTGTAGCACTCCATCCACTGTTCCACCTTGCTGCCTCTAATGAATGCTTGTTAATTAATTGATTGATTTCTCTTTTGGGACCTCAGTTTCCTTATTTGTAAAAATGAATGGGTTGTACTAGGTGTTCAGTAAGGTCCCTTCCATCTATGACATCCTCTGCTTCTGTGCTATAGCTATTGTTTATACTAGGGAATAGAGAGGAATAGATTTGGATGATGATGATAAGCATAAGGTTGAGGTTGATAAGTAATAATGTAGTACTAGGATGATAAATGTTATTCAATCAATAGAAAAAAAGTCAGATACTATAGGTTCTTGAACAGAGGAATATGAAATTAAACAGATGTTTATTAAATGCAATATAATTCCCTAATAATTCCCTAGTCATTGAGGAAAAGATTGAAAAGAAAATAATCCCTCAAGAGCATATGCCCTCAAGAGCATAAGTTTTACTGGGTAGGGGTGAGAAGTATACAATATGTAGCTGGCTGAATAAATACTAGGTCGTGCCAAGACAAGGAAAGGTATCTTCTAGGATGTGGCAGCTTTGTTGAGCATTGAAGGAAGCTATGATTCTAAGTAGTAAAGGAGAAAGTGAATTCTAGGAATACGGGCAGCCGGCACAAAGGAAAAGAAAAGAGGAATGCCAAATCTCCCTTACCAAATGGCAAATTAAGGAAACAGCTAAGTAGTCCAGTTTGGCAGGAATATAGAATGCATGGAATAGAGTTGCATGAAAAACATCTGAGTAGAGAAATGGGATTTGTGACTCCTCAGCTAAGTCAATTTCCCAGAAGAAACTATTCTAATCTAGAGGCAAAAGGAAGCCACTGAAGACAGTAGACTAGAGGAGTGACAGGGTCAGACCTATAGAATGGGATTATATTAATTTGGCAGCTTTATGAAGAATGGATTAGAGTTAGGGAAAACTTATAAGTAGGTATACTAATAAGAAGGCTACTTCAATAGTACAGGCAAGAAGAAATAAGACTAAGCAAGAGAAGACAAGGAAAGAGATTATAGCTATATTGTGGAGGGAGAATCAACAAAAAAAGGGCAAATGATTATTATGGGTATGAGAATGAGGAATCAAGGATAACCCCAAGATTACAAATGACTGGATATCTGGTGATCCCCTTGACAGAAATAAGGAAGTTGGGAACAAGAATATGTTTTCAAGAAAAGATACTCAATCTCTTTTGGATACGTTAATTTTGAGATGCCTATGAAATATTCAGGCAGAGCTATCTAGCAGGGAATTGCTGATATGTGACCAAAGCTCAAGAGAGAGATGAGGCCTGGATACACGGAAGTGAGGCTCATTTACTTAGAAATGGTAACTGATACCATGAGAGATTTTGAGAACATAGAAAAATGTCTACATGGGGGATATTATGGAGATAAAATTAATAGGGGATAAGGATGAGGGAAAATCAAGAATGATGCAAGAATTATGGATTTTGCTGACTGGTCGTGCTTTTAAGAGAAATCACAAAGTCTGGAGGAAAGGTGAATTTAGGATGGAATATATGAATTCCATTTGCTTATGTTGAGTTTAAGAAGCCAAAGAACATCTAAAAGGAGGTGTCCAGCAGGAAGTTGGTCTGGGTGTTTTGATTTGGGAGTCATTCCAAATGGTAATTGTTGGAGTTAGATGGCTTAAGTTTCCACAGATAGAATAGTGCAGAGAGTTATAAAAACAAGTCAAGGAAGCAGTTACATTGCAGGTGGGCCTGGGCTTAGCCCAAAGCTGATGGTTCCAAGAAGACTCCAAAATCAAGGTGAGAGCAAGCTTAGTGAACCTCAGGTTTAGTAACTTCTGGGGGGGGGGGGTAGTAGTAGCACAATTGTCTTCACAATAGGGTGGGAACAGGGGACATTCAGGCCTGGGAGGTTTCCCGTGAATTTAACTACATAAAAGCTCGCTTGCCCTTGCACTCAGGGCCCACCCCTCCTTCTGGCCAGAAACTTCTAAATCCTCTGGATTTTCTTGATACTAAATTTTAGGTGTCAAGTGTATTTCTAACAGTAATAATGCCAATTGAGTGGAGGGTAGCTGATAAAATCAGCAGAAGAACAAATATAAAGAAAGAGGAGTCCCAGGCTACAGTCCTTGTGGCAAGAGCCTAACAAATTTTGTGGGGTGGAGAGTACCTCAGGAAACAGAGGCACTGAGAATTTTGTAAAATGATAAGCTGGCAGTTGTAGTAACTCTAAGTAATACATACTGGAAAGTAATACATTTTGGGAGAAGAAAGCAGAGGATATGATGACAGAGATAGGGGACAAATGATATTTGTTACCTCTTTGTTTCTCTCTTCCCTTTCACACTTTTTTTTCCTGTTCTAGAACTAAATAACATTTTGTTGTCATTGTTTGAAAACTTTTTGTTCAAAGCCTTGGACCCTTCAGCATTATACAAGGACGTAAAAAACTTTGAAATAAATTATTGATAAAAGCATCAAATACAATTATTCATTTAATTTGTGTGTAGCTAGTGCTGACTCATTTACCCCTCTTCCCTCCTCTTAAACTGAATGGTGTCCCCTGAAGCAATTCATGCCAGAAGAACTGGAGAACACAGAACTTCCCCCCTCACTCTCTTTACCTGACCAAAAATAAAAACAAACAAAAAAAAAACCCAAAAACAAAAATAGCCAAAAAAAAAAGAGGCAAAAAGCAAAACAAAACAAAAAACAGATTGCTAAAAGCCTAGGGTGGTTTTTAAATAATCCCACACAATTGCTTAAAGAGAAATTCTTTAGTATTTAAGAGAGATAGGGAAAAACTGGTATGATTTATTGACTTTTCAACCAGAAGAGAATATTTCTTCAGGTGTGTATATCACATGAAGGAATCTCATATGCCAGAATTAGAAAGGGCCTGAGTTTTCAAGAGTCATTCTCTGCTTCTAACCAATTTATCCAATCAGCTGCCGATCATCTCCATTCTCCTTTGACAAAATGATTTTCATCTTTAACTTTTTTTTCCCCACTGACAGGGATAACACCCTAGTTCAGACTCACACAATTATTCACGTAAAGACTACTGCAATAGCTAGCCTCTTTTATTTTTTTTAACATGGAAGTATTTATTTTCTCTCTCTCCCACAACTGTAATACATGTGCATAATAAAACACAACATATTCCCTTGTTGTCCCAGTATAAAAAATGTGTGTTTTATTCTAGATATTTAGATTCTTTTTCAGGTGGTGGATAGAATTCCTCATCAGGTGTAAGAGTTCAAAATGGTTCATTTTGACAGTATTGTTGCTATTATGTAAATTTTTCTCCTGGTTGTGCTCACTCCACCCTGTATTATATCATATAATTCATTTTCAAGTTTTTTTTTCCTTTCTGAATCCATCCCTTCCCTCACTTTTTACAGCACCAATGTATTCCATTACATAAGTCATTCCACTAGTCCTCAGGTGATAGTCACCTTTTTAGTTTACAACTTAATGCCACCTCAAAAAAGACTATCTATCTATCTATCTCTCTATCTCTCTATCTATCTGTGTATCTGTATGTATATGTATATATAGTTTACACAATACATATATGTATATATAATATGTGTATTCATACACACATGTATGATATGTGTATACATACACATAAACACACACATATATGATCTTTCCTTCTTTCTCTGATCTTTTTGGAGATAAATGTTTATTTTTTCTGGATCAAAAATTATTAACAGTTCAATAACATTCTAGTTCCTGTTTTCCAGAATGGCTATTATAATTCAGTTTCTCAATGTGTCTTTTTCCAGAAGCTCTTCTAACATTTGTAATTTTCGTTTTTTGGTAAATTTTGTCATTATGATGGATGTGAGGTTGGAAGCTCACAGTTACTTTAATTTCCTTTTCTCAAATTGTTGGTGATTTAGAACATTTCCCCCCCAATATGGCTATAGTTAGCTTGAATTTCTTCCCTAAGAACTGCCTTTGGCCCTTTATCTATTGGAGAATGGCTCTTAATCTTAAAATTTTGAATCAGTTCCCTATATATCTCGGAAATGAGACCTTTATCAGAGAAACTTGCTATAAAATACAATAACCTCTTGATCGATCTCCCTGACTCAGATTTCTCTTCTCTCTGATCTATCCTTTATATAGATGCCAACCTAAAGTACAGGTCTGACCATGCCATTTTCATATTCAGTAAATTCCAATGCTTCCTCTTGTTTCTAGGGACAAATACAAAGTTCTCTGCTTGTTATTTAAAGGTCTTCACAACCTGACTCCAAGCTATCTTTCTAGACTTACTATACATTACATGCATTCTCTAGTCCAGTCAAATTGAATTTGATTTTTTTTTTCACACATAACACTCCATTTCCTGTCTCCATGTTTTTTCTGCCCCCATTTCCAAAATGTACTTTTTCCTTACTTTCACTGCTTAGAATACATAGTTTCCTTCATAACTCAGCTCAAGAGCCACCTTGTAGATGGGACCTTTTTAGATCCCACCAACTGCTAATTTTTTTCCTCCCTACCCCATTCCCAAATTACCTTCAATTTACTTCTACATGTATTTGTTGCCTCCTACTCCTTGTATGTACTCCTTGGAGTCCTTTGTTCTTGGCAAGGAGACTCACTGTTCTCTTTCTATCCCCACTTCCTAGCACAGTGTCAAGCATATAACAGGAGCTAAATAATATTTTTTGGAGGCAATTGGAGTTAAGTAACTTGCCCAGGGTCACACAGCTATTAAGAGTCTAAGGGCAGATTTAAACTCAGGTCCTTCTGATTCTAGGGCCAGTGCTCTATCCACCAAACTACTTAGCTGCCCCACTAAGTAAATTTTTGCTGGTTGAGTGAAAGGACATCAATATTTATAGTTAGCATATATGGACATAGAATTAGTGACACAGACTTTTTGAAAGCTGGAGAGCAACAGAGTTGTGTTCCCTAGAGTAATTATTCCATGGGCCCACAGTTTGATAGCAATGGCAAAAAGCAAATAGTCTCATGATACCAAGTCCCTCTTCTGGTACTAAATCCCTAGAGCTAAAATTGCAGGGAAAATTACTACTCCCACAAGATCAGGAAAACTTTGGAGGTCTTCCCTCTGTTGGTAGAAAAGGCTATGTCTGACGGCAGAGAAAGATTTGTCTTGGAAGAAAGGTTGGCTCTTTTCTAAATGTAATGCCTGGTGCTGTCTGTTAAGGAGACACATAAACAACATGCAGGAAGTCCCAGAGAGAGGAATCTATTTGATCTCATAGCTGAGAAACCATAGAGATATTAAGGAAAGAGTTGCTAAATGTAATAGGACTGACATTTTCCCAACACAGCTGCCCTGATTTCCACACTCCCACACACTATCTGATTGGCCTTAGCTTCTCTGAAGCAGCTTTCTGACCTGGGTGTATAACAGGTCCCAGGTGTATGCAGTCTTGTCTTCTCAGCCTTGGTGGACATCTCAGTCACACTGACCAAGAAAATTTCCAAACATGGACATGAAGGCCACTATATAATTATTTCATATCCTTGCTGTGTTTGAACAAAGCAAACCTTCTTTGTTCAATAACTCTTAAGTGCCTCCTTTCATCCCAACATCAAACCCAAACTAAGAGGGTGCTGGGATAGAGTGGCAATACTGGAGTTTTTGCATTTAAAACTGAAAGGGACCTTGGAAGTCAGCAAGTGAAACCTGCTTATTTTACAGATAAGGAAACTGAGTCCTACAGAGATTAAGTTGCTTGCCTGGAAAAAACTAGGCCTCAAACCCTGGTCTTCTTACTTCAAATTCAAGTCTTTCCACCGCACCAATTGTTTCCCCACAGATGAATTTTTGGTTTAACTTTTGGCTTCAATTTTCTTTGATCTTTTAAAACAACTTCCTTTCTTTCATTTCATTATGTGTGTGCTTGCTTATAAGTAAAGTTGTATCAGAGGGTAGTTTTCCCAGATTTCCTAGGCAAGGAGTATAAACCCAGGGTGAAGTTGGTCCATTGTGTTATAAGAGTTTCTGACCTAAGGGTCACCATGGGTGGGGGGATGGGAAAAGAAAAGAAAGATTCCAGATTTATAAATGTGGCACCTCTAGTCAGATCACAGATTGAGAGAGGCAACGGATTCCTTATGGGTAAATTAGGCCAACCCCTTTATTTTATAAACAAAGAAAGTGAGGCCCATAGAGGTTAAATAACTGATGCCAGCATACAGTAGATATTTAATAAGTGATTATTTACTAATTGTCCATGGTCACATAAGTAGGTTCTTCTGACTCCAGGGCTGGTGTTCTATCCACTCTGCAACCTAGCTGCCCTAATTCTGAATATTATTTAATGCATGATTTATTTTTAAATGTGTACATATATACACATATGTACATATGTGTATATATACATATACACACATATGTATCTTCTTACAGTATCTTGAATCCTCTTTTAATTTGTAAATTTACATAAAGTGTCAGGACTCTCATGCTGATCTGAAAATGAGAAGAGATTATTGGAAGGGGAATTATAAAGAGAGAGAGATTCTAATTATTTTAGTGGGAGAGGTGATGATCATACATAACATACCATTTAATAAATATCAATAGCAGTTTCCTGAACAGAAAGAGGGATGTTGCGCAGAGGAGAAGATATGACCTAGAAGACGATAGATTTTTTTTTTCCAGAAAATAATATTGACTGGTGTTGTCATCAAACAGATCTTTAAAACTTTGCCTCTTGGAACTTTTCCATGCAGGGAGGAAGGGCAAGATTGACTAATTGACTCAGGGAAATATTGTATGGGAGTAGTATAATGGGGATTCACACCCAAGCCTTCTGACTCAAAAATCAAAATTCTGCATGACACAAAGAAGTAGTTCTCAAAGTGTGGTCAGTGGATTGTTGAGTGGTGTTTGTAACCCTTTCAAGAGCCTCCAAAGAAGATCCAGTAAAATACACCATCAAAGAATTGTGTAAGAGAAGATGTGTTGATTGAGTAGAAGACCAAGGATGTCAAGTAGCTAGCCAGAGCCCTCTACCAAACCCTTACAATATCAGCAGAAATCAAGGGGAACCTCCAGCATGTTGAATGAATCCTCTGTGGTCAGCTTACAAGAGGTCATAAATAAGATGTGATAATTGTACTTTTTGTTTGTTTGATGATATAATTAAAATGGTAGGTCTCTAATATGGAGGTCCTTAGGCTAACTAGTCTTAATGTCTATAAATAATATAGAAAAAGACACACAGTTTTGTACATTTCCACTGTTCTGACCTATGTTAACGCAGTGTCAAGCATTTAATTATTATAACTTCTACCTGGGTAAAACTCTTGGCCAAACTACAGTGGTATGCCTCAGCTAATCAGCTCAAACCCTCTGCCAGTTTTTTTGTCCTAACTAAAAAAAAAAAATTCCCCCCACCTTAGTCTCACCCAAATGTGGTATCAAAAAGTTATCCCAAGAACTTTCTACAACATCTGGGTCTGATAGGAATGCTATATTCCAAATCTATATTCCAAATACCAGTCTAAGCCTATTTTTTATGGCATATAAATAAATACATATATGCGCGAATGCATGTGTATATATACACATATGTACACACATGTGTATACATGTATGTATGTACACATGTGTGTATGTATGTATATGCATATATATTTTTTCACTGCTAGAACCTCAACTTTCAGTATGTTTTTTCTCAGACATGTCTCCTTCCCCCTTATCTTGGGTGAGTTTCTTACAGCCGTGGAGATGAACCTCTGTCTGTCTTTATTGCCATATAGTATGCACATATGAGAACTTTTTCTCCCTACTTACTGTACCACATAATAATAAAGCTCTTTGAATCAGCTTCCCAAATACCGATTCCCTATAAATTTTGAAAACTAGGTCTTTAATTTAACCCAACTTGTGAGACCAAATAAAGCATAAGAGTCCCATAAAAAAAGTATACACAGACGTGTTGTAATTTGTACCATTTGAGGAAAGTTACAAATTGACGAAATCACAGCTTATTTAAGACACACATGTGCAGGATACTATTAATAACTAGTTGGGGGTAGTAGAATAGGGTGAAGGAGAAAACTTTTCAAGTTCAACTTTTTCTTCTTTTAAGTTATAAATGACCAGATCAGCGCACATAAGAATATTCTGATTAAAATGAATTCTGGGGTAAAATATATAGTATTATAGATAATTTTTCTCAATGATGTGTGTTACTTAATGGATAATTGGGATTTAACTGTGTTGAAATGGAAGAAATAAATTACATTTTTTTTCTATAAGGATACTAATCAGTACATCTAGAAATAATGAATCTTTACCAAAATGTTGTACATCTTTCTTCATGAAAGACCTATTTCATGCTTCAGTTGAAGTGGAAATGAGCTGGGATTGGCCAAGACTATGCTAGTCAAGTAAAAGCTTTGACAGATTCTACCAAGACTATAAACCTTAGTCAAAGACCTGGTCAGTCACTTAATTAGAATGTATAAAATTCCTACTGTATGCCAGGCACTGTGCTAAGTACTGGGTATACCAAAAAAAAAAAAAAATTAGTCATCATGCTTATTGAACTCACAGTCTAATATAGGAAGCAGTTTCAGAGGGAAAGCACGCAGATTAAGCAGGACTGGGGAAATCTTCTTACAGAATGTGGAACTTTAGCTGAGATTTGAAGGAATTCAGGAATGACAGGAGGCAGAGATGAGGAAAGTAGAGTGGTCCAGGAATGGGGGGGAATGAGAGAAAATGGTCATAGTTGGGTGATGTAGTGTTATGTATTATGATGGAGTAACAGCAAAGAGGCCATTGTTATTAGATTGCAATGTACACAGAGGAGTACAAGGTTTAGGAAGACCCAAAAAAGGTAAGAAGTCAAATTATGAAAGGCTTTAAATGCCAAAGATAAGATTTTATATTTCATCCTGGAAGTTATAGGATGTCACAGGAGTTTATTGAACAGACTGTCTCATCTGAGGACCACCTTATAGCTAATTTTGGAGAAACTCCATCACTAGGAAGATTGTCACCAAGACATCAATCTTTTTCTTCTCAGCAACTCATGTAGTTTGCCTTTTACATTCCATGGTGAGGGAAAGATTAAAATCTGAGCTGGTGGTAGGAGTATGTACACAGATGAAATCAAGGACACTCTCCTACTGAAATATTTCAAATCTTGTAAAATCAGAACCTAAGTGTTGTTTCTTTAGTATTTACTTCTCAGTAACTTTTCATGAATTTACTTGGAGGAAGCATGGCCAACTGTTCCAGTGCAAAAATAATAATGAAAACAATTTTGATCTATGATAATGTTTTCAGGATGGTCCCTTCAACAAACCACGAATCAAATAAAAATTCTGTTATTAAAATGTAAAGACACTCTTTATTAAGAATACTTGGCACATGTCAGCTTGAAGGGTGTGTGTGTGTGTATGCGTGTGTGTATGTGTGATTAGACTATCCTAAAAAGCAAGTGGAAGGAAAAAAAAAAAACCAACTTAAAAGGACACATCAAATGCCAAAATAGCTTAGAAGATATTTTAATGTGTTTTGGGGTTATGTTGTCTACAAATTGCAACTTCTGTGTTTGCCTGGGAATAGCAACTGATGTTTGCCTTCTAACAACTGGGAAAAGGAAAAATATCACTCAGATACAAGATTCCCCAAAATTCAAAGAGCCATTTTAAGCTTTAAAAGGTTACTTAGACTTTTGGGACACCCCTGAATGAGGGAAATTCAATAAGATGAATTTTCATTTTTATGGACATTATTTACCTGTAATGAGTACAGTGCCTCTTTAAAATATCTTCATAGTTTCTGTGAAAATAAAGTTAACATAGAAGTACCCCGAATACATGGTTCTAATTCCAGGCTCTCTCTATTCCTCCCTCTCCAGACTTCTTCACTTACTCTCTCTCCGGCAGTCTTCCCACCCTGGAGATGCCTCTTGCCCTGAAGTTTGTTCTCCAGATTGAGAACAAAAGAGATTGAGCCTCTTAACCTGATCACTATTTCATGCTCAATTCATTTTAGATTACATTCTTCATTTTCCTGACTTATCCACTCACTTGCCAACAGCCTCTTTTCATATTCTTACCAGCCCCCTTTTGTGTATTGTCTTCCACAATCAGAATGTAAGCTCTTGGTGGATAACAATGGTCTTATTTGTATCTATCTCTATCTATCTGTCTATCCATCAGTCTATCTAGCTAGCTAGCTAGCTAGCTATCTACCTATCTTTTACTTACACTGTTACAAATTTTCTATAAATATAGCAAATTCTATTAAAAAACAACAACAACAACAAGAAACTAATATGAATTCTAAACAAAAGATATTTTACTTGATTGGTTTTAAAAACAGATCTTTGTAATTTCAAAGGAGTGTGAAGAGGCTACCGTGAGAAAAGGAACAAGTGACTCATCCTTAAGAAAACCTTACTTTTTTAAAGGACTGCTTCAAAGAATGGTGAAAAACACACTATAATGAACATTTCTAATTTGGGTCAAAATGTTTCCTTAGCCCCATAGGCAATTTGCTTAGGCACTGAAGCATTAAAGTAGAAGCCTGTTATGTCTACCATACAAAATATTTTATCTGACTTTAAATTAGGTTTCAAATAAGAACTGGATTTAGAGGAGGATAAAAGCCTTACATTAATTTGCATACCAAAGACTCATTCAAGGAAAAAGAAGAACTATGCCTTTTACAATTTCACTCACAGCTATAAAGGTTTTTTTCTTTTTTTTTTTTTCTATATTGACTTCTTACTGGCTTAAGGATTCTTTAACACATTTTACCATTGGAATAAGACCTCATTAGTTATAAAAGGTTTTATTTATAAAATCTGATCAGATTATAGAATTGTTTATCAACATATAACATATGTTCAAAAATTATTATGTTTGTCATTGTCATAGACTTTTTAAGGAAATGGAAAGTTTAGTTAGTTTAATTTTTTTGGTCAAGAGAAAGTTCAACAGAAAGCTATTTTTGTTTCAGACACAATGATGGCAAACCTTTCTAAAAATGTAATTGCACAGCTTTCTGCTATAGTAGAATGCCAGTTCCCTGAAGGTAGGCACGTTGTTATATTTTATATCCTTAGCCCTGGTATAAGACAAGTATCTTGCACATAATGAGGGTGATTCTTGTTTTGTGGTGTTTGTGAGGTAGCATAGAGTACCAGATAGAAAGCTCCATTAGGGATCAGGAAAAAGTAGGGTTCAAGTCCTTCCTGTGCCACATACAGTCTGTAGGATTTTATTTTAGGAAGTCACTTTATCTCTCACTGCTTTAGCAACTTGCTAAGAATAAAGTTGCAAAGAAGATGCTGACAAGCCTTAGCAAGGGAGTTTCCTTTCCTGAGAGTTCCATATTCCTTGGTCCAGTCCCTATCCCTTATCTTTAAGTCATTTTTCCATGGCAATTTCATTGAGACAGGAACTTCCTTCAATATGGATTTCAACTTTCATCTATAACGTATAGTTTTAGAGAGTTGCCTAAAGCTCAGATAGATTAAATAACTTATCCAAAGTCACAGAGTAAGAATCTGTGGAAAAATATGAACCCAGGACTTCCTGGTTCCAAGTAGAGGACTTTTTCTACTATATCACTGCATCTCAAATGCAGAATTGCTCAAGTTTCACTTTCTACCTGAGGTCTTACCTATTTGCCTCAGCTGCTGTTGCCATTTCCTAACACTCATATAGAATCAATCCTGAACATTCACATGTTTTAACTTTTGTGACTTCAAGCATTCCCTTCTGTGGGCATTCCTGGCTATTCACAATGAAAGGTAAAATGTCTACAAGTTAGTGAAGCAGCTGGTATCTTAGTAGGCACTTCATCCTACTCTCATAAAGAGCCCCCCATGTAAGCATTACATATTTTCATTGGGTGCCTTTAAAACTGAAGTTTTGTGTTGCAATTATGACCTCAAAGAGTGGTTCAAGCCCTTTGGGCTTTAAGGTGATGTTGAAACCTTGCCAGTCTCAGCATCTTTCAACAGTAGTGACTACAGTTCCCCCAACCTTTCCCTTGCTTTTTAGAGTATGGTCAAGGTAGAGAGGTTTATAGCAGTATTCCTACAATACTTTCACATTGTCATCTTACACAATGGAAGGTAAGATTCAGTTTAATTCTAAGAATTTTATTTGCTACAAAATATTTATGGCACTGTAGATTTCATGTATTATAAAAAGTGAACACTGTCTGAAATAAATTTCTTTTTGAGATGTTACCACAAAAGGACACAGAATTCTAGGGAATTAATAGAAATTAGTAGAAAAAATGTTTTACATGTTACCAATTTTATTTTTTGTATGCATTTTATGGCTTATTTCATGGTTATTATTAGGAAGAGTGCATATCATCAGAATTAATGTTTCATTATAAAGAATTGTATGCAGGAAAATGCAATTTAAGCAATCTGTAGTGAAAAATTACAGTTTTTGGTGGTTGCAGGAATTGAACCCCCTTTTTGGGAGCTAGGTGGCACAGTGGACAGAGTGCTGAGCTTGGATTCAAGAAGACTTATCTTCCTGAATTCAAATCTTACCTCAGATACTTGCTGTATGATCTGGGCAAGTCACTTAACTCTGTCTCAGTTTCCTCACCAGTAAAATGAGTTGGAGAAAGAAATCTTTGCCAAGAAAATCTCAAACAGGGTCACTAAGAGTCAGACACAATTGAACAACAACAACAAAGACAAACCTATTTCCAATGGGTACAATGTATCAATGTATCAACATTCTCGATTTGTACTTGTGCGTTTTTGTTTATTTGTTTCTTTTGTTTTGTTTTGTTTTGTTTTTTTGTTTGTTTGTTTGGAATGTTACCTCCGCAAAAGTTAAGGATTGCCTATATCTGTAGATTCTTTCAATATAACATAAACCCCTTATAGGACAACGATTAGTTCATTTTTGTCTTTGGATAACCAGTCCTAGTACAGTGTTTGATACATACTAAGTGCTTAACAAATGTTTGTAGATTCATTAAGGAAAACTGAATTATTCTATGATACTTTGAGATTTTTTCACTGTATCCAGCATTAAGGTGGAGGAAGCCCTTGTGTTTTTACCCGTGTAGCTGTCATTAGGGGAGGAATGTTTCTTGTACCCAATGATACAAGTTAAGGATCTTTCATAGTTTTAGTTCTGAAAATATAACCTAGGAATTTTGCTACTAAAATAAACCCCTGATATGAGTTTTCTTTCTTATTATATGCCTTTTTGTTTCAAAGCTAAAGGCATTTACTCATCTTTTTTTTTTTCCCTAAGTGGCATAGAAGAAAATTACTCTAAATTTCCTTTCATCCTCTCACTTTACCCGTCCTCGAATGGAAAAGATAATCTCAACAGCACATGGCCATTTATGATCATTGAGTTGTTGTAGGGAAAGATACAAAAATATACACACTGTGGCTGGAACTTTTTTCTTTGTCTAGGGATTTTCAAGTGTCAATTTGTCAGCAAGAACATCCTTGCTGTGTTACCAGTGAATACTCTAAGTCATGCTCCTTTGGGAGGATTATCTTTGCCAAGGATTTTGACTGATCCCACAGAAACTTCATGTCTTGTATATAGAAGTACATTCTTCTCTGTCAAATGAGTTCATTTCTTATAAAATTTACTATTTTCATCTCCAGAGAACATCATCTGACTCACTAAATGGTAAAAAGAAGTTCAGTTTGATAGAACATAAAAAAGAAACAGCTGTTACTTCCTGGAGTAAAAGCACTGAAAGTAAAAACTTAAATCTTTTGATAAAATAAGTTTTTAAAGTTACGCTTTAGGCACAGAATATAATACTAGATCAAGTCATAGAAAGATCCACAGAGATCCTGATCTAGGGAGGTAGGATAAAATAACAACGAGAGGAAAATAACCACTGTATTTAGGTTCAAGAAGCTCGAGTTCAAGTACTATTTCTGAAACTTACTGATTGTTTAACACTAGGACTTAGATTCTCATCTGTAAAATAAGAATGACAATAGTTAAATTATTTATATCATTGAGTTTTTGTAAATTCAATTGAGATAACATATTTAAGCACATGATAAAATACTTTATAAATGATTCATGTATTGAAAACAGCACCTTACAGAGTCAGAATGCCTCAGTTAAGCTGCTTTTATTCTCTGAGCCTCAGTTTCCTTATGAACAAAATACATTTCATTATATTCACCCTTACCTACTTTATGAATTGTTATGAGAAAAGTACTTCAGAAATTTTAAAATACTTTATAATGAGAGCTATTAATAGAATACTACAATGAGTCTGTCTTCTGATCAATGTGCACTATCCTTCCAACAGTGCAGGGTGCAGTCCATTTATACCTGATCCCATGTGATTTTTGCCCATTTTTGCTTTCACCAATGCTCCACCCAACATGCTCAATCCCTTCCTTTAAGTCTTTTAACAGTCCTTGTATATCAACTAGTAGTTATTTTTTTTTCATTTCTACATGACTAGCTCACTTCCTTTTCTGATCACATAATTCCTTGATAATACCTTTTTATGCCACTTCTTTTAGAAAAGTCATCATTTGAATATGTTGCAGCCTACTCATAGTCAATAGTGTCTTTACATTGATTTTTGGGTCATCAAGAAGTTTGATTGTTTGGAGTCGTTGACTGTTACTTGATTGTCAAGTACATAGCCTCATTGTAAATATATTGGTGCTAAGAAAGGTCATGAGGGAATTGAGGGGATTAGGGCATCAAGTGGTTAATTGTGAGAATTGAGTGAACCGCATTGACTCTTGTGATTCAATCCTGGAGCTAATTCAATTCCCTTTCTTTTCAATTATGAGTCTAGTCCAACTTCTGTATTGTAAGAAAAAATATTCAATTATAGGAATTGAGAGAAAACCTTATTGTATTTTTTGAACCTAGCCCTGCATAGCTGGGAAGCTCTACCTCTCCCCAATGCTTAGAGACTCATAACTAAGGACCTGGGTTATGCTGACCAGAAACCAAATCAGATCCAAAGATTGATGCAAGGATTTTTCCTACAATTACACATCTCAAGCAAGTTATATTCCTTACTTGAAAACTGACCCCATTATGATCAATCAGTTATATTTTCCATGTTCCTTTGATTGTTCATAGTAACTTGAGGGGAGTGGGGCACCTCTTTTTCTAATTTTAGGCAATTATGCCCATTCCCTCTTCCTGTCTCAACTTGGAAAGTCTCTAATTTTCCTCCAATTAGAAATCAGATTACCTAATTTATCCTAGTTGTTTTCTTTTAATTGATTAATTACTTTTAATGTATAAATGTCTGTCTCCCTCTCTATTTGGGGTTCAGTGACAGAGCTGAGAAAGGTGACTGGTGCTGATTTGCTAAGCAATTGTCACGCATTGCTTAATAAATCAAAATGCTCAGAAGCTCAAATTTTGTTTCCTTATCCTTCACCTACCACAGTCATTTGTCACTGAATGGGCACTGCATCAAACCAAGACCTGTTAAAGACCTTAGCTTCAAAATGCCAAGGTCCCCCATTGCAGCCTGGGCCATCTCCAGTTGTCTTGATCCATATCTGGCCACTGGACCCAGATGACTCCAAAGGAGAAAGTGAGGCTAGTAATCTTTCACAGCCCTCCCTCACTTAAATTCAATTCACTTGCATGTCATGGCATCACCTCCCTAATGTCATGGTCCTCTTTGAGAACAAAAGACAAACAGCAGCAAACACAGTCAATTGTAGCAGCTTATGGTTATTAAAAGTTCCATGCATTCCCAAACATACTGGGCCTTCTATCATTATTCATCTGCAATGCCTGTCCAAGATTTGCGGACTACTGGACTAAGTCATTGGCTGTTCATGCAATTACCTCTCAAGATTTGAAAAAAAATCATCCCTTATCCATTTGGCTTTTCTATATGGATTGATGGGGCACTTGATTTTGAGTGGTCAAGAATTTCATTTAAAAAGCTCTATTAAATAATAATAAAAACAATGATATAAATACCTAAATTAACTATAAAGGACCTATGAAGAAAGATGCTATCTGCATCCAGAGAAAGAACTGGTAAAGAGATATATGTATGCAATAATTTTACACACACACACACACACACACACACACACACACACACACACATCTGTGTCAAATGGTAGCAATTTCTAGGGTGGGGAGGGGGAAATAAAAAAATAAGTTTACATGATAATTTTGTTGTATATTCGAAAGGAATAGTAAGTAGTGCATAGTAGAGTTCCAGTTTCATATAGACATCTTTTATTGTACTATGTTATGGTAGTTTTATTCTATAAATTAAAAAAAACAATAATAGCATAAACAACAACCACAACAGTAGGCCGCAGAGATGTTTTCAGCATAGTGTTGTTCACTTAGAGGAACATGTGAAGTACCTTCCCATCTACAGGGGAATCTTCCTTACATTTGAACTGCTCAGAGTTGAAGAAAAGAATTTCTGAGTGAGAAGTAAATCAGGAAAATGACAATAAAACAGTATCTTCTTCCAATGTCTGGCCAATCTAAAAACTAGGAAACAAGCAGATACTTGGTTGCTCATGATCTAATACGTTTCCTTACCATTCAGCAGCAGGAGGTAAAATGCCAGGTAGATTTCTGTGACACTGGTGACATTTGCTGAGTCTGAATCTCATTATTTAATGCCTTATTTGATATTGAAAAGCAAATTAGCTACATATCAAATAATAATGTACGATTTTAACCTATGTATGCAAGAAACCTTGTTGGAAGACAGTCTTTAAGGTTGGGTGTTGCTATCTTGAAACAAAATGCTTGTTTGCAAGCAACACACAATAAAATCAGCGGAACATTGCATTCCTTACCCATTTCTACTTCTCCATCAATTCTGTGACTACACTGCTATAGAATACCTGAATATTCTCTTCCCATATTTTCATGAAGGACATATTTTTACTACATGTGTTGATCATTCATATAGAGATTTTATAGAGATGAGAAATTGGTAATGTGTCAATTATTATTAATATCTTCTTGATCATGTTTTCATGCACAATAATATTTATACTCTTCCTAATAATTATATATGTTCTTGAGCTCCAATTAATTAGAAAAAATACATACTTATGTTTTTTTCTAATATGTATTTGTTCAGTTACTAGTGGTTTTCCTGTCCTTATTTTTTTAAACTGTTATTTCTGCTTGTTCACATAGCACACCAGCATGTGAGGTATTAGAATACAAATGCACATGATGATTTCATTGCCATGAACTTTAAAAAATTGCCATAGTTAGAAATGCTGACAGATCTGTTCTATCTTTGTATGTTCTTTTACTTCATCTGTAAATGTTTTTGGAATGTTCTTAGTTGGGCAACATGCCATATTTTAGCTTTGTGCAGGTTTACTTTCTTTTTTACCAGTTTGATATTTCTTGAAATACTTATTGTCTTTCACCATCCTTTTATGTTTTTTCAAATGGACTTGTGGTCTAAAGTGCTAGTTCCCTTGTCTCTGTTTGGCCAGGAAATACTATTTTTTTCCTAGCTGAGGGCAGTTTCTAGATGTTTGGATCCTCTTCTGGAGGCCACTGCTTTACAGCAGTTTGATTTCTATATGAAATGCTGTTCATATGTATTGATCTTCCCTGCCCTCATCCATTTTCTGCTATTTGGTTAACTTTACTTGAATTGGCCAGAGTTGCCTTGTTATATTCCACAAAGTTTTGTCTTCTTATTTTTTATCCCTGCTAGGTAAGTATGGCTTATTTTGACCTAGGTTTTAATGAAATGATGAGCTGACTGCACATATAGCTATTTATGAAATGCTTCCTATGTCAGTAACTCATCATAAAGGTATAGTCAGTTTTGTTTTTTTGTGGTGATAATTGTAACCCGCCATGTGCAGAGGCTTTCATCTCTCTTCTCTAAGAACATGATCATGATATGTAACCATAACTAGTCCAAAAAGTTCACAGGTCTTTGACCTCTATCACTTCATTACTCTGAACCAAATTTTCTGAACATTCTTATCATTGGTTTACCTGAGGCTTACAATTTCATCGAAATCACTGAATATCAGTATATATGTTAACTTGGGTTTTGACAATTATGTCAATTTCTTTGCAGAATTTCTCTACTTCTTTATCTTAAAAAAAGATACACTGCTTACACACTGGAATAATCGTCAGGTTTGCCTTTTTTTTTTTATGCTTATAATGAGCACTGCAAAAAAGTTGGCCAAGCTTTCAATGGAATAATATTTCTCAACTGTGAGCTCCTTGAGAGCAAGAACTGTTTTTTTTTTTTATTTTATTTTACCTTTTTGTACATCCCAAGTGCTTAGCACAGTGCCTGGCAAATAGGTGTCATTACTAGCATATTGTACAAAGTTTCTCTAACAGTTGTAGGTCAGTTCACTGGTTTTTGGATAAGGATCTCATATTTAGAGTACCAACAGTTGAATTCATATTTGTAGTCTCAAAATTATGTGATTCTTAAGATTCTTTTGACCCTTTCTTTTCCATCACTCCATCACTATTCCTGCAGAATCAGAGGGTATCCCCAAGTAATCAGGATAATTTACAATTTTTATTTGTTTCAAAATTGCTACGGTCAAATATTTATTGATTAGGTATCAACTTACTGATGCTAACCTTCTCCAACCATAGCTTTCCTGGTCTTCAGACAGTGAATATTGGTCTGCAGCTAGGACTATTCTTGAAGTCTCTTCAAGTTGTTAGAACATCACAGAACTTACAGACTGTTGGCATAGCCGATGATTACTTAGAGTCATCTCCAGAATATGATAAGGCATCAGAAAATGACTTTCTTGGAGGTACTGCTATTATAAACATGATGTATCTTATGTTTTAGGTAAGGCTATCAAGCAGGCAGAAAGAAATAATTATGCCTAGATAATTTGAACATTTTGAAAAAATGATTGTTTAAAAGAAGTGAATGTCTTAGGGTATTTATAGTTTTTTCCTTTCCACCTTAGTGTTCCTGATACTTATCTCATGATGGTGCATTGACGGTAAAAACATAATAACTCCTTCAGATATACTAGGACCAAAGGAGTTGGTTGCTTCATAATATCAGAAAGGAAAGCAGTAAATTATGAGTAATATAAGTCCATAGGCACATTTTGTCACTTCTAGTTTCCCTAATACCCATAGAGTAACAGAAAGCCACTAACAATGAGGAATAATCTAGACATGGTATTTGTTTCTTTATGCAACTGAAAGTAGTGCCACTATTACTTAAAATATATGATTTTAAAAATAGAATAAATAAGCAGCATCCATCAATTTAGGGAACTATCACTAGCCTGTTAAGCACAATTTTCTAGTTCAATTATTTTTAACGTTATGTTGTTTCTTTTAAGTAGATTTAGAGAAAATATGGTTATTAGAAACTGATGTGACCCAGTGTAGCTTGTGAACATAATGGACTTTATGGAATTATGAACTTGAAATAGATTTTGAGAAGGCTTTTAGTCAAGTCACGATCATACCTTAACTACCCCTGATGAATGAGCAGCCATATTATTATGAAATATCTCCAGGGAAGAAGATTCTATAACTTTTCTCAGTAATTCATTCTATTTGAGATGTCCTTCCTGAGCCTGAATCTCTTCTGTTACAATTTGACTGTATTTTCTTTTAATTCACGTATGGTAAAGATGGAGAACGGTCATACTCAATCCTCCTAATAGCAATTTTGCATGTATTTGAAGAGTGATTATAACTCACTCTTTAGTCTCTTTCCTCCCAAGTTAAATAACCCAATTCAGTTAAACTTTTTGGAGAGATTGAATTTTCTAACCCATTTTGCACCTTGCCTTTTCTATTACCTCTTGAAAGTGCATGTTTAAAATGAGATACAAAGTATATTACATAGCAAAATCACAATATTCCAGTATTAGTTGCAAATATATAATCTATACAGGCAATGTAGTGTAATGGATAGAGAAGTGACCAGAGTTAGGAAGACTGGAGCTCAAGTTGTGGCACATGCTGGTTGTCAGATGCTGGTCAAGTCACCCCTGTGCACTAGAGGTGTCAGCTTCAGGCAACATTTCCTGGTGCTGCCCAAATAAAATTAAAATGTAATTGGAAAATATTTGACAAAATAAATAAAAATACAACAGAACAAAGATAATGTTAACATGTGGTTTTCTAAGCCAATCTCCATCTGCAGGGATCCTAATGTATGTTTAGTGGCCTGTTTATATTTGAGTTTGACATCATTGCTGTGAATTAGCAACTAAGGGTTTAAGTTGCACAGCCTTTGCTAATATAAGTACTAAGTAGAGGGAGTTTCTTATTTGGAAGAATTGAGAAGGTGATTTGGTAGAATTCCACAGAATTTCCAACCCTCCTCCTCCTTACCAGAATATTTCTTCTCTTAGGGAAGTGACCTTAAAACAAAGGCTTGGAACACAATATCATGTATGTTACATTAAATTGATGATAGTTGCTATGGAGAGATTAATTGTAATGATCCATCAGTCACAAATCATTTATCACACAACTACTACACACCAGTAATTGACCTAATGCCTGTGGATTGAAAGATAAAAAAGGAACAATCCCAACTCTCATGGAAATTTCATTCTAATAACACACAGGAAGATGAATGGGAGATTGGTAAAAGAGGTTATGATTTTTATTTTTATCAATTTTAGGTCCTTCTTTCTCAGGACTTAGTCACTGCATGGTTCTATTTTAACTACTATTACACCCCACCCCCACCCCTTCTGTCTGTCTCTCTCCATCCTTCCCTCGAGCTCTATAATGGTATTGGATCAAGATAGGGAAAACAACTGGACTACTAAGTAAGGAAACTCTTACCAATACTTTCTTTACAATCTAGTCTTTGAGAGTTGCCTAAAATCCTGAGAGTTTAGGTATTTTACCAGGTTAACATAACAGGTATGTTTCAGACATGGGACTTAAATCCAGATCTTTCTAGCTTCAGAAACAGCTCTCCACTCTACCATGCTGCTTGTCACTACTGTATTAATATGCATTTGTAAATTAGGTGACAAATATACAAACATTTTTATACATAAGCTAGGCATCTGAGGTGGTTATTGGTCAAAGTAGCAAGCAAGTCAAGACTGCTAATGAGGAATCAGTTAAGAAAAATTGATACATCACTTGGTTGGTAAATAATAGAGAGAGCCATTCAGACACTGAATTGGCAACAAGTGATCTATCCTCCAGTGAAGAAGAGGACAGAGAATATCCAGGAAGCTTTTTGAAACAGTAAGGCATTCATTTTCTGTTTTCAATACAATGGACATTTTGGACAGGGAATCCAAAATCTGGTCTACATGTAGACTGAATTGTTCATCTGTCATGCAAAGTTAGAGAGTCCAACATCTATTCATCCGGCTAATTTTAATAGGGGGTCATCATGGTGACATTAGATTAAAGCACATATTTGATCAGGTAGGTTACTGACACAAGGAACCACATACTTCTTTTATCAACTGCCCTACCAAGGACCTGGTAGTAGGATAGCTACACTGTTCTGAGAAGTACCTAATGGGTAAATAAGTAATTTCTTGGTATTTAAACTTGCAAACCTAAAATTAAAAGTTATGACTCTAATCTGGCAACCATTTAACAGGTTATTAATACAACTAATAATATATGCATTTTCAGTCATAAAAATTAATAGTTCTCGATGGTGAGATTCCATTTCTTGCTGATAATATTTCAATATTTTAAATTATATTCAGCTAACTTTTAATATTCTTTTTGTCCAAATTATTTATATATAGTATTATCTGTCTTAAACTTAAAATAATATATGAATGACATCTTTTAATATTGAGGTTTCAAGAGAATTCACCTAATTATTTAGACTTTGGAAGGTGAACCGAACCTCCTAAACAACCACACTTAAAACGCATTTTTAACATACATTTGAACATTTTCCTTAGAACATATGATTTCTCAATCAGTTTTTATGATTTCAATTTAATTTATGCCAATGTAAAATTTGAATAGTAGCCCTGAAAAAAGTACCTTTGTGATCTTTCCCACAAAATATGACTAATTTTAAATCTCGTAGTATCTCTTTTTTAAGTATTTACTCCAACATAACATTCACTTCCCTTTCAACCTTTGAATGAAAATTATTTGCTGAACCAATGCACTTTATTTCAAATAAGATGACAAATACCTATGCTTTGAAGTGGAAAATATATTCTTTTCTCCTCTTGTTTAAAAAAAAAAAGTATCAACTTCATTAACTCACTCTGAAGTTATTTTGTGCATGGAGAGCCTTTCTTCATTTTTTGTATTCTTTTCTCTTCTCTGAGAGCTTCCTAGAAAGTCATTGTACACACACTTTAGCATTTAAAAACAAACAAACAAACAAACAAACCCAAAAGCTGATTAATCTGTCATCTACATTTATCCAGGACTAGTACTGATGGCAGACAGTCATACTGGGTAACTAAGATTGTTGTATTGAATATTGTCATCTTGGGGGCCGCTAGGTGGTGTGGTGGAATAAAGCTGGCTTTTGAGTCAGGAGGACCCAAGTTCAAATCTGGCCTTAGACACTTGGCACTTGCTAGCTGTGTGACCCTGGGCAAGTCACTCAACCCCAATTGCCTCACCAAAAATATATATATACACACATATATATATATACACACACACACACACACACACACACACACACACACACACATATATATATATATATATATATATATATATATGGTCATCTTAAGAGCCAGTCAATCAGCCAAAGGAATGGTTTCAGGAGAGTTTTCACCAAAAAATAATAAAAGAGGGTAAAACCCCACAAATATACAGGGACTTCTGAGTGTCTTAGTTCAGTTTTAATCTTTAATAGTTTCAACCGCCATTAAGACTTTTGGAATATCCTGTTCAGCAGAAGCACCAAAGGGTTTTGTTTTGTTTTGTTTTTGTTTGGGAAGGGAGTTTCTGATTAGGACAGAGGACTGGAATTGGACTAAGAAGTACAGGTTTCCAATATCTGCTAGTATTTGTGTGAGCCTGGCCAATTCACTTTGCTTCTCTGGCTCTTGGTTTCTTCATCTGTAAAATGTTTTTGGAGAGTGATGAAATAAGCCCTGAATTCTCTTCCAGTTCTAAACTTCTGTGATTTTTGGTCCCTGGAGAATAAAGAATCAATGACAAATCCAGGGAGTCATGTTGTAAACTTTTAATAAAGCTCTCAGTGTTTCAAGCCTGATTTAAAAAAAAAAAAAATGTCATCCTGTGAAGCCACACTAAATTATCTGTCTGACCTGGAAATATTAAATGACAAAATTCTGAAAAAAATCTCTCTGTACATTAATTACTAGGTAGATTTACCCATTTTAAGGGCAGGGACTCATTATCTTTTGGCCAGTAGAATAGTGCTTAAGTATTTTTAGAAGTTTTCAAAAATATTTTTGAATTATGAAATTTTAAAATTCACTTGCTTATTTTTTTATGATGTTAGAATTATTTGTTAAAATTCATTTGTAATTAACAATTGGCCTATGTTTTATAACATATATAACTTTGGACTAAACAAGAGTAATTTTTTTTTTAAAACAGTGACACATGAACATGATGAAATTTTATATAATGATGCCTTGCGTTTGTGATGAAGTGTCTTCACTAACTCCACAATAAACATAATAATCTTATCCTTTATAATTACTCCTAAACCAAACACATATAGTAGCCCTTTCTTATATTTAACTTTTTAATATATTCTTCCCACTTTAAAATGTACTTCCATACCAATTATTTAGAGGCAGCTAGGTGGCGCAGTGGATAGAGCATTGGCCCTGAAGTTAGGAGGAACTGAGTTCAAATGGGACCTCAGACCAAACACTTGATACTTACTAGCTGTGTGACTCTGGGCAAGTCACTTAACCCCAATTGCCTTAAAAAAAAATAAAATGTACTTGCATGGCCATTGTGGCATCCCCCTTTTCTCTATAGATATACTCATTGCATTCTCCGTATTATAGAAGTATTGTAAAAGTGAATGCATAATTACTTTATAAAATATTGTTAACAAATCACAGCATGGTGCATACAATTAGCCTGCAGAATTATTTTAAGCTCAATATAATAGTTATCTAAAGGGATCTATATTTCTTGAATTCTTTTTAATATAGTCTACCAGTCAAATAAAAATCTACTCTCCTAAACTGAAAATTGTCCCATGACAGAACTACTAATGGAATCAGAGCCAGCCCTCTTCAATTCCATGATTGGCAATATACTACAGCTGTGGCACTGGAAAACACAGTGAAGTTAGGATTTTCCCCAAAGCTATATACAAGTGTATGAGATCCCGTAATTATTGGTATAGTGCCCTTGATATGTAGGGATGATCTATGTAGACTTAGTGCTGTCTAATCTACTCAGTCTTTTAATTCAAAAAGGATTATTTCTATGGCCCAAGACATATCTTTTTTTTTTCAAAATTTGGAAAACTGTTTTTCAAATCCAGTAATTAGAAACATAAACTCATAGGTTAAAAGATTTTTGCAAACATGCTGAGAAGATAGAGTGGGGTAGACTAAGAAATGTGGCGCAGTGGAAAGAATGTTAGACTAGTTAGGATAGGTTGAGTTCAAATTTGACCTCTGACATTTTACTTTATTGCCTTGACTAGGAAGTCATTTAAAATCATCTCCCTCCTTTGTAAAATGGGGATAATAATGTTTGAAATACCTGTTTCATAGGATTGCTGTAATAAAATACACAGAGGCTTCCTAAGGTCTTTTAAACATTCTAAGTACCATATAAAAGCCATCTATCATCATCAAACAATCATCATCGTCACCATCATCATCATCACTGAAATAAGACATTCTCCAATCCTCCCCCCACTGAACCTTCATTCAACCTATGAATGTATTGTTCTAAGTAATTACATTTAATAAGCAACTTTCTATATATTTTGAAAAATATGATGTGTCTTCTTATATATTTTCTTTTGGTCAACAAATATTACTGTCTGAATTGGAACACTTAAGAGATTAGACAACACCAAGTTCATGTATATCATCCTAATATGTTTCACAAATATAGATTTTTCTTATTGTTAGGCCAGGTTTTTAAAATCATCCATAGGTCATGTGAATCATTAATGTGAAAGGGAAAACCTATCTTGACTTTACTTTCAGGATAGATTTGTACAGGTCTCTGCTGTGCAATCAGTCAGATTAGCAAGCTGATCTTTGAAAAATGAGTCAGGAAGTCAGGGTGAGGAAATAGCCTGTACTGATGTAACTACTATATCCTGTACCTTATAGTCTTATAGAATTACTTACAGCACTGAAAGTTTTAAGTGACTTGCCCTGACTCACACAGATAAAGTCTTTGAATCCAAGGCCAGCTCTTAATAGACTACTCCATGGTACCTCTCTTAGGGTGGTGGTGGTAGTTGTTAGGGGAAAAGGGGAGGTAACTATTATTCATTCAGAAGTTTGCTTTTTTTTTTTTTTGTTTTGTTTTTGTTTTTTGTAATTCACAGGAATTTGTAATTAGACAATTAGGAATAGTTACCTTTTTGGTTCCCTAAGAAGGAATGAATTTAAGGATATATATTTGTGTCTTTGGTGTCTAGAACAGAAAGTCAGAGCATCAATAAGCAAAATTAGGTTGCACAGTGGATAGAGTGCCAGGTCTAAAGTCAGAAAGACTCATCTTGAGTTCAAATTTGGCCTCAGATACTTATTGGCTCTGTGGTTTTGGTCAAGTCACTTAACCCTTTTGCCTCAGTTTCCTCTTCTGTAAAATGAGACTGAGAAATGGCAAAACACTCCAGTACCCTTGCCAAGAAAACCCCAACTGTGATCACGGAGAGTCAGACACAAGTGAATATGACTGAACAACCACAACCACCACCACCACACCAATAAAAAAAAAAAAAGAACACTGCTTTTTTTGGGAAGAGTTACTAAAATCAAATAAAATGGCAAAATAAGTCACTTTTTCCCAGTATACCTATAATTCAATACAACTTACATAATTTCTTAAGTGCTAGAAAATGAGGCATTCATGGAATAGTTAAGGATCTTGGACTTCAGAGTTCCATGTTGAAAAGAGTACTTTTCCCTAGTCCAAGAAGAGATGAGATCTGTGGTTTAGGCAGGACTAGATTATGTCAGGCCATGAAATAGTAAAAAGGGCTATGACAGGAAAACTAAAAGAAGCTGATGGGCAGCAACTGTGTTGGATCATTTTAACTCATTTATTTATCACTCATTTATCTCCCCACCCCTATTCCTACCAAGTGTCAGAAGGAAGAGAGTCCTAAGGTGTGGGGAGTAGAAGTATGACCTGAGGGCAGGTAGTGCCCAAAGCCATTGTATTTTCACTTTCCCAGAAGAAAATGTCTTCCTCAGTCAAATTATGCTCCACAGTGCCATCTTCTGGTTAACCAAATAAAATATATTGTCTGATTAAATGATGAGCTGACTTTTGACAGTTCCCCTCTTCTTACAGGATTCTCTTAATGTAAGTATCTTATTAGTCATTTGTAATTAGACTCAAGTGCTGACAGAAGTCTAAAGGGAATGTTCACTGTGCGCAAAAAGCTAACATTTGAAACAATATATTATGCAAATGTTAGAACTATGATATAAAGTGGTAGGTGACAATGCAGTTTTCTGTTAGAGACATAATTTTTATAAATGAAAACAAAGATGTATTTGACAATTTTCTTCATTTTTCATATTTCATATGACGTCTCCCTACTCTCAACACTTCCAAGAAGCTCCTCAAGACCGTGTTTAAAAATAGCTGAATATATTATAAGGACAAGAAAGCATCTGGTTAGTTAGAAATATGCTATGCTGAAACTAGGAACATCAAAATACTGGACCAAATGGACTTGTCTATGTAAAAGCCAGTTCAGAAAGATACAATCCCAGCTTCTACATCATTGAAACAGCTGCAAAACTGAAATGGCACTCTGAATATTCAAGTTTTCTAGAAGAAAAAAATATTGTAGCCAGAAGATGGTACATTTAAAATATTTAGATACACAGTTCCTTAAATCCAAAACAACATTTGGGATAGATGAATGCGCAAAAAATATCTATGATTCTAGAAGAGATATTTAAAAGACAGAAGTGAACATTCTTCCAAAGACTAATCAGATAAGAAAAATTAGCAAAATATCATCATCATTATCATCATCATCATCATCATCACCATCTTCACTGTTGTTGTCAATATCATTGTTGTCTGAATCTTAAATAGTTCTCATGCATCAAATGCATTAAAATGACTCATTTTAGAATTATTACTGTTGGTTTATAGAATAGACAGCATATGAAGACAATTTGGGTTAGTTATGCATCTTCAGTGACAAGTAGTAGAAATGTATATAATGCATTCTTTGAGCTCATAGTTGCACATTCACTTCATGAAACAATGGAATATTAAATTGTTTCCAATCTTAAGAGTAAATCAACTAGATAAAGACATTGATACTTTGAATATACCAACATCTAATATCAAGAGAGAATTCCAGGCCTGGAGTTAGGAAGGCTCAATTTCCTAAGTTCAAATATAGCCTCAGACACATACTAATTGTGTGACTCTGGGCAAGTCACTTAATCCTATTTGCCTCAGTTTCTTCATCTGTAAAATGAGCTAGAAAAGGAAATGGTAAACCACTCCAGTATTTTTGCCAAGAAAATCCCAAACGGAGTCAACAAAGAGTCAGACATGACTGCAATGACTGAACAACAACAACAAAAACCTAAAGATACTAACCAACTGGTATATAGAGATGAAAAACAATAGATTTGCTATCTTTAAGGAGTTTATAGTATACTAAAAGAGACAACAATCTACAATTATATTAAGTAAAATATGATATAGGCAAAGAAGAAAATCTAGAAAACATGTCCTAGAAAAAAAATGAGAAGAGAGAGAATATTTTATAATGCAAAATAAAACCTCATCAAGTTTCTAAGCAAATCATTAAAATTTTCCTAGTGTTATTCTGTCACAAAGATTTATTGATACAAAGCACCCATTCAATAAAACTGTCATTCTCCCAAATGAAAAGACAATCCATATATTATTCTTCAAAAGACACAAAATATCAATCGTTTTATATAAATCTCATTTTTCGAGGTTTTGTTAGAACTAAATTCTTCCCAGGGTTAAGATATGCATTCAAAAGTTTGACAAAGTTGATAGATCTAATTTTTAAAATCAAGTATCAGTTGATACATACTGCATACTCTGTTGAAAGTTATCTCCATCAGGCATCAACCTTTGATCTCACAATCTTTCCAGGGTTGGAATGCTAGAAAGAGTACTGGAACTGGAGTCAGGAAATCCTGGATTCAAATCTTGTTTCACACTTTCTAGGTATGTCCCTGACAGAGCAAGCCACTTAACTTATCCTGCCTCAGACAACAATTTAAGATTTGCTTAACTGCTGTATTACAGGTAGGTTGTGATATGTATTGGTTGGGAAAGTTTCCATATTGAAAATTCCCTATCCCTATACCATAGACTTAAATTTAGGCTAGAAGGGATCATAGAAACCAATGAATTCAACCCCTTTCATTTTGTAGATTTACATGACAAGGTGACCATTACTAATTAAGTATTTAAGGTAGAATTTGAACTCTGGTTTTCTTGACTCTGAGACCACCAAGTTTATATGCTTCTAGTACAAATATTAGCAGATTGATTTCTCATATTTACCCTTTATACCTTTGTTCTCATCAGGGACAATGGTAGAAGAAGAGAAGATTTTTTGTTTGTTTATTTGTTTTATAAAGAATCATTGTTTTTAGACCATCTATAAACACTAACTTAAACTGTTGGCACTATAAATGTAAGATCTCTGTTCAGAAAAGTGAACTGATATACTAGTACTAGAACTGCACAAAATCAATATTGACATTCTCATTATAAATGAAAGTTGAAGCTATAAAATATTTTTGTAGCTGTATACAAGGCTCCTAGATTCTCCTTGGAGATGTAAATAAAGCAGATAGTTTCACAATGCTTCTGAGGGTAGTAAGAAACTTGCTATGGCCACCACTATCTTGCCTTGTAGTGCTTATGATTAGAATAAGAAAAAAAGGACCACTCTAGACATAATTGTACTTTATGTGCCTATGTACCTATAGTGGAGGATAAAGACATAGACAAAGTCTCCTAAAAACCTGATATAAATATTGAAGATCAATAAGTTCAAAATAGAAATGAGTTACAAGAGTGGGTGTTTAAAAATATTTTTGAAATATAATTCAGGAGTAAGGAATGAAAGAAAGTAAAATCTTGTAGAATACTTGGAAGCCTTAGGCCTATAGTTTAAGAATACTTTATTGAAGAAGAGAATTGAAGGGTTGACATAATGACCCTAAAACAACATCACAAAAATTAAAATGGCCATATTTTAATAGACAAAAGTGACTCATCATTGACGTTGAAGCTATTTAAAAATCAGTCATTTGTGTGAATGGAGACCAACTTATTTATGCAAAAATCAAAATCAATGTCATTATTAGAAGAAAGTATAAACCCCAGAATAAGAAAATGTAGCTCTAATGTGACCTAATTAAAAATGTTGATTCTGAAAAATGGGAAATTAATAAAGATTAAAACATTGAATCTAACAATCACTATTTCAAAGAAAAGCATGAAAAACACAAAGCATATATACAACAAGGGATCAAAAGGGCCCAGAAATCATCTCAGCTAGCATATATATGTTTTCTTTACCATGTGAAGAGTATTTGCAACTGGGGAAGAAAAATGATTAAGAATAAAAGTCCTTATTATATAAGTGAATTATGGATGATTTCTAGCGGAATGCCATATAAATTATGAAAAGCACTGAAGTCAAAGATGAAATAGTAAAAAATAATGTAGTGAAACTCAACTAAGCCAGGTTGTCCTAACCAAATTTATAGATATAACTGGAAAGACAACACATGGATAAAAAAACAATACAATGGTCAGTGCTTCTATAGTGATCTATCCTCACCACTGCAAATAGTAGAACAACCACATCCAATTTCTTACATCTTAGTATAGGATATGTTACTGATAAGATGAACCAAACATGTAAAAGAATTCCTTCCTGGATGAAAAAAATTACAAAAGCTCCGAAGGATGAATTTTCAAGATATATCATACTATATGTTATATGGTTATAAATAACCAAAATTAATCTCCAATCAAAATTGTCAGTAGTCAAAGGGCAATAGAAACATATTGAGAATGAATAGGCTGCAGTGTATTACTACTGGAGGCTTATGTTCATGGGTATGCAGAGATCTCTGGATATCAATCAACAAACATTTTTAAGTGCCTACTTAGTACTAGACAGTAGGTTAGGAAGTAGGGATCCAAAGACAAGAGGGAATCATCCCCTTCTCTCAAGTAACTTATTATTTTGGGGGTAGAAAATAACATGTACATATATAGATATATACAAAATAGATATAAAGTGATGGCAGGGGGTGGAGTACTAGCAGCTGGGGACATCAGAAAAGGTTTCACATAGAAGGTAGCTGAGTTTTCTCTTGATCAAAACCAGGGATTATACGAAGAGGGGTGAGACAAGAGGTGAGAGTAGAGTGTTCCAGACATGGGTTACAGTTTGGGCAAAGCATGATATATGAGTAACAATAAGAAAATCTGAAGGTTGTAGAGTGGGTAAAAGCTGGTAATATAAAATAAGGCTGGAATTATAAGTTGGAGCCAGGTTGAGAAGGGCTTTAAATGCCATATAGGAGAACTTATGTTTCTAGAGATAAGAGATGCTACTGGAGTTTATTAAGTAAGGAAATGTCCTTGTCAAACCTGTGCTTTTGGAAAATCACTTAGACAGAGGTCCCTTGATGGCTTGGACCATTTCTCTTTTGTATGTCTATTCCTAGCACCTGGGCAGATACTTGAAGTGCTGTATTTTTAATGGAGATTCCAATGCATTGGGCATGATTCAGTGGAAAATAATAGATATTGAATTAGAGGACTTGAGTAAATAATGAATAATAATAATTATAAACTAGAATTCATATAGCACTTTAAGATTTGCAAAATACTTTATAAATATTTTTTATCCTTTCAACAACCCTTGGCGGGGGGGGATAGATGCTATAAAATTATGCCCATTTTACAGATAAGGAAAGGAAACTGAGATACAGAAAGGCTAAATAACTTGCTCATGGTCACATGGCTAGACATTATCTGAGGCTGAAATTAAATTCAGTACTTTCTGATTCCAAGTTCAGAACTCTGTTCATTGTGTCATTATCTGTGTGGCTTTGAGCAAGTCATTTCACATGAGAATCAGTTTTATGATCTATAAAATGTGGGGGTTTGACATAGATGACTTCCAAAGTGACTTCCTATTTATGACATGGAGAAAGATGAAAAGACTTGAATCAATTACAGATCCATTGAATGAACAAATGCTTTTATCTGTAGTAAGACTGATTTAAAAACCATCCATATATATTAGGTGGCAGGTAATTTCATTCACATATAGGTCTATGCTTAATTATGTTAATTGGACTCCTTAAAGGCTGTTAATATTTTAAGTCTTTAAGCTATTTGAGTCGATATTTTATTTTGAAAAAAATAGAATTCTTTCAAAAAAGTGGATTCAAAGAAAGCTGCAATATACATATGCTACATATCTTAACAGTGACGTTATATTTTTCTTTGACCAACTGAAGTGTTGGGGCATAGCAACTGGAGCTAAAGACACAACTTATCAAATACAATTTAGGTCACAGAAGAAAATTAGGATTACCTACATGAAAACATGAAATTACACGAAACTATCAGAAGAGTCTGTCTTAGTAGGTGAAACCATAGTTATAAATGTAATGTCTAGAACAGACATATCAAATATGCATTTGGTATTCAATACTCTTAAGTGCAGCTGAAACCAGATGACCAGATAAAAAAGTACTAGGGAAATATTTAACAAAATACAATAAAATAGCAACATATTTTAAAACAATCACTATATTCCTGTAGGGATCCTTATGTAGACATCAGTGGTCCCTTTTCTATTTGTTTAACACCACTCCTGCAGAAACTCATTTGAATTTCAGAATGCCTATAAACATGTCTCTCATTGCTTAATAAATGAATTCATGGAAAGATTTCTGGAAAGTGAATGGCTATATATTGAATTCTCTTTTTCAAACTATCTTCCTTTATAAGTTAGAAATGTGACTTTTTGAAAAGTAAAATAATGGCTGTAAGACATTTTATTTACATATTTTAAAAGTAAAGAGACTTTTAAAATGTTCATTGTAAAAATATCACACAAATCAAAATTCTGATTACATTTATAACGATAACTTAGTGGTCTAAAAGGGAAAAAAGCAATGCTAGCCTTAAAAAAGAAATGGTTCTAACTGTATAGAACAATACTAAAAACTCGTTCATTCTCTATCAATGTTTCTTTCCATCAACATGCTATTTAGTAAACTATAACACAATAGTTTACATGCAAGACTTTTCTCATATCCGGAATCTTTGCACTCTGTATTTCCCATTCAAAAATCAATAGGTTAATCTGGGTTCATTGAAGAAAGAGGCAAGGGTTTAAAAATTCAACAACAAATATAGAATATATTTACTAAAACAGATACAACAATGAATGAGGTTAATTAGAGGAGCAAACAACTATAGACTTAACATCAGCAATAGAATAAAATATCTTTCATTTAATGTCATTATTTCATTGGGCAAAAAAATGAGACTTTTTATGAACCTTTGTCTTTGAATTAACTGGTTTTATAGTTTAAATGCTGACTTACAATTAACTTATGTAGGGAAATCTCAAGTAATCACCATTTTCTCAGTTTAACCCAAGACCCCCATTTCTGGTACCATTATGCACACTATTTATAACTTCCCATTTCAACTCCTATAATTAATTTTTAAATGTTGCTTTTAGCAGTCAGAAACGGAAACACATGGTGAGAAATAGAAATCGTTTACGTTAAAGATCCATTTGTGGAATTGAATCCATACCATATAAAATAATGAAAGGTTAATTGTATTCCTTAAGTATATCATGGTGCAAATTGAATCTTGTGGTTTTTCAAAGAAGATTCACTTTTCTCCTAAGAATTGTATTAATAGGTAGGGAATGCCAGACTCTGAGAAAATAACATTTTTGACAAAAAACCCCTTTTTAAATGAAAAGGCAATCATAAACATTAATAAAACAACTATTTTATGTAGTAATTAGAGTGCGGTATTCCTAATTTCTCTACACAAAGGCAATTTTGAGGAAAAAAATTAAGGTAAAGTTGTACCACCACACATTTCAAATATATCAAAATGTGCATAAGGCCTTACCATACTTTTCTAAAACAAGCAATAACATTTTATGAAAAAGCCTACTGATAACCTCAAGATGGCACATCTCATACATAATATGAATGGTGAAAATATTTCATTGTTATCTTCAAGATGGCTAATTAAAGACATAACATACTGAGATTGGGGGTGGGTGAAAACTCCACCTAAAGTACTATTCTGATGTCGCCTCATGAGGGAGGCATTCCAATACACTCTGACAGACTATCCTAGCAGAACACAACTTTTAGTGGCAGGTCCAACCAATTAGGAAGGCTTTGAATAAGGCCCCATAAATGAACTGTGTGTCTGAACTATGAAATTAGCCTTAGCTATAACATAGCACTGGATATGAGATGATCCTTTGGGTTACAGAAATTTATGAACACCCACCTGTTCAGAAATGTAATATATGAAATTGGGAGAGGATGGACCATTTCACAGTTTTAAAGAAAAGCATATGATTTACTAATTGCCAAATCTAATGGCCTTTTTAAAATCCTCATTCTCCTTGACCTCTTTGCAGTCTTTTATCAATCACTTTCTCCTTGATAA
This sequence comes from Vombatus ursinus, assembly GCF_900497805.2. Taxonomy (NCBI): domain Eukaryota; kingdom Metazoa; phylum Chordata; class Mammalia; order Diprotodontia; family Vombatidae; genus Vombatus; species Vombatus ursinus. The sequence goes on from NW_020944605.1 coordinate 2,661,396, forward strand.
TCTCTTATTTCTAGGCTGTTGTGATGCTACACTCTCCTGGTTTTCCTCCTACTTACCTAACTACTCTTTCTCTGTCTCGTTTGTTGGATATTTCCAGGTCATTTCTAGAAATTGTGAATGTCCTCAAGTGATCCTTTTTAGGACTTGTTCTTGTCTTCCTCTATATTATCTCACTTGGTGATTTCATCAGCTCCCATGGATTGTAATATCATTTCTTATGCAGATGATTCAGATATCTATTTATCTGTCCCAAACATCTCTCTTGAGTTTCAGTCTTTCATCTCCAGCTGTCTATTAGACATCTTGAATTGGGTATCTCAGAAGTATCTTAAATTCAACATCTAAATCTTAATTCATTATCTTTTACCCAACATTTTCACCTTTTCTAACTTCCCCATTATATTCTAGGGCTCCACCATACTCCTGGCCACCCTGGCAACCACCCAGGTTTACAACATAAATATCATTCTCTACTCTTCATTCTTTCTCATCTCCCATATACAGTCTATTGAAAAGTCTTGTGAAACATCTCTCCATATGCCCTCTTATCTCATCTAACATCACCACTAAGCAAAGTGATATTCTTAAAGTTCATTTCTGACCACTATTCAATGAATTCTAGTGGCTCCCTATTACATCTAGGATCAAATATACTATTTTATTTTTTTCCAATATCATGTGAAGATAGTTTCCAACATTTATTTTTATAAGATTAAGAGTTCCACATTTTTCTTCTTCCCTTCCTTTCCTCCCCCCTACTCAAAATGGCAAGCAATCTGATATAGGTTATACATGTGCATTCATGTTAAACATATTTCCACATTACTAATGCATGAAAGAAAAAAAAAACAGAACAAAAGGGAAAAACATGAAAAAAAGTGAAAATAGTATGCTTTGATCTGTATTCAGACTACATAGTTCTTTCTTTGGGTATGTATAGCATTTTCCATCATGAGTCTTCTGAAATGATCTTGCATCATTGTATTGCTGAGAACAGCTAAGTCTATCATAGTTGATCATTGTACAACATTGCTCTTACTGTGTTCTGCTTGACTTTTAAAGCATTTTAACCCAACTTCTTTTCCAGTCTTCTTATACCTTACTCTTTGATTCAATAACACTGGCCTTCTTGCTGTTCTTCACACAAAACACTGTCTCTGAACTCATCATTTTAATAGGTTGTCCCTTCATGCCTGGAAAATTCTTCCTTCTCATATCTATCTCCTAGTTCTCTGATGTTCTTCAAGATCCAATCAATAAAACAAACAATTTATTAAATGCTTAATATGTATCAGGCACTATGATAAGTGTTGGGGATAGAAAAGGCAAAAGAAACGTCAAAAATATTTAATGGTCTGAAGAAGATCAGTCTAATGCAGAAGACAACAGGGAAACAACTATGTACAAATGAGTTATGCGTCTGTATTACACATATATTTATATACACACGTATAAAGAGATGTCTATACAAACATGTATGTGTGAATATATGTGTGTATATGTATATATTTATATATATACACATGCGTATATGTATATATTATACACAAACATACATGTATGTATATCATATACAAACATATTTATATAATATATGCATATATGTGTATATAACATATACACAGACATATATAATACATACATAAATATATATATATTTATATAATTATATGATAAATTGGAAATAATCACAGAGGGAAGGTATTAAGGCTAAAAAGGACCAAGGAAGATTTTTTTTTTTCAGAAGAAATGGACTTTAAGATGCCTATAAGACATCCACTTTGAGAGTCTCATCTAATAAATTGCCTCTGAAATTATCTCCAACTAATCCTGTTTATGTTTTATTTGTATAAGTTGCATGATGAAGACTGAAAAGAAAGGGAACACAATTCCAGGATTAAGTAAAAGCTACTCAAGCACAGAAGTCTATGTTTGATGCCACCACTGAGGAAGATTTGTGGGAATAAATGTTAGCTACTATTCTTTATCCTGATCTCAAAAAATTAAGGACAAAACTGAAACCTCTTTAACTTTATTTTATTACTTATCATCCATAATTGACAATTAGAAATTTTAGAGGTGGAAGATCCTCATAGATCTAATACACAACTTTCATTTTACATATGAGGAAACTAGCACTCTTAAATGTGTAGTATTTTTTTCCAAAGTTACACTGCAAATTATTTCCAGAGTCTACATCTTACAGACAAATATATGTCAATTCAATTTGACATTCTCTCACGGAATGATTTTATCTCCCATGCCTACAATGCACTATCTCTATACCCTGACTTCTTAGAATCACTAGTTTCCTCTTGAGCTTTCTTGAAAGGTCACCTCATGACGTTTTCTTATCTCTCCCCCAGCTGCTAATGCCCCTTTAAATAATATTATTTATTGGATATGGGGTTGATATATGTACACATACATACACAGAGACACACAGATACACACACACACACACACATATATATATATATAATATATTTATATGTATATATGCTATGTTTCCCAATATAACTCCCTGAAGGAGGAAAATGTTCTTTCTTCTTTTTCTTTTTTTGTCTTTGTAAGCTTTATTACCTAGCACAGTGTTTGGCAAATCATAGATGTTTCATAAATGCTCCTTGATTGGTCAGCGTATGCAATGACTTTCATCATGGAAAATAGAAGATACAACTTTTTTTTCTATATTGACATAAGTGGAAAGTGATGATGATAACAAATTGTCTAGTTAGATAAGACAATATAAGCATTACGTGTTGATTTATTGATTTTCCATTTCAAGATAATTTAATGGGAAATATTCTAGCCATGAGTGAAATAATCCTGCTGATCATCATGACTCCTAATGACAATATAATTTTTGTATAATTGAAATAGACAGCAGTATGAGAGCTTCTCAGAAAACGTACTCATACAATGAAATAAGTGAAATTAATTTTGAACAATTAAGGATTTTTAGAGATCTTCTCATCTTTTTTTCCAGTTTTTTCTACTTGTCCATCATACTGCAGGGATCTATGTAAGGTCAGATGAACAGGCTTTCTGGATAGTGCTTCGTTATTATAGATATTTAACAACATCAGGTTATAACTATTGCATATGGCATATACCAAAAATAGCCAAGAGGTGAAATTTTTACCTATAAAATTGGCAGAAATGATTAAAAATGAAAATAGTTAATACTGGATATGCTGTGGAAAGACAGGTACACTAATATACTCTTGGTTGAGGTATGAATTGGTCCAATTGTTCTGGAATGTAATTTAAAATTTTGCTAAAGAAGTGGCTAAATTTGTCTGTATATTTTGACCTAGAGATTCCACAACTGGATACAGACCTTAAGGAGATCAAATGTAGAAAGAAAGTCCCCATATATACCAAAAATATTTATAGAATTGTGTGTTGTGCAAAGAAATGGAAGGAAAGTAGATAACGATTTCTTGGATGAGTAAATAAACAAACTGTGGTACAGGAACATAAAAGTATATTGCTGCTATACAGTAAGAAGAACACAGAAAAACAAGCAAGGAAGACATGTGAAATGCTTCACAGATCAGAAAACAACACACACGATGATAACAATAAGTCAAAAGAACAACAAGAAAACTATGAAAACTAAATGCTATGTAATTATAATGGCCAAGCCTGTCTCTCCAAATAGATGAAAAAATGTAGCTCCTTCCCTTCTTTGTAGAGGCTGAAACTATAATTATGGAATAATGCCATGTCAAAACAAATGTGATGTCAAAACAAAAAAGAAAATTTTAAATTTAAAAATTTTTATGATTATTAGTGATACCAGTTTATATTTCTTTCTTTTTTGTTTTGTTTTACGTGTTTTAAATTTAGGAACATATTGGTTTCATAAATGAAGCTGGATAACTTTTTTTTTCCTCATTGATTAAGGGAAACTTGTGGTACATACATATTAACAGTTCTTTAAACTTTTGGTATAAATCTACTTAATAGGTTTTTTTCTTTGATTACTCTATCATTTTTTTTCTTTTTGAGATTAGATTGTTTAGAATCCCTATTTCATATTCTGTTGATATAGGTACTTTATATTTAGTAGTAACAATGTGGCATACTAAATAAAGAACTGGTCTCAAAACCAGAATTATTTGGGTTCCAATCCTGCCCCTTGCACATCTAAGCTACATGACCCTATGCAAGATACTCAAATTCATAGTTCTCTAGGCAATACTCACTTTATGACTGTAAGTTGCAGAAAAGATATTGAACTTCATTGTTAGAGGAAGTTTCTTCCCACAATTCAATCACAGTTCCAGTCCATATCTCCATATTTTACACATAATCTTTATTTTTTACTAAATTTTCATTTTTGCAAGCAGCAAATGATTAAGTAAAGTAGGTTTTGATAAATTCTTTTTCATTTCTTCTCTGTTGTGAATAATCTTGTTAATTTTTAATCTCATCATTTTAACCATCTTTCCCCAATTTGGGGGGAGCAGGATAAGAAAAGGTTTATCATAAGGTCAGTTATTGATCTTTTCAAATTAAAATCTATGAACAGAGGGTTTCTTGTTTTGTTTTGTTTTTTTCCCCTTTTAACTCTAATGACTAACACAGTGCTTGGAATATTGTAGATGTTTAATAGATGTCTGATGGCTGCTTTAGCAGTATCCCAAACATTGTAGTATATTATCTCATTGTTATTCCTCTTTCACATAATTGTTTCTATGATTCATTCTTCAACTCATTCATTGTCCAGAATGTAATTTTAAGTCTTCATTTATATCTATATCATATGCTATTAATCTCTGTATAAATTACAATTCCATTATGTTATAGTGGATAACTGACATATTTATTGTTTCTGTCTTTTTTATTCATATTTTTTAAGTTCCATAACACATATTTTTTTTTAGAAAAATACTATGTAGGCCCAACAAATTTTTATTCTTTAATGCTCCCATTTAGAAAATACCATATCTTTCTCAACTAAAATTTCTAAAATTTCTTGAGTTCTAAATATTCTTTTTTTAAAATTTTTTCATTGAAGAACAGAGTATTTATTCAATCATGACATAAGCTTTCTTTATTACCCGTACATAAAGATGACAGACTCTCTTAAGAGAAAAGTCACTTTATTCAATGGGGAAAATTGTCTTTCCTTATCCTTGGCCTTTCCATGATCTCATGGATATGACTGTGTATATACCAGTATCTACTATACAGCATGAGTAATCTCAAAAAGAGGTAGGGCTCATTGCATAGAGATTGAGATCAACAGAAGTCCAAGTCTGAAATCTTCATACTCATAAAGATACTATATCTGACATAAATCTATGCATGAAATAATATGCAAATTCCTACCTCTTCCACTTCCTGTCTACTCTGTATGCCAGTCAGATACATTTTTGGTCTGAGAGAGGAAAAATATGAGGGTAGAGGGATAATGAACAACCTATAAACACCTAGTATTTAAGACCATACTAATTTCTTCCATTCTTGCCTAACGTCTTAGATTTATAGCCTAGAATATCCCACCTGGATCATTTCCATCTCACACAGCTTGGGTAAGAGGAGCATTAAGCTCAACATATGTCATAATTAGGCTTTATATAACATTTAAAATGCACTCATATAAATTCCTCATACATGGAAACAGAAAGACAGAATAGAATAGAGTAGATTATTATGGTGTCAGTGATTTTCAGTGAAATAACACTTCCTGTACCAGCTCCAGTTTTGAGTGGGAGAAGGTAAAAATAACATAGTTCTTGAAATCATTTTTCCTTTTTTTTTTTTTTACCCAGGGAACCCTATGATGAAGTTGAAATTCTTTTTATGCTTCTCTTCAGTCTTGTATTTGAAAGTCAAATTTTCTATTCAGCTCTGGTCTTTTTTTTAATCAAGAATGCTTGAAAGTCCTCTTTCACTGAATATCCATTTTTTCCCTTGAAGGATTATACTTAGTTTTGCTGGGTAGGTGATTCTTGGCTGTAATCCTGTCTCGTTTGCCCTCCAGAATAACATATTCCAAGCCCTCTGGTCCCTTAATGTAGAAACTGCTAAATCTTGTGTTATCCTGATTGTGTTTCCACAATACTTGAATTGTTTCTTTCTGGCTGCTTGCAATATTTTCTCCTTGACCTGGGAACTCTGGAATTTGGCTACAATATTTCTAGGAGTTTTCCTTTGGGGATCTCTTTCAGGAGGTGATCAGTGAATTCTTTCAATGCCTATTTTATCCTCTGGTTCTAGAATATCAGGGCAGTTTTCCTTGATAATTTCTTGAAAGATGATATCTGGGCTCTTTTTTTGATTGTGGCTTTCAGATAGTCCAGTAATTTTAAAATTATCTCTCCTGGATCTATATGTTTTTCCAGTGAGATATTTCACATTGTCTTCATTTTTTCATTCTTTTGGTTTTGTTTTACAGTGTCTTGATTTCTCATAAAGTCACTAGCTTCCATTTGCTCCATTCTCATTTTAAGGAAGCATTTTCTTCAGTGAGCTTTTGGACTTCCTTTTTCATCTGGCCAATTCCGTTTTTGAAGGCATTCTTCTCCTCATTGGCTTTTTGGACTTCTTTTGCCATTTGGATTAGGCTATTTTTTAAGGTGTTATTTTCTTCAGTATTTTTTGGGTCTCCTTTAGCAAGCTGTTGACTACTTTTTCATGATTTTCTTGCATCACTCTTATTTCTCTTCTCAGTTTTCCTCTACTTCTCTTATTTGCTCCTCAAAATCCTTTCTGAGCTCTTCCATGGCCTGTGACTGATTCATATTTTTCTTGGAGGCTTTGGATGTAGGAACTTTGACTTTGTTGTCTTCTTCTGATTGTATGTTTTGATCTTCTTTGTCACCAAAGTAAGATTCTATAGTCTGACCTTTTTGGCAAAGTTTGCTCATGATCCCAGTCAATTACTTGAGTTTTAAAGTCTTTGTTAAGGTAAGGTTCTGCTTCTAGTGTGGAGAATGTACTGTTCCAAGCTTCAGGAGTTTTGTGCAACTCTTTTCAGAAATACTTCTAGGGACCTATAAGTTTTCAGTTCTTCTAAGGTGATATGATCAAGGGTGAGGTGTTTATTCCTTTCCCGGCTTGTGCTCTGGTCTATGAGTGACCATAAGCACTCTTTTCTGCCTTGGAACTGTGAGGAGGATTCCTTTTTCATCACCACTACAAGCTCCACCACGCCAGCACTCTTCATTGCCCCAGGATTGCCACCCAGAACTGTGACCTAGATCCAAGCATGGGCAAAGCAAGAGAATCCTGCCTCAGCACCAGCAAAGAGATCCCTTCAATCTCTCTGTGATCAGCCACTCAATTCTTACTTTGCCTGTGGCCTGGAACCTCCAGAAGCAGCTGCCAGCCCAGGGCTGTGCCTGGACTGGGGCTGGGACCCAGTTTCTCTTTCACCATGGTGACAGACTTTTCCTACTGACCTTCCATGTTGTATTTGGTGTTTGTGGGTTGAGAAGTCTGGAAACCACCACAGCTGCCCATGATTCAGTCCTCTGAGCTCTGATCCAGGTTCACCGAGGCCTGGTCTTTGCCTGTATGCCCACACTGAACTGCATTTCTCTCCTAGCCTGGTGCAACAGACCTTTCCAATCAACCACCCAGGTTGTCTTGGGCTGGATATTTGTTTCACTCTGTCTTTTTGTGGGTTCTGCTGCTCTAGAATTTGTTTAGAGCCATTTTTTACAGGTATTTGGAGGGCTTTGGGGGAGAGCTCAAGCAAGTCACTGCTTTTACTTTGGCATCTTGGCCCTGCCCTCTAAACATTCTGTATCTTTTAGTTTTATCTTTATCTGAGAGAGGAACATTAGCATCTCCTGTAGTTAGTGGGTTGCCATCTCTTCATAGTTAGTTTAACTTTTCCTTTGTGAATTTAGTTCCAATATTTTTTTTATGCAAGTGCATACCTAAATGCATCTATTACTGATTGAAGAATTGCCTCCAATGATCCCTGCCTGCTTATCTTATTGGATTCTTGTCCATATATTCCCTTGATTTTGCCATAGGCATCACCCAATGTAGTAAAGAACTTCATTTTTTCCCTAATATTGAGAGAGTACCAAAGGAGAGTTCTAACTGTTACTCTAGAGCTGTCATTCTTCAGTCTTGTCACATGATGCATCTGGTTAAGTAACATTCTTTAATGATGCAGTTTTCCCACTTAGATCACTACTTGTTTCTTCTTTATTCTCTCTCTCTCTCCCTCTCTCTCTCTCCTCTCTTTTCCTCCATCTTTCCCTCCTTCAGTAAGGGATTTGGTTTTTGGAGTACTAAATTTTCATTGGTAAACTTGGATTTAAATCACCCACTAAATACCTATTAATTCTATACCCCCAGAAAAGTCACTTAACACATTTGAGCTTCATTTTCCTCAACTTTGAAAAGGCATTAGTAATCACAATTACTTTAGGGTTATTGTGAGAACCAACTGAGAAAATATTTCAAAAACGATCAAATCTTAAAGCACTTTGTATCTGCTATTTTAATTGTTGTTATTCTCTTTCTCTGTTACTGAGTTTATATTTCTTACACCATTCACATTTTTTTTCCTCTCTTGTGCCTCCCTTTTGGAAATATCAATTTATGGAGGAAACAATGTTGAATTGAAGCAGTATCCATGGTGGGGATCTCTATATATCTGGGGCCCAAAAGTCCAAAATTAGCCCATGATCACTAACTGTCAAGGCCAGACTAATCCATCTTTGATTTTATGTCCCTCCCACAATCCTGTGTACTGGCTGTCCCTAGGGAACTACACATCATTCTTGGAGTGGTATGAATCTTGCTTGGAGAGAGTGGTCTCCTATATATGTCTGTGCCCCTGATCCGAAGAGGAAAGACCTTTTAATGGTCCCGTCTCTCACCCCAGACAAGGAAAAAGCTCCCATCTTCTATGGCAGTCTTCTTTAATGATACATTTTCATTTCTCCTTCAGAGGCAGAGTCCATTCTAATTTCTCATATCCTAGCTCCTCCCCTACATTGCTTTTATCTTATTTTTAAATTGCTCCCCACCCTTTCAATAAGCTAAACAAACATCATTTTTCTGTTTACCTCTGACTGGGGATACGTGTCTAGCTTTCTTTTGTCTCTTGTGTCTGCTCTTCCCACTGCATTGATTTCTCACAATGTTGTTCTTCTCACAAAGGATTGATTCACTTAAAGGGGAGTCTATAATTTAGTTCACATAATAACTAATTCAGCTCTTCTTTCTCTTCTTTTGATTCCTTAAAGTCCTTTTAAATCATTAGTCCCATTGTGTTTTTTTTCCTTTTACTTTACCCTTCAATTGAAGATCTTTAAAAAAAAACAGTCTATTAATATGGAAAAATAAATTTCATCATTATATTTTCTGCTTTCAATTAAACTTTATTTTAAAAAATTAACATATATTCATCTTCTTTCTTTACCATCCACTCCTCATTTTAGGAGGGGTGTGGGAAAGAAAAAGGATCCTTGTAACAAATATGCATAATCAAGCAAAACAAATTTTCATATCAATTATGTCCAAAAATGTGTCTCATTTTAGATATGTTAGACCATCCCTTCTCTTTCAGAGAGTGGAAAGCACCTTTCTCCATAAGTCCTCTGGAATCATGGTTGATCACTGAATTGATGAGAATTCTTGAATCTTTGAAAGTTGTTAATTTTATAGTATTGTCATTATATTCTAAATTTTTCTCTTGATTGTCCTCACTTCACTATATATATATCAATCTCTACAAGTCTTTTGAGTTTCTGCCTTTTATCATTTCTTATGACACAGTAGTATTCTATTGTATTCATTTACTATAATTTACTCATTCTGTAATTGATGGATACTCTCTTTGTTTCCATTTCTTTGCCCCTAAGAAAATATTTTGTACATATGGGAGATTTTCTTCTTTAAAAAAAATTCTTAGGGGTTATAGTCCTAGTTGTGATATCACTGGGTCAAGGGATACACACACACACACACACACACACACACACACACACACACACACTCACACATAGTACATAGTCCCAAATTTCTTTTGCAAAATGTTTGGATCACTTTACAGCTCCATCAATAGTGTGCCTGTTTCCCTATAGTCCTTTCAGCATTGCTCATTATTATTTTGTTAACTTTGCAATATGGTGGGCATGAGTTCTAATTTCAGAGTTCTTTTAATTTATATTTTGATAATCAGTAATTTGCAATTATTTTAATATGGCTATAGATAGCTTGCATTTCTTTCTTTGAGAACTGCCTGTTCATATCTTTTGACTATTTACCAATTGAAGAATGACTAATTTTTTTTATGAATTTAAGTCAATTTCTCATCTATCTTGGAAATAACACCTTCATCAGAGAAATTTACTATAAAGACTTCCCCTCAGTCAACTATTTTCTTTTTAATCTCATTTAGATTAGCTTTATTTGTATCAAACTTTGTAATTTTATATAATCAAAACTGTTAATTGAACACTGTCATCTCTCTAAACTTTGGTTCTTACATTTAACTTTTCCTCTCTTCATAGATTTCAAAGGTAATTTCTGTCTTTCTCTTATTTATTTATGATGTAGTCTTTTATATCTAGCCATGTATCTACTTGGAGCTTATCCTGGTGTATACTGTGAAGTCTTGGTCTAAACTTAATTTCTGTCCAACAGCTTTTCAGTTTTCCCAGCAGTTTCTGTCAAATAGTAAGCCTTACCACCGTTGTGGATTCAATTAGTCTTTTCTTGATAAATGTACTTTTTACATTTTCCCATATTTCTCACTCCCCCCACCTCACATTCTCAATTAGAATATTCTAGTCATTACTGGCTTTTGTTGCTGCTGCATATTTTTTTTAATGAATTCTCAAAAATTTCACTTGTTGAAGGAACATGCCTCCATTGGTGTTTAAGCTCATTTTTTGCTGAACATGTTATTTGGGATCATATATTGAGCTACATTTAGGGGTGGGTGGGTGGGTGGGTGGGTGGGTGGATACACTGAATAGAAGTTCTAGGTGTTAAGAGTTTTTGTTATTACTTTATGAGGCTTTTTACCTTGTGGGATATTTTTGTTTTATCTTATGGATTAATGTTGACATCTAGATTTGGCATATTTTCTTTCTTTTGAAATTATGTTGGAATGGATAAAAATTATGTGGGAAAAACAATTACTCCATCATCTTGCTGATTATGATTTTCCTTTTCAAATAGAAATATTTGCTTGTTATCTGCTTGTTTAATTCTTACTTATTAATCTTAGATTAAAGATATTCAGTTTCCCTACCCTATGTTTTCTAGTCTCAAATTCTTTGTGCCTTCCAAAATATCTAAAGGCTTAATTGGAGCTTTCAGTAAATTGTTCTATTGCTAATTAGCTAAAGGGAAGGGGCCAGAGCATAAAGATGCTCTCAAGAACAAGAATCCTTTCCATTATTTCCAAGTATCACACATGCTATGTAATAGTGTCCTTTTGATATTATATTTTTCTTTTTCTTTTTTTTTTGGTGAGGCAATCAGAGTTAAGTGACTTGTCCAGGGTCACACAGCTATTATATATTTTTCTTGAGGAGCATCAGTGTGGTGAAAATTTAAGGACAATTGTAGATATAATCATAATTCCATCAAAGGCTTATGTATTGAAGCTATTCAGATAGACAGTAGGTGGAGTAGACAGAGAGCTGATCTTGGAGTCAGAAGACCTGAATCGAAGTCCTGTCCTTGACAATGTTCAGTTTGTGACGGGGCAAATACTTTATTCTCTCAGTTCCAGAGGCAACTCACCAAAACCTTAAGTGCAGGTGATTTGTCAGTCTGCATTGGTAAAGAGAATTATCCCACCAATAGTTCTCTAGACTGACAAAATCACAGGCCTAGGCCAAAAGTTTAGCAATGTAAGAAGTTACTTTGTGTACAGTCGCTGCTATAAAATATTGAGGAAATTGGGAGGAAAGTACTATTTACATAAAAATGTAATTGGGAAGTATTTAACAAAATAAATAAAAATACATTAAAACATAAAAAACATACTATTAAGGAGAGTGAGTTGAAAGAAAAATCCTAATTATGAAAGAAATAATTAATTGTGTGGGGGAAGAAAAAAAGCCATTTTGTTAAAGTTCACAAGAAAAACTTGTCATAAGATTATATTTTCAGATCTGGAAAAGTTCCAAATATCTGTATATTTGAAAAGGAAAATCACAAAGGTAAACAAGTCCATTCCCTCCCACCTTCCCATTTTACAGACGAGGAAATAGAGTTTCAGACATGTGATATACCCAAGATCACATGGCTATTAAGGATCTGTGTTGGAATTTGAACCTTTACATTTATGTCTAATGTGTACTCTAAGATATCATGATATGAAGCTGCCTAACCAGCCCCATCAATATAAGGAACAACTTGACTGAAATAAAAGCAGGTAAAAAACTCATAAACTAAGTTTATTAGGAACTGAAAATAATTATACTTAGCTATTCATTTGCAATGAAAACAGAATTTGATTTGGCATATATATTCATTTCCAAGAAAGATAAAGGAACTACTTAGCTTATTCCTTTTTAGTTAGAAAAAAAACCAACTCATTTTGTATCTTGTTTTTGCAAATAATAAGTGCTTTTTGATCTGATTCAGTCAGATAATTCTGGATTCTGAATCATTTTGAAATGAGGACAGAGTTTCTGTGCTGTTTCTGGAGACAACATGAAATATGATAACACAAAAATGAGGATTTAAAAAGGTTCCTTTCAGTGAACAAAATTAGGGTTGCCAAACTATGTACATGTCCAGTTTGAGGTAGCCATATAAAATATCTATTTAGAATAGTATTCCATCTGAAAGCTGATGTGGAGACAAGGCCTTATGAGGGCATGTTATCCTTTAAACTTTTGTCAGTGGCAACTACAGTTCTTATTCTTAAGTCTCCTTAAATGGAACTGAGTCATGTAACCAAAAAATACTTCTATTGATCAAAATAGAGTTGGAAACTCACAGAGAGAAACTGTTCAGAAAATGAGATGGAGACTGTTATGAAATAAAAACACATTAATCTTGGTGTGGCTCAAAATAAATACATATGACCCCAGTGTTTCTGCTGGGGCACAGGAATCCCAGACTTTAATATGGAACTACTGAGAGCTAAGTGAACCTAATACATTAAATACAGATTTTAAAAATAGTAATTTTTTTTCAGAGATATGAAATGCAGTAAGTACAGCAGGAAAAACAACTTCAGAGTTCCCAACACACCCCCATTTACACATCAACATTCTCCTGGAATCTTTGAATTTTGATCCTTCACAACAGATGTCAGTAGTCAAGAAGTAAAAATGTAATCACTTCCAATATTTATCATGGAACACAAAGATAAAGAAGCTGATAATGACTATTCTCTCCTTTGCACAGATTAAATTTCTCATTCTTTTTTCTAAAAGACATTTCCTTTTATTTTTCTTTTTGGTGAGGCAATTAGGGTTAAGTGACCTGCCCAGAGTCACACAGCTAGTAAATGTCAAGTGTCTGAGGTTAAATTTGAACTTAGGTCCTCCTGACTCCAAGGCAAGAGCTCTATCCACTGCGCCACCTAGTGGCCCCTAAAGACATTTCCTAATAATTCTCTCTCCTTTCCCCTTCCAAAAATGGAAACTTTTGCAAAACTAACCAGCACATTAAAAAAAATTGACATCATCAATAATGTAGCATACCCACAATGCACATGCCCTGCAAAGAAAGGAGTATGCCTTTTCATATATCTTTATTGAGCCAAACATGCTCATTATGATTTCTGAGTATTTCATTTCAATTGTTTTGCTTTTATTGCTCATTCCTTTTACATTATCCATACCATCTGGTATCTAGATAAACAGAGAGAAATTTAGATATTAAGCTTAAAGTGTAATCTATACAATGCTGAAGATCTGGATATTCAGAACATCCAGACAAGTTTGATTTGGACAGACTAAAATTATTTTTTTTATTCTCATCTTAATATTTGGGAATATTCACCCAAATTTTGTGTCTAATCTAATTAATATGCTTCCTCCAATAATATTAAGTTGTTAACTATGTAAAAATATTACTCATTTTTTCTTATCACAATTTTTTGAATATTGTTCTTCCTGATACATTTAGGATTAAGGAAAAATCACAAATATATGTTTTTAAAGATTTGATTAATTATCACATGCTTATAAGTTTCACTATTTCAAATTACATAGTGAATAGCATTTTAGAAATTCTAGCAAGCTTTCAATTACCTATGTACTTTACTAAGGCAATAGGAGTTTTAGAACTAAGTGACATTCTGAAATTTATAGTTTTGAGAGAGAAGTATTACTTTGTAGCTCTGAGGGCATTTGGACTAGCATGATCTTTCAGCCAGAAGAGTGACTTGAGTTATATAAAAGCATTTTTACAGGGTCACACAGAGCATATAAGAGAACAGATAGAAAGGAAGGGAGAGTTAGATATCCTCTGGATAAGAACTACAAATCTGTTTTCCTTAACTGGAAAATATTGCTGGTACAGGTGCAGATCAACAGAAGAAAATGAACAGAGAACTGAAAATAGATCTGAGGAAGATGACAGGGTCTCTTTAGCCATCTTGGAAAAGCCATTAGTACTCAGGCTGAAGCAACTGGCCATATTTAATCTTCAAGGAATTATGGAAGACTCCTTCCCCATTGCTATCCTGCCTCCCCGCCCCACCAAGTTTATTTTCTCCCAACATTTACACCATATTCCTATATAGTAACAGACAACATAATATAATTTCTGCTGTATTATTCTACTTAAACATTTCCCGTATCCTGAACTTGCCTCAAATACAGAATAACTAGGAATTAGCTGAAGATATATAGATTTAAATTAGAGCAGGTAATCAACTGTCTAAATGTTAAGAATTTTCCTAACTGGGATTCAGGTATAGGATATTGGGATTGGAGTCAGGCAAACTTGAATCCAAATCTGGTCTCAGTCACTTACTAGCTACATGACCCTAAGAAAGTTAACTAATCTCTGTCTGCTTCAGTTTCCTCACCTTTAAAATGGGAATAATAATAGCATCTACCTCCCAGTTTGTTATGCTTCTCTTTGTACGTTATCAGTACCCAACTAGAAAACCTGAACATTCACAATTCCTGTTTGGCAAAGAAATAATTGAGTATAATTTCAGTGATTGATATACACACACACACACACACACACACACACACACACACGTACGTGTGTATGTATATATGCATGTATATGTATGCATATACACATATACATACATGTATATACACACACAAACACATACATTTATACACACATGCATACATGTATGTGTGTGTATATACATATATACATATATATGTATATATATATAAATTGAGTAATCCTTTTACTTTTCTACTCGTAAAAATTTAGGGGCATGTATTGTATCTACTCACATATTCTAGAAAGGTATAATTGCTTAAAAGTCTACACTATAATATAATAAAATACCTAACCTGAAAGAATTGACAGCAGTCCTTAGAACAGTTCCTGAGACCCTCCCTTACCTCCCTCGGTTCTATTTTCCAATAGTGACCAACTATTTACCAATTGTCCGAAGCTTTGTTTTGCAACATTGGACCAAATTGCATTAGCTTAATCAATCAAACCCTCCTATTTAACAAGCCTGAGCAAATAAACAGAACAATTTTTCTCCAGTTGAACATTACCAATATAGTTTATGTAAATGATCAAGGAAAACAACAATTGTAACATTTAAGTTTAATGAACAAATTTATTGCATTTCTGTACATATCAGAAAGTATGTTGAGTTTGGTTTTTTTTTTGTGTGATGCAAAGAAAAGGCAATTTGCTTTTCACACTTCATAGCAAAGACAGTCATAAAACACCTAATTGCTATGAGAACCAAATATATTCTTATTATTCAATAGTAAAAAGCATTCCTTGTTATAAAAAAAAATTCTCCTAATAGATGTCACCTTATTATTTTAAACTAAACTAGAAATAAAGATGAGCCAGAATTACGATTTTTAGTCAGTGTGGAATAATGGAGGTTGGGGGGTCAGAAGAATGACTATCTAGTCCCAATTCTTTCCTTATATAGCTTTGAAAACATTCAAATTTTTTTTTGAATCATAAATTTTGACCATTTTAAAGTTGAAAGGACCTTGAGAAATTACCTGGTCTAACCTTTCCTTTCCAGATGAGTTAAGTGACTCATCTGAAGTCACACAACTAACTACCCTGACACCACAGGAAAAGCAATAAGAGCTCTGATCTCAAGGTTCTTAGTCGAACATTCTTTTATCTACACCAGCAGTTTTCAAAATTGTTGTTCTCAGGGCACTTTTGTTACTTGAGGCTCCCAAAGAGTTTTTTTTTTAAATATGGGTTATATCTATTGGTATTACCCTGTTAGAAATTAAAACATCTGATTTTTTATTATGAAAATAGTTTTGACCTCATGAATGCCCTCAACATTTCTCAGGGACCGTGGGGATCTGCAGATCACACTTTGAGAACTACTGCTTTGCAAGTGTTTAAACACCTTTTTGTCTCAGTTTCTCTGTCAGTAAAATGAGGTGGTTGAATAAGATGATCTCTGTAGCCTCTTCCAAATGTCAACACTTGAAAACAGAACATAGAAAATATTTTTTTCTTTTATGACGTTATTGGACTCATTTCCCTTTCACCTCATAGGAAGACCCTGAGGATAATGGCCAAGATAAAACATTAAAATTCCTGATCCTTCCATTAAACACTCAAAAAAATTTTTCCATAGAAGGCAGTACTGCAACCAATTAGGCGGGGCAAGTTTCAATCCCATAAGGCCATGAACCAGAGTTGCCAAGGGTAGAGTCATACACATGATTTCACTGGCCTAAAATGTCCTTTCTTCATCACTTCATTAACCTAGTTATAGAAATTCCACAATGAAAAATTTAAAAGCTCAATTTTTTTTTCCTAACAAAGTTCCCTGATTAGCCCTTCCCCATTATTAGAATTCTTCATTTTTTATTGATTTCCTCAGTACTCACGTACATTATTGATATTACAAAATCCTAACAATATATATCAATACTAAAAACCAAACTCTAGGCTCCTGGGAGCACAGTTAGAAAATATATTCTTCTGGGACACAAATGTATGTGTATGTGTATATGTATATGTATATATATATACACATGCATACATAGAGTAATATATACAAATACATGCGTTCACATACATATACATACCTAATACACATCTATCTATGCTTTGTTGGGATATACATACATATGTAGGCATGTGTGGTGTGCATATGTTGGCAATATACATACATACACAGATACATACATATACATACATATACACATACACACATATGTTTCCAGTTACTCTGTTTTATTAGTAAATAAAATGAAGAGGTTAGATGATAAGATTATCTCTAAAGGCATAAATTCATAAATCCAGAGCTAGAAAGGATTTCAGTGACCATCAGGGGTGGGGAACTTGCCGCCTCCAGGACACATGTGACTTATTAGATCCTTAGGTGTGGCCTTTTGACTAAGTCCAAGTTTTACAGAACAAATCGTTTTATTAAGGGGATTTGTTCTGTGGAGTTTGGATTTAGTCAAAGGGACACATTTGAGGACCTAGAGGACTACATATGGCCTCGAGGCTGCAGGTTCCCCACCCCTGAAGCCCTTCCATTTATAGATGTGGAAAATGAGGCCCAGGGAGATGAAGGGATTTGCCCAAAGTAGCAAAAATACAGGAGTAGGATAAGATATTTGCCTCCTTTCATGTGTACTTTTTATAGCACATTCTGAGATTTAGTCAATATGTTCCCATACTGAAACCTATAATCAAGATGTGATCTTTATTTTTAAAAATCATTATACAATAAAAAACATAAGATGGAATCCTATTTTATGCCTTTTATATTTGTTTCTTCTGAAAACATCAACTACTGTTAAGGTTGAATTTACCATTTATGTACAAAAGAAAAATATCACTTCAAGATATTTTTGGAGTATTTTGATAAAACCAATTCTCAATGTGAAGTTACACTAACTTTTATTTTATGGAAAATATTTCTCCTTTTCATTTGTTTATATTTATTATTATTTATTATTATTATTATTATTATTTTGGTGAGGCAGTTGGGGTTAATTAATTTGCCCAGAGTCACACAGGTAGTGAGTATTATGTCTCTGAGGCCAAATTTGAACTCAGGTCCTCCTGACTCCAGGGCTGGTGCTCTACCCTCTGCACCACCTAGTTGCTCCTCTCCATTTTTTTTTTTTAATAATTTAAAAATATACACTGGGGAAAAAATGTTGCCCATTGCTTCATTGTTGCAATAAGGATAGTGTCCCAAATCTGATCCAAGATTATAACTTTTACTATGCTACTCAAAACAAACTTAATTATATTCAGCAAAACTATCATGTGAAGTTTGGGTATGTTTTTAGTAAAAGTCTTTGACATTTTATAAGTTCTGTAACATTAAAAATTGTATCAATATTTCTTAATCCATAATAAAATTTACATTAGGACTTCTGATTTCAATTAGAAAATGACTTCCAAATGACAAATTGGGCAACAAGAATTTATTAAGCATCGATGGGTCAGGCATTGTGTATACAAAAGACAAAAATGAAAAAAATGCCTGACTTCAAGGAGCTTGCGTATTTATTGGGGCAATAATATTTTTACATAATACATGTTATACAATTTGTCAAATAAATATGAAATTATTTTGGGGAGTGAGAGAGGCATGGTCAAGTGGAGGATGGGTAGACTAAAAGAAAGATCATATAAGAGTTGGTCTTTGAGTTGAGTTGTGAGGGAAACTAGGATTTCTAAGAGGTGAAGAAGAGGAAAGAGTGGAGGTTTGCCTGAGGTAAGTTAGAAAGATGGGAGAAGGAATATATGTATATATACATAACACGCATATATACACACAT
>NW_020944605.1:2680310-2845453 GCF_900497805.2 Vombatus ursinus
GTATATATGTGCATATATATGTGTGTGTGTATATGTGTGTATATATGAGGGTGAGCAAGAAGGCTAATTGGTTCAACTATAGAATTCATAAAGGGGGAAGGATATGTAAATGGCTTTAAATTTCCAAAAAAAAAGAGTTACCTTTGATTCTGTAGGTAGTAGAAAACTAATAAAATTTACTAAGCACACAGGTCTATGCTTTAGGAACATTATTTTGGCAGCTTTGTGGAGGATCAGAGGGTATGAGACTTGAAGCAATTAGACAATTAGGAGGCTAATGAAATACCAGGTGAAAAGGGATGAGGGCCTGAACTAGACTGGTGGTCTATGAGTAGAGAAAATAGCAATGTATAAAGCATTCTTTTTTCTGTTAAGAACAAAAAAAGTCTTTATATTTAAATTCATATTATAACAATCACTCTTTTGGTTTCTTTTACATTCTCTTTTCTGGTTCTGTTAATTATTAAAACACACACACACCTGCCCTGCTTCACAAATAATATTTTGCAGATGTTAAATTTATCCTAAGTATAGTATTTGTGCTTTTTTCAACCTTAGTTTTTCTCAATTTCAAAACTCATCAGTCTTCTTTCTAATGGTAATTTCAGACAAAAAATTTCTATAAAAATTACTCTTACTACAATATTTTTTAACCATTCAGCATACACATTAAGGGATCTCAAATAATTTTTTTTTATGATTAAAATGTTATCTTAAAATAGCTTCATGCCACCTACAAAAGGAAAGGCTCTCATAATGCAACCCAGCTCTAAAATTGTTCTTATAGACAAATCTGATTCTTTCATCCTCACACACAGTCTTTCAAATCATCCAGCATACCACATTATAATGAATGTTTTGTTAGCATTTCTCACACAGATGATTTGACATTTTGCAGTTACATTTTTAATTAGAAAGCACATTCATACTGTAGATTTTTCACATTTCCCTGGTGCCATGCAGTCTACATTTTTGCTCTCTGAAATAAGAATGAGTTGTTTCTTGCAGTCAAACTAAACAGAACTACTGTACAATAGAAATACTGGTTGAAACAATCAAATAGTTCCTAAGATAAGTTTCACCCCAGAAATTAGAAAATTTAGCACTTCAAAAAAATATTATAAATCTTCTATAAATGTGAAGTATTTCAGAGTACTGTCTGTCAAAGTGTTAAATTCTGCTGGTCATTCTCCTGTTTTTGTTTCATTTTCTGATTAGCTATAAAGAGTAATATGTAGTGGTTTGCTTCAAAATGCAAAAGAAAAGCCTTTATAAAAGCTGTGAAAAGTGTTAAAGTATTCAATGAAAATTAACTCAAACATGTCCTTCAATTGATATTGGCAAAACTAAATTCTACCCTGCTAGGTTTGGCTGGTTAGAAGTGGAAACTATTTCGTTAGAGATTCCAAAAAGGAATGGCTAGTCTAGACCCTTTCATTTTGCAGATCAGGAACCTAAGGCTTAAAATGCGGCCCAGAACTTGGCCAGTATTCTTGTTAAAGAACATCTCCACAAGTGATAATCCAACACGCTTCCAGCTCATACTTCCTACTTCTATCGGAAACATATTTTGCACTGTTATCGATGTAGTAACATCCAATGGATTCCTCCTAATGTTATAGTACATCAGTCTGACATTAATGTTCACTTCTGCTATTTGGGAATCCCAACTGTGTGGAAAGTACTCTGTAGATTCTTAGTCCATACCTGACCCTTAGGTTTCATGATAACATACATACAAACTGAATTTCTTTGATACTTTAAACAAAACTATTCTGAAACCTACAAATCACCTCTCTGCTTGGTTGCACATCAGTGTAGCTGCTCTTTGGATAGGGTTGTAGGAGATTAGGGAGAGAGAGGGAGAAGAGCACACATTGTTTAGGGGTGTTCACCACAGGCAAGCAGGCATTCTCTATTTTCATTTAGTGCAAATACTACTTTAATTTTCTTTAATTAAAAAAGAATCCACTACAGTACCAGTGTAATGAATATAAGGGCTTTTCTCAATATAGCAGTTAATTTCCAAAGCCTATTTTGTGTGTAGAGTTGATCCTTCTAATAATTGTTTTTAGCATCACATTGCTTTCATTTAGAAAGGTCAGAGGGATTCTTTATTTAAACCAATGAGATTTCCTTAACAGGCTGGTGGTGATGCTAAGTGCACCATTAGAATGTGCTAATCAGAGTGGTAGATGCAATACCTGAGAGAATGATTCTGTGAATGTTCATTCTGCACTGACTTTCCTCCTGTTTGCTCATCTTAATGTGTATACCATTAGGTATGCACCAAAAGTGCATTTCTCATTCACTCCTCACTATATGCCCTCTTTTTTCCCCCAAAAATCATCTGATGCAGAATAGAGTCAACTATAAACTCTTCCACTTCAGAAACAATTCCAGTTATAAAAAATCACACATACTCAATTCAATGCATATGTAGATCCATAAAATATGTATGTACATAAATGTACATATGTATTATATGTTTATATAGATACACACAGGCCGCTATCATCTCTGACAAGATAGGTGATACACTATCCCACCTTATCATACAGACATTCCCTTTCCTATTCCCTCCAATTGCCACATTTGTCCAATGGTCAATTTTATATAAAAATAATTATATTTTCCCTATGGATCACGAAGATGGTAAGAACAGTGCTATCACTAAAGATGTCAAGGTCAGCAAATGAACTACTCATGACAGTTACATTACTACAGACTCCCTGCAGCATGAGAAATCAAAGGATTTTCTTTGCAGACCTGACCGGAAGGCCTCTTAAGGATTTGTTTACTTCAGGCAGCTACACTACCTGATAAATACTTCAAAATAAAAGGAGAGAGGAAAGAGGGAGAAGAGGAGGAGGGGGGGGAGCGAGAGAGAGAGATGGGACAATTTTTCATTTTTCCATAATGTGAGCCTGTTTCCCCTAAATAGTATTATGAATACATAATTCACTATAGTGTCTGCACGATGTTTTATGCATGATATTTTAAGAGCTGTACAAAACATAATATTAAAATTCTAAAGTGAAAAATAATAGCATTATGGCTCATGACATATTGTATTGTGGTAGTCTGAACTGTGAGTAACAGTACTGTCATCCTGTCATCCAGTTCTAAAAGATCTGCTTTGAGGTTTTACACAATACCATTTATCTCTACAGATATAACTAGACTAAAGTGTACCAGTTCTGAAGTAGTAGACCATCAATGTTTAAAAAATATTTTCATAAACTCACCTAAGAACTAGCTGCTTTCAAAACTAAATCATTAACTACAAAAGTTAAAAAAAAAACCAAAAACTATATGAGACAATATTTCCACGACAGGGATTTCTTGTTCTTACTAATAAATTTTTTTTTTTAACAACATTTCATGACCCCCATTAGTAATGTTCTGGTGCCATTGTCTTCAACATTCTTGTTAGCGTTTTTAATGATTTTTTTTATGGTAGAATTTTGAAAACATCCCCCAAAGCCTGGTGTACATGAGAACTTTTTCACAGTAATGAGGATGGAACATACTCACCAAATGATCATTTACGTGCTATTACATTATTTCAACTCTATTTAATGGTGACCAAGTGGGTATGTCAGGAAGTTCTGGAAATCCATTCCCCTCCCTCCCATATTGTTCCCTTTGACCAGAGCATCTTTAAGGCCCTTGTAATATTACATTACATTAGCTGCAAACAACTGTTCTACCATTATGCCATCTACTTTACATAATCACTCCTGCCCATTCTTTGCTCAGAACAGAGAAGGATCATCTGCCATTAACTATTTGTTTTGAATTTAATTCTATTATCCAGCACATGTTCAATTAAGACTCATGCTGGGACAGGACTCTCTTGACTTTTGTGCCTGCTTATTAAATAGACAAGATGTTGTTTTAGGAACAATTGACAAATTAACAAACATGCACAAAGCTTTGGAGACAGACTAGAATAATACCAGGTTGAATCTATTATCATGTTAAATAGATACAGAAGGGAAAAATAAAAATGCCTTATCATGTGAAGACAAATCCTACTTAGAACTCTTGTGTTTCAAAATAAGCACTGCTGGGTAGATATCAGCCATCCATAAACACTTACATCTAACATGATAATAATGACATAGAATTCCTTCAAAATTAAAAATTTACCTTTGTCAATCACTCATAAACCAGATGAATGGTGTTTTTATCCAATATTCATTTCTCAAAATAATATGTTATTAAGCATCTTTAGGAAATATTGTTATATTTAAGAGATCAGTAATTGACTAGGCATGGAGGAAGATTTTATTCCTTGCCTTTTAACTCCCATTTTCCAATAATATAATACAAGAAACCCTCCCAAACCCCCCTCATCCCCACACACCAGCATTAGTGAAAACATTTCAAATGCAGGCATCATTTCCAGTGGTGCAGAAATCTTCAAGAGAGCGTTGAAAAAATAGAATAGGAACAATCACTAATTTAAAAAAATAAGAATAAGGCCTGTGGTAAGCTTCAATACTTCCTATAAAAATATAGACATGCCATTCAAGAGGGTTATTATCCCTAAAAGCTAAGAACATAATTGCAAGGAAGTGATATTTTACCAGAATATTGGACATTTTATATCAGTGTAGTTATTATTTATTTTATTTTATTATTATTTTTTTAGGCACAGCTAGTAAGTATCAAGTGTTTGGTCTGAGGCAGGATTTGAACTCAGGTCTTCTTGACTTCGGGGCCGGTGCTCTATCCACTGCACCACCTAGCTGCCCCAGTATAGCTATTCTCAAGGGTCACTTAATAAAGCTAAAACTCTTCCCCCTTACGCCATGGCTCCATAAAAACAAGAAAATCAATAATAATAATAATAATAATAATAATAATAATGATAATAATATCAAACATACTGCTATAATACTATTTTAATAACAGCTAGCATTTAAATATCATCAAATGAAATACTATTTGAAAAGCACTTATAGTGCTTAGTACACAATAAGTGGTATATAATTAGCTATAATAATAATAATGATAATAATTTTTATCACACAATTGTTTTTATAAATATCTCATTTTTTTATTACAGTATCCAGTGCTGAGGGGTAGGTGATATTGTTTTCTACCCTTTGCAGATGAAGAAGCTGAGTCAGATAGAGAGTAAGTGACACGTCCAGAATCTTATACATAGTAAATGTCTTTGGTCAGATCTGAATTCAAGTGTTTCTGCTTCAAAGTCCAGCACTCTTTCCACTGTACCACCTAGGTATTTGTACATCTTTAGATCTGTGCAGAAGTAAGCTAAATTTAAGTTCCAAATATCATTCAATATTTGATTTTACAGTTAATTTTAAGTTTATTTTAAAAAGACCATCTTCAGGACTCATTTATATATTTAGTTAAAACATAGTTTAAAAGTTTTAAAAGATGAAAGCAATTCCTTATTACCAAGTTAGCTTTTATAAGTTTTTATTTATTCTTTCATAAATGAAATTATGGAAGTGATTAAAAGCAGTACACTAATGAAAACTAACATGGCACAAAGTGTCCTTCACATATTTCAGATTATTACGTATTATCATCTCTATGATTTATTTTTCTTGATTTCTGAAGTTAATAAGTAGTATATTAATCATAAACTTCTCCCATTAAAGAAGGTTTATTGATAGGCATCACTTAACTCTTAGAACTCAGTCAATGCAGCCAGAAATAAAGATAATAGTGGCATAAGTAACTAAAGGGGCACATTGATCACATACAATTGAAATTGATATATCATATATGAACCTAACATTAAAAGGGGATTTAAATGGAAAAACATCATTCTTCTGGTGAAAAATCTAGTTTGTTTATTCTGGTACCTGGTGAATATTACATGATATTCTTTGTCTCGTGGTACAAGGCAGCTAGCAATTTATAGAGTGATGGACCTGAAATCAGGAAGAATTGAGTTAAAATCCTGCCTCAGATACTTACTAGCTGTGTTATCTATCTTGACTAAGTCATTTAACCTCTACTACCTCAGTTTCCTCATGTGACAAATGGAGATAATAAAATCACCTACCTTTTGAAGTTGTGGGAATGAAATGAGACAATATTTATAAAATGCTTAGGATAGAGTCTGACACATAGTAGATTCTATGTAAATGTTAGCTAATTAGCTAACTACTAGCAGTAGCAGTAGTAAAGTGCTTTGCAAACCTTAAAGTTAGCTATTGCTTTTGATTTTGAGATGTTGGCAGTTTTTTTTAAAATGTATTAAAGATATATTACTGTTTAATAGTTAATCAAAGGGCTACTAGGGGTTAGCTAGCTCTTTAGCCTACTAAACAGGAAGAAAATCATACAGGATACCATGACTATTCAAAGTTTCTTGGTCAAAATTTCTATCAACTATGTCTATCAAACCAAAAGATAAAGATAACCCAGACACATTTGAAATATATATTAAATAAATATTAGAAGTAGAAAAATTATTTTATCTATGCCAAGAAAGTAGCAAGAATTGTCTTGTTATGTATTATTGAGAGAAATAAAACCATGGTTATATTTTTCATAATTATTTAAAAAACTCCAGTATTAGGGGAGGGGGTATTTTAAAAGGCAACATTTTGCTATGTCTAAGTGATTATACTAATGATGTGAGCTTTCCTATCTGAGGCTTTTTTTTAATTCTTATGTGAGATTCTTTTACCTGCAAAATCCTTTCCTACTGTCTATACTTATTTAAATTCTATCTTCAAGGTCCAACTTTAAGGCCAGCCTTCTCTGGTGGCTCCTATCTCTACCGCTAAGGCACTTATAGTTTTGAATTGTAATAATTTTTCTACTTGTCACATTTCCCCTATCTCTTCAGTTCCTCAGCAGCAGACGCTATACATTCATCTTGGCATCCCCTACAGGCTTTATCAACATTCCTTGCACTTAGTAGGAACTAATATATATGTATGTATGTATGTATATGTATATATATGTATGTGTGTATACACACACATATATGCATATACATATATGTGTTTGTATATATATTTGTATATATTGGACAAATGGATGAATAAGGAGAAATGAGAAGAGACTGAGAAAAGCAAGAGAGGAAAAAAAAAGTGAGGGTCTATAAGATTGTCTTGATCAATGAAAAATATTTAGCTTTAGATATCTTTGGCCACTAATTTCTGAAATGCCAAAACAATACAAGGGCGGACTGATTCTAACTACTTAGTAGTCATACCCAAAGTGTAAGCACTAACCTCAGATATCTATTTACTTAGGTTATTACTGAGAGGTGGTATTGTGTAGTGGAGAGAGAGCCATCCCATGCTCAAAAGCTAGGAAAACCTGAGTTCAAGAAATTCCTCTGATGTACATTATTTATATGACTCTGGGGAAGTTATTAAATCCCTCATTGATCTGTGCAGCACTGTAAAACTATGTAAGTTAAGGAGAACGCGCTAACCTTCATTGGTAGAAGGAAATTCCTCACCTAGAATTCTATAGCAATGAAATCAGAGGTCCACTCCTTGTCCTCTGATTGATTCAGAAAAGTCTGTTATTTGAAAAGAAATTATGTCTTCCTTTGATTCTACCTCTGAAACAGATTGAATGGGAACCTTGAAGGAATTCCAGAATTCGTTTACCCTCCAGAGTATTATTATATACTTGCTTTTAGTGAAAGTCTCTGTTCTCATATTCTTACCAGACACAGTGAATAATCAGTTAACAATCCTTTATAACATGCTGTAGTGAATTATAAACACTCTTCTCCCTCCATTTTTATTTTGAATGAAACTAAAAAGAAGTAAAAGATATTTAAAATGAGAGAGAAAAAGAGAGAGAAAGAGAGAGAGAGAGAGAGAGAGAGAGAGAGAGAGAGAGAGAGAATGAGGGAGAAATAGTGAAAAGAGCAGTACTTTTAGTGTCAGAAGACTGTTTTTAATCCTGTCTCTACTTACTACCTGTTGACTTTGGACAGGTCACTTAATCTCTCTCTGGGCTTCATTTTCCTTCCGTAAAATGAGGCGGTTGAATCAACCAGATGAACTAGATAGCCTCCACTGCCTTTTCCATTGATAACTCTGTGATCTTCTCAGTTAATAAGGCAACATAAAGAGGATGCATTAAATGCATTCACATCATTTCAAATTTCAAGTTAGCCAAGTGGGTTCAAAGTAAGCCCTGATAGAAAATAGATAATATCAACATCGTTCTACCAAAATAGATATAAAAAAAATTTCAAGCATCATATCACTTCATTTAGGGTTACTTGAATTAGGTGATGCAGTTCAAAAATCAAGGGATTCTTAGGTAATACTGTTGACATTTGGTTAAGTTTTTTTTATCAGCAATCAAAAAATTTTACTCATAGGGCAAGGAGAATAAATTTATATGACAGTGGCAAGCTTTTAGTTTATTTATTTTTTATATAGAACAAAATTAAATACTAATGAGTTTTATTTAGCAGTGGATCAGAACAAGCAACTGAATTAGTAACTTTTTTCTAAGTAATGTTTAAAATATTAGTCTCAGTATAAAATTCTTTTAAAATAGGTTGCCAGATCTATTATTGTATGGATGATATTGTTGTTCAGTCATTCAGTTGTGTCTGACTCTTCACGACCCCATATGGGGTTTTCCTGGAAAAGATACTGGAATGGTTTGCCATTCTTTCTCCAATGGATTAATAAGGAAAAAAGAAGTTAAGAGTCTCACAGTTAATGAATGTCTCAGGCCAGATTTGAACACAGGCCTTCCTGATATCAGGTGCATGCTCTATCCATTGTGCCACCTAGCTGCCTTATGATAGTTTTCAATTATCAATGAAAGAGATGTTGCCAGGAATGACGCTTCCCTTCCCCAACTTCATTCTTTATATAGCAGCTCTTTACAGGAAGATAATCAATATAACCAGTGGTGGTCTTCTTTTAAATCAAACTTAAACAGATGAATAAATGGGGAAAATGGCATTACTTTATCTCTCTTAACCATAATAAGAAATTAAGATATGATAGTCTAAGTACTTTTAATGGAGGAAGGCAATTAAGCAATTTTGCTGACAATAGGAGAACTATCTTGGACATTATCTGATAATCTGAAGATTTCATAATGCCCAGACATGCATTTAAGTACACATGTGATACCCTATAGTTTGTGAAGACTATAATACACAGAATTGTTCACTATTAAATTTTAAAATTGTGCCAATGAGAAAATAAGGCTTGACTGCTTAAGAATATGAATTGTAACTTAAAGAAGCACCAGCTTGAAGATTATATTTATAGTTCATTCCACATTATGAATTTTCTTAACAGGTCTAAAAGAGTAATATATGTACATATATAAATAAACATAATTAGTAAACACTTATGAAGCCCCATGAAATGCCAGAATATTACAGAATGTATTGTAGATTACTACAATACATTTCTTTGCTATTAAAAAGGATCTTAGGATTCATCTAGACCAACCTCTTACCTGAAACCTTCGGAGAGTCCTTTTGAAGACAGTTTTAATTCTTTGAAACATTTTACATTGAGTTGATTTCCCTTTACCTGAAATTCTCATCTATTCATTGTTGTTATCATGTCTTCTGGAGCCACGCAGAATAAATGTTGTTGCACTCCACATGATAGCCCAAATCATCAGTACTCTTGATTTCATATTTGAGCTCTGCTATTTGCTACAGTGGACAGATAGGTAGTGTAATGGATAGAGTGCCAGGCCTGGAGTAAGGAAGACCTCCCATCCTGAGTTCAAATCCAGCCTCAGACACTTATTAGCTGTGTGACCCTGGGCAAGTCACTTAATCCCATTTGCCTCAGTTTCCTCATCTGTAAAATGAGTTGGAGAAGGAAATGACAAACCACTCCAGTATCTTTGCCCCAAATGGGGTCATGAGGAGTCAGCCACAACTGAACAATAACATTTTATTACCATTATGATGATACAATAAACTTAACAATGAGTCTCATTTTTCTCGTCTGTTAAATGAACTAAATAATATGTTTCCTTATATTTTTATACTCTGCACAGTTGAAATTGATACTGAATAACTAGTTAAGTACATACTATGTGTAAAATACAATTCTAGGCACTGTGGTGAATATACAGAAGAGCCTGCCTCTGCCCTCATGGGGTTTAAAATCTATCAGAGACAAGTCAGTAATCTGTGAAAAAAAGACTGATATTAAAAGAAAGTAATACATACAATTTATCCCATCATACTTTTATATCATGTTTTAGATCTTCAACAGGATTTGTGCCTCTATTTGTATGATCTTAATATTTTATTTGTTTGTTTGTTTTTGGCTAGGCAATGGGTTAAGTGACTTGCCCAGGGTCACACAGCTAGTGAGCGTCACATATCTGAGGCTGGATTTGAACTCAGGTCCTCCTGACTCCAGGGCCAGTGCTGTATCTACTGCGCCACCTAACTGCCCCCATCTGACATTTTAACTATAAAATTGGAATGGACAACCTCAAGACTTAGTAGATACTCTATTATTAGAGGTGAATCTGGAGTTAAAAAACACCAGGGATAATAGAGAAGGCAAATTCTTGTTCATGAATAGGCTCAATTTCATCATTTCTAAGATCTCTTCTAAGTCACAATTCTTTAACCCTTCTTTTCATCCAAATGTTGAAACATTTCTTTGACATCACTAATGACCTCCTAATTATTCACTCCTTTGCTCTTTAAACTCTGTAGCATTTAACACTATGGAATGTCTTCTGTGAAACCCTTTCCCCCTTGAACTAGATTATACTATGCCATATAAGATTTTCTCTCATCATTCTCAACTCTCTTTTGTTTTTTATTCTTCTTATCTTTTCTTTGTAAAGAACAGTGGACTTGGAACAAGCATATGATAGGATTCAAATCCTGTTTCTGACACTTACTAGTGAGTACTTAGTAGGTAAGTCACTTAACTCTCTGAATACTGAGCTTTCTGTGCAATGACCCTAAAAATAACTCTAGCGCCAACCTTATATAGTCAAGTGGATCAAATGATGAGCTATATATAAAATGTTTTACATATCTTAAAACACATATATAAATATCAGCTGATGTGATAATCTTCCCTTCCTTTCAAAAACCAGCTAAATTCCTACATCCTCCATGAAGTCTCCTAGCACAGACTAGTACACAATAATCATCTTCTCTTTTGAAATAATATTTATTGTAGATGCTTCTGATACAGCAAATATATACTGCCCTATGCTATTACTTGCATTATTGTCTCTTAATTGTCATTTATTTTCCACTGATTACTGAATTATCTCTATATTAGATTTTAAACTTTTTGAAGTGGAGGTCAGATCTTTTTTACATTTATCACAGTACCTAGAATAGTACATTAAACATAGTAGGTGTTCAATCAGTATCAATTTCAACTATACAAAGAAAAGAGATTAAGAAGTAAGAGGAATTTATCTATTTTCATATCATACATTAGACCTTCAATAGTATTTGTGCCTTGAAAGAAGAATCCATGAAAACAATAAAAGTAGGTTATTTTTCATATAAATTTTCCTAATACATATTATAGTTAAAAAGCAAATAATTTGAACGTGTACATTATAAAGTAGAGAAAGGCAATTATATACAGTTCTCCAAAACTTATAATGCAGTTTTAAGCTATTATAGCTTAAATCTTCACTAAGGCTTTGGGGAGATCTTGTAATTGCTTGTATATCTACAAGGAAATGCATAACTGTGAATATACAGTAGAAAGCATTTATAGTTGGGATTAAAAACAGAGAAAAAGAGATGGCAAATTGTGAAATTATATAATAAACACCTGGCTACATGGAGGCTATAGTAAGACAAGAAATAGAAGGAATAGTAGAAATTGATAAAAAAAACAATTGTGCCCCAAAGGATATACTTAATATGGTGAATGAGTGCAATGAAGTTTCCATTGAAGGAAACTATAGCAGTGAAATACATACACATACATACACACATATTACATTATATATAAACACACATATACATACACATACATATGAATGCATTGATACTACTTGCTGGAATTGTTTTGCTAAATGCATATCACCTGAAAAAGTTACAATTTGTTCTACTGAAAGTTTGATCTCTTATAACTCAGCAGATGTGAACAGCAAATTGGTACTCTAGATATATTCTGATCAACAAGGAGGAATACACTGTTGCTGGGCTAGTGCTAGAAACCTTGGGATAAAGAGACTATATGTACTTTGAATAAATTTCAGAGAAATGTTCAGAGAAATAGCTTGAATCTTTTAAAGGAGACATATGATCTATTCAGAGGAAAAGAACTGACTTATTTCTCTGAACTTTTTGAAATCTACTTTATTTACATCAAAAGTACACATCTGACATGTCCTTTCACAGTTTTCATGACTATAAAATCTCCCAAGTCTCTTTCTTACAAGATTCACATCCATTTTGTAGGAGTAGGGAAAGAAGAATGTTATTTAGGCTGTGGGAGGCCACATTTTTTCATTGTAGGCACTTACCAGTAAAAGAAAAAAAAAAGGAGAGAACATACAGAGAATGTCTTGGATTGTCATTTTTTTGTTGCTTCCATGTGCTGTTGCATTGATAATTAAGTATACAAAACATTAACAAAACATCATTTTAAAAGACAAAGATGAATAATGATACTAGAGACATGCATACACATTATTTGCTGGAGCTATCATTTACTAAAATTTACTGAATGTATAATAATATGGTCAGACTTGCACCATAAGAAAATAATTTTCACAATTATTATGAATGATGGATGGGAAAGGGGACAGATTTAATGTAGGAAGAACAATTAGGAAGTTCAAACAACAGTCTAGATGTGTGCTGACAAAGCCCTCCATGAACATGGGGGGTAGCTGTGAGAATTGAGTTTAGGGCATGAATGCTAGAGATATGGAAGTAGAAATTAAGAGATTTGGTAGCTATTTTCATATGTGGTGTGAAGGAGAAAGAAAAGCTAAAGATGACAATGAGGTTCTGAAGGTTGGTGACTAGAAGGAAAACACGTGTCAGACATATCATTCTACTCAACAAACTATATTAGCTCCCTATTACCTACAGGATTAAATATAAAATCCTCTGTTTGGCATTTAAGACCTTGGTAACCTGTACCCTTTACATACATACATACATATATACATATATACACACACACACTCCCCAAAACCTTTCCAGTCTTCTTACACCTTATACTCTATTCTCTATCTCCAGGTACTTTTCAATCCAGTGACACTCCATCACTGGGCATTCTTCCTACACTGGGCATTTTCACTAGCTGTCCCTTATGTCTGGAACCTTCTCCCTCCTCATCTCTTTCTCCTGGGTTACCAAGATTCCTTTGTCTCCTGGCTAAAAACACATATTCTGCAGGTAGCCTTTCCCAATTCTCCTTAATTCTGGTGCCTGACCTCTATTGATTATTTCCAATTTAACCTGTATATAGTCTATTTTTACATAGTGGTTTGCTCATTGAATTTTCCCACTTCATTGTGAGAAGATCAGGGACTGCTTCTTGCCTTATTTTGTATCTGCAGTGCTTAGCACAGTGCCTGCCATATAGTAGACAATTAATTTTTAATGACTTATGGAAATATTTGGAAGATGATAGTTTAGGGAGAAAGATAACGTAGTGAGATCTATGATCTGTCAAAAATGATCTTTGCCTGTTTATTCTATGACACTCATTCTGTCCCATCTATAATGCACGAGGAAGAGGTATGTACCATGACCTGGAAGCAGAAGATGGTAAAAGAGTGGCAATCATTGAATAATACAATTTGACTATAGTAGAGAGTACAAAAAGTGGATAATAAGACTGGAAATGTAGATTGAAACCAATTGTGGAGGCCTTTGAATACCAGGCTAAGGTATTTCTATTTTTTCCTAGAAAATTATAGGGAGCCACTAAAAAATAAGTATAATTGGTGTTAATGGGTGATAGACATGAATATATGTTGATCTAACTCATAATGGGACAACTAGCAATTGTAGCTATAACTTCCTTTGGGAGAAGAGCTATAAAAATGGTAGGAAAATTCTTGAGTATATCTTCTGAAGCAAAGTTTAAGATTTATGGAAGATTTTCTTCATGTTTCAAAAATAATTATAATGCTGCAGCTGAGAGAAAGGAAAATCTCAGCTATTATCCAGTTTGATGGTTTTTGTCTGTTCTCTGGATACTTGCCTTGTGGACATGTCATTGCTCATTAGCATCTCTACCAGAAGTCACAGTAAGAAAAACTTGAAAATCAAAAACTTAAATCCATCCAGTATTGTTACTTATGGAGGATCATAGGACTTAGTCATTCAAACAGAAGTTTTAAGCATCTACAATGTGCCAAGCATGGTACTAATGATTGGAAATAGAAAGAAAGTTAAAATCAGTCCATTATTTCAAGAATTTCACATTCTAATGGAGAAGCCAACATGCAACTAACTATATAAAAACAAAATATATACAAGATAAATTGGGGATAATCTCAAATGGAAGGCAGTAAGATTAAGGAGGACTACAAAAAAACTTTTTGCGAAAGCTGAGATTTTAGCCAGGATTTGAAAGGATCCAATGATGCTAGGAGGCAGAGATGAAGAAGGAGGGGCATAGAAGACAGTCATACCCTTTGTTGTTGTTGAGTTGTTTCAGTTGTATCTGACTTTTTGTGACCCCATTTGGGCTTTTCTTGGCAAAGGTATTGGAGTGGTCTGTCATTTCCTTCTCCAGCTCATTTTACAGATGAGGAAACTGAGGCAAATGGGATTAAGGGGCTTGCCCAGGGTCACACAGCTAATAAGTGTCTGAGGTCAGATTTGAACTCATGAAGATAAGTCTTCCTGACTCCAGGCCCAGCACTCTATTCCTTGTGTAAGGAATTTAGTTGCCCTGATCAATATGTACACAATTATGAAAGACATATATTTTTACTTTTTAATTTTAATTATTCCATTAAAGGAGTGTTCTAAATTGGAACACTCAACAAATATTTTTTAAGGACCTTCTATGTATAAGGTACTATATAGGGAGGTGGGTATTGAATATTGGCTTTTTTCAAGAATTAATTAAATAAGCAATACAGGTTTAACATTTGAACTGACTTTTGGTTATTTTAATAGCTACACTTAAAACTAGGCTGTAAGTGAGAGGCAATTCCCCATTAAATTACCTATACTGTACTATAATATCTCTGAGGAAATGCTAGAGAGTCAGTCACAGAGTCAGGAATTGAAATGTCTTATGGGAAGAAAAGTAAATTGTTCAGAGTCACTGGATCTAGTACCTGGAAGGGAGTGTAAGGTATGACAACACAGGGAAGGTAGGAAGGGGCCAGGTTAGAAAAGTTTTAAAAGCCTGAAAATATTTGAGATGAAATGAATTTCATCAATTCAATTATTTCAAATGAAATAAATTTCAAGAAACATTTGATAGGTCTCAAATTACTGACAGTTAAACCATTCTTTCAGTTTTCCCCAGGAAAGTCTCTGTTACAGGACCAAGGTTTCCCTGATACAGCTTCCTTCATTCCACCCACAACATAGGGAGTCCTAAGCCCTTCTTCTTTCAAAATATTTAGGGGGTTGCTTTCCAGAAAGAAGAGAAAATTGCCCCTGGGATCTTATTTGTCTTGGCTTCCCTGATGCAGTCTCCTGATCATCTAAGAGCATTAAAGCCTCAGTCATGTGAATGTTAATCTTGCTCCTCTAAGATTTGGTGAGTACCTAAGACCACTTGAATTATCATATCCTAACAACTCGATGATCTTTTCCATTTTTGTGAGGAAGAAGGGGAAGTTGCTCTTCCAAAGCTCAAGTTAAATGAGACTGTATCTTTATTGCATACCTTGTCATGTTAGGGCAAAATAAACCTCATTATTGTCAACTGTTCAATGACTTACTAGTGTCTCATTTTGTCCCAAAACCAAACATGAACTGAGAGAGTGATGGTATTAGAGTTGCCTCTGACAGCCCATAACATGTACCTGGGAGAGGTAATAAATCTTGTCATTTACACTTAGTAGCACCAACAAATTAGTTACATTAGTTAGCTCCCATGAAGCACAAGATCAGGTTCTTAGGTAAGTTGCAGGTTAATTAAGATTTGATTAGAGTAGGGAAGAATGTTGTAGAAGGAACTGCAAGATGAGGAAAGAGAGTCCCTGGGCTAAAAAAGCAAGATTCTTAGTTTGGGGCTTTTATATGCAGTTGTTATAGGATAAAAATAAATAAATAATAAAAACAATACTCTAAATAATTCAACTAGAAATTTCATATATGTTGTTATGATTATTTGGCTGGATGGAAAGAGACTAAAAACTTAATTTCAGAATAATGAAATCAACATGTCAGATTATAGTCAAATTAAATCAGTCATGGTCACTGTGAGTAGAAGTAAGGTTACCAAAGGGTAAATTGTGACTATCTAATTTTGCTGCAGAGTAATCCTTAGATAAAACAAATTCACATGATCTAAAATATTGTAGCCTATTCATTTAATCCCTCCTCATCCTATAACTTTTTCCCAGAGAAATGAAAATATAGTATAGGTCATTTACTGGAGAATTACTTCTTCCCTTCATCCTAGTCTCAAGTGATGCTATTAAAATAAAAGTCAGTCCAATTGTTAAACCTTTATTACTTATTTTAATTAGTATTTGTAAAAATCCAATACTCAACACCCATAACCCAATATAATATCTTTCACTTAGAAGGTTCTTAATAAATGTTTTTTTGAATATTGAAATTAACTCCAATTTCAGATAATTCTTTAAATAGAGCAATGGAAGCAAACATATTACATATTATACAATATACTATACAATTTGGGTGAGGAAAGAAAATATAAGGAAAACAACTTAATTAACAATTAGATGTGCAGTGACTTTTAGAATTGCAAATCACATTTATTTTTGACAGAACATTAAAATATTTTAATCCAGGTCATTTTGCAGCAACCTTACTGGAAAGCACTGAGAAATTATATGGGTTGGATAAGGTGTGCTTTGGATGTAAGTTGATTGAGTATATTTTTTATTTGCTAGGTAAGAAAGAATCATGTTGAGAAGGAAAAAGACCAAAACCCATGTTTTAGTGAAATTAATCATACAGGAATGCACAGGTTAAAATGGAGGAAAGAGAGCAAAGGCAAACATTTAGAATCAGATATTATAAGGAAATTAGATTTGAAGTTTTCAAAAGAAAGGATGGTTCAATGGCTACTCAATTTTTCAAAAATATTTATAATCAATCAACAACCATATAATAAGTGTCTATGAGGTGACAGGCAGTAGGTTAGGCATTGGGGGTAAAAGGACAAAAACAAAACAGTCACTGCCCTCACATAAATTATAGACAGGAGGCAGCATGAACTATACATGTTGTACTATATATACATATATATATACATATTTATATGTATATATATATGTATATACATGAATATAAAATTGTGTGCAACATAAATATTACATAAATTGAAGGGCAGAATTAGCTAAGGGGAACAGAGAAGACCTCATTATGGAAGGCTGTATTTGAGTTGGGCCTTAAAGGAAATCAAGGATTCTTAGTGGCAGAAGTAAGTATGATGTATATTTCAAACACAATGGACAGGTTATGTAAAATAACAAAGATGGGAAGTGTAATGTTGTGTGTGAGGAACAGGGAGGTCAGATTTTTTTGAATACTAGAAAGCATGGAGGGGAAATATGCATGAGAAGCCGACAAAAATAAGTTGAAGCCAGGCCTTGCAGAGTGTTGAATGCCAAACAGAGGAGCTTCTGAAGTTTAATGACCAAGGGATTGATTGTCACATTCAGATCTGAGTTTTGGGAAAACCACTTTGACAGCTGTGTGTAGGATGGATGAAAGATAAAGGAGTCTATAAACAGGGAAACCACTTAGAAAGATTTTGCCAGGAAAGAGGTCAGAGGAGGTCCTAGGCTAGGGTAGTGACTATGAAAATAGATAGAAAAGGACACAAGACATGCATAGATACATAATTAACAGGACCTGGCAATTGATTTTGCATGTGAGGTGAGGGAAAATAAGAAATCAAAGATGATTGCAAGGTTGTGATACTTGGTTGGTTATGCCCAATACAATAATAGGAAAGTTTGGAAGAGGGGTATAGGGTGAGATAATGAAATAATGACTTGTTTTGTAGGCATGCTGAGTTTAGGATGTCTAGGAAATCACTATTTTTGCCATTTTGAAGAGGTCTAATAGTTAATTTCTGATGTGCTACTCAGAAAAGAGACAAGAAGTCATAACGGAACCCAAGGAAATTAAGGAGAGTTCCTGGTGAGAAAACTTGTCAAAGAGATTGTATAAGAGAAAAGGGCCCACAATATATCCTTTGGGTACAAATACATAGTGGGAGGATGTGAAGGATAAGAAAGGAAAAGGAACTGAGAAGGAGCAGTCAAACAGGTAGAGGCAGCAATGTCATGACAAAGTAGAGAACAATGACATAATAAACCAGAAAGGAAAGTGTACAAAGGAGAAGTAGGTGGTCAAAACTGTCAAATGCTGCAAAGAGGTTAAAAAAAAGATTAGAATTGATAAAAGGCGATCGAATTTGTCAATTAAGTGATCACTGTTAACTCTGGAGAGATACTAAGTGATGAGGACTTCAATAAATATATATAGAGAGTTATAAAATAACATAAGTTATGTATATAGTTATAAAATAACAGTTATAAAATAACTCCATATATGCGACCATTATGTTATTCCTCACTCTAATATTTCACACTTTTTTTTATATGTCCCCATTAAAAATGAAATAATGAAAGTTCATGCTATTGGATTATCCTCAACATTCAGAGAGGTTGGAAAATTCTCTGACAACTCAGGATTACTTATGAACTCAAGTCTAGCATAATTCCCCTCAATATGACAAAATATGACAGAACACTAGAAATTTCAGGCTAAGGAGAGAATTAGGAAACCTCCAAGACTTTTAAAGCTATGTCCCATTTTCCAAAGACTCTTGGTATTGCTTGCTCTGGATATGATGCCTCTATCTAAAGATCATAACTGTACTTTGAGGTAGAGCTTCCCCTCCCAAAGATAGCCCACTTTCTGGCTCCCAGCCTCCCACATAGAGAAGCCATTTTCTTATTCCTTAAAGAAGTCTTGGTATGATATGTTCATTTACTCAGAGCTAGAATGGATCTCAGAGATCATCTATTTCAACTGCCTTATTTTGCAGAACAAGAAACTGAGGTCCAGAAAATTTAATAGACTTGGCCAAGGCCACACAAGAAGTAAACAGTAGAGTTGAAGTTTAAATCTTCATTCTCTGACTCTAAATCCAGTAATCTTTCCACTATGTTGCACTGGCATCAATTTCACAGGCTATCTGTCAAGAATATTTTGAATAGCGGCACCTTGTTGATTCCTTTTAGTATAATAGGAAGAAGTACAGCATTCAACAGAGATAAAAGAATATAAATGTTACTACACTCAGACCAAATGGAATTTGTATAAAGAGTAGCAGGGTCAAAGCTACCGACTTTCAGTACATAAAATAATAAAAATATGGAAAGAAAAAACAGTAGCACAGCAGGACCTATAGTCTGGATAGCTGAATCCTAGGAAAGGCAGGAATAGAAAGCAATGGCAATAGACTAGTTGTGGGGAGCTAGAAAACTCAGGTTTCCAAAGAACAGTTGACTAACTCACTTGGGCCTTGTTTGTTTGTTTTGTTTTTGATGCTATATATAGCCTAGTCATTTGACTGGTTTGTGTAAGTAACCAACATATTCCATTGGAGATCAGGGGAATAGATAGAAAATGCATTTATTTAATGTTTACTATATTATCTAAAGCCATTCTAGGCACTGTGGATACAAAAAACATTCTAGATAACCTAAACCAGAAGTAAATTCAGATCTAAATTAGGGAAGAAGATAATTCACAAAGGGGAGCTGGAATGGGAGAAGGAGGGTGGCATGGTTAGAGAAATCTAGAAGATGCTGTAAAGGTCTGAAACTGAGAGAGAGATAAGGCCAAAGCCTGCCTATCGATGGCCAGTGAGGTTCTAGGTAGGAGAGGAGAACAGTTTTTTGGTTGAGAGAGAGTAGAGGTGATGTTCTAAATGATGCAATATAATAAACACTTATCCTGAAGTGGGTCACTAGGATACATTCAAGACCACTAGCCTTCACCACTGTCCTAATTCAATAATTGTAGCAATAGTAAAGTTTCACAGCCACAATATGGCAAAATATAGAGGAGGTCTAGAAGGCATAAGTAGATAGGTGGGACTTGGCGTCAGAAAGATCTGCATCCAAATCCTGCCTTAGACACTTATTAGCTGTGTGTTGCTAGACATATCACAACCACTCTGAGCTCCAGTTTCCTCTGTAAAATGTGGATAATAAATGAGGAACAAATGAGGTGACATTTCTATATCTACATGTCTATATATACATATATATGTATGTGTATTTGTGTACATATATTATATATAAAATTTGTGAACATTAAGGCATTATATAAATGTAAGCTGTAATTATTGAGATGAAACTAATGACTTACAACATTTTGAGATTTGGCAAGTTAATTTGTTATTCTCTGGTACTCAGTTTCCTCACCTAAAGTTAAAGAGCTTGGACAAGATAGGTTTCCTTTAATTTTATATCAAAACAATATTGAGTCATATAAAAAGCCTTAGACTCTGGAGTCAGGTGTGGCTCTGGGATCTGAGAGAAGTCATTTAATCACAGACTTGATTTCATCAGCAATAGAAGAGTGAATCAATATTTGTCCTACCTCCTACACAAAATTTGTTGCTTTAGGAACTGTAAAGTAAGCATGTTTGGGTTATTGTTAATAAGTGCTCTTTGGATTTAGTTTTTCAACTTACTAGTTATATATCCACGTAACTATATTGTCCATCAATCCACCTTTATCCATCTCTGCAAAAGGGTTATCATGAAGGATTTGGTGAACATATTCCTGGTTGAAATCCAGCTACTCTATATTTAGTTCATTCCTTCTGACTTTCCAGCCTATTAAGTCCATCAAAATATGAGATAAAGGTCACTATGGCATTACTGTTCCTTTAGCAAGTTCTAATTTTCTTCAAATCTATTACCATATTTACCTTATTATCTTTGTATGGGGAATGTTTTTTTTTCTTCTTTTTTGCTCTCCTCCTTTCTGAAAAACTACATAATCCCTTAAGCTCCAGATTAGTTGCCACTTTTCTTTTCTTTTTTTTTTTTCTTGTGAATCTCTAGCCTCTGAACTGTTGCGTTGCATTATTTGTACCTCTTTTATGGAACTTAGGACATTCAACTTAATATTATAGTTATTTGTGCACATGTCATCTCCCCTATTCATCTATAAACTGTATGAAGTCAAAATCATAAATATCTTTGCCATGTACCTTTTTGCATTAGAAACTGGATTCTATTCAAAATAGACACTCAATTTTTATTGGTTGAAAGAATCAACACATTGGTTTTAGTGAATGCATTCTGACTCAGAATTATTACCCCTTTCTTTTCTATGTCCTCAAAACCTATTTACTAAATAATTTATTCTAAAGTTTTGATAAGAAATGTCAGTCTTACAAGTTGATAGTTTTCAAAATCTACCTTTTTTAGACAATTAGTATAATATTTACCTGTTTTCAAGTTTTGTAATACCTTTCCTATTTTTTTCATGATTTCCCACAGAATAAAGATCCAGCTTCATGATAACATCTTTAGCTTCTTTCAGCATACTGAGGAATCATTTGATTTGGTTGGAATATTTTTTTTTTGCATTTTTAAAGTATCCAATTATACTGTTATTATCTACTGACCTACCTTTGACTTCATCAACTCACTGCTACTCCCTGTCTCTCTGGAGAGTAAGACGATGAACTTCAATCTTTACATTTAAGGAGGGAATTCAGCTCCCAGCATCTCATTTCTCACCTGATTATACTACTTTGGTTCTTCTTCATCTT
This sequence comes from Vombatus ursinus, assembly GCF_900497805.2. Taxonomy (NCBI): domain Eukaryota; kingdom Metazoa; phylum Chordata; class Mammalia; order Diprotodontia; family Vombatidae; genus Vombatus; species Vombatus ursinus. The sequence continues at coordinate 2,702,261 of NW_020944605.1, forward strand.
CTCTAACCTGCCCCATGCAATGAGCAATTTCCCCATTTCCCCTCCCTCTGTTTCAGCTTTCTTTTGTGTGTTGTCTGCCCCTACTACCCTCGAGAAAAGGTGCTGTCTTTCTTTTTTTTTCCTATCTGTATCCCTAGCACTAATTACAGTGCCTGGTACATAGTAAGATGAAGAGGTGGCAACCAGTACAAGTGAATGTATTACCTAACCTTGGAGTCACTGTTCTAATGAAGTTGCAGGTTCTGTCTCTATTTCTTTTCTAGTTGAGGGTGTTGGTAGGAAACAAGCAGATATTTGCAAGTGATATTCAACAATGGAATGCATGTTTACCATGCCATAATTAACTGAAAATGTAGCAAAATTGAAATTCTACTCAGTTTATAGTTTATTATTATTGTTATTATTTTTAATTTGGTACTACAAAATATTTCCTTACAGGTTCTTTTACAAGGTGTCTCCTGGCTATGTGTCAAAATGATTTAAGACTCCTTGAAAGATATAAAAATAAAATAACCTTGTTCAACAGACCCTGGTCATAAATATTAGGTGAGGCATAAAATGGGAAGATGTATGTTCATCAAAGTTGTTCATAATTGTGATGGAAGAACCCATCCCATTTTTCAGCAAAGAGTTGAAGTTAAAGAAGAATTCCAATTAAATGGTGAGGTCTGCTAGATATTCTTTTTAAAAAATAATGTCACATGAAATACATCAAGTCCCAGAATATAGCAAAAACTTACAAAATAAATATGTAGTTCAAGTATTAAGCATTCAAGAATGAACAAATGGATGAAAAATGCTTATTTGCCCATATCACAATATACATTTAGATTGACAACCTATAAAACTTGTGTATCAATGTATATATTTCCTACAGATAGTAATGATGAGCAGTGATTTGGGCCGAGAGCTGAACAAGAGAAGACAAGATGCATTGCCCTTGGGAAATTGCAAAGCTCTTTTAATGACTTCAAAATTCCCATGGAAGCGAAGGGTTCATCTTTTTTTTTTTTTTTTTTTTTTTTTTTTTTTTAGTAATAACATCCTTCTTCATGTTGCTATGTAGCAATGAAGCATGGCATGCAATAGCATCCAGAGAATTAAAAAAATGAGTAATATACAAACGACATTGGAAAGGGACATAATTGTATAGGCAGGCTACATCATATTGTATGTTGATACTAATTGACTTCATCTCTACTGCATCTGAGAACTCCAAAACACAAGTGATTCAATAGCCTCAGGGTGACAGTACCCACATCAGAAGCAGAGAATGTAGTCATTTGACACAATGTCTGACTATTTATTGTTTTTGAATACCAAAAGAGTAACTACTAATTTCCTTAAATTGAATCTTAAGTATTTCTGAATGTATCTTTAGCAGGACAAAGTACACCTTTTTTAATAGTAGGGGACTTAATATGTTAATTTTTTTAGAAGAATGACATGTAATTGAATAATTAAAATGATATTCTATTCATTTTAATGAGGCATACCTTATTGTTATTGAAAAAGAATTTCTGAAGTATCAACTTATTTTTTTTTCTTTTCCCAAGCTGATGAACAAAAGTCTTTTCACTAACACTTCAGATGAAGAGTGAAATAGCAATGGTAGTTAAATTCTATATATTTTACAATGTTATTACATTTGGAATTTAACAGAAAAAATCATTATCAAGAGCAAATATAATTGTATTAATAATAGCTAACATTTATATAGCACTTTAAAGTTTGGTTGATTATTGATAGCGTTATTTAAAACACTTTTTTTTTCATTTGGGAATCTACTTTATATTTTAGAGTAACATCTCCTGTGGATAAATGATTTCCCATTCCATTGACATTTTTAATGAAGCCCTATTTTTAATACTTTGAGGCGGTAGTGGATTGGCATCCTGTACTTCAAAGCAACAACATCTGTGGCTCTTTGGAGTTCATAAAAGACATGAATAACCATAAGCTATTTAGTTTGGATAAGGGCACCAAACTGAATCCTGCTAACTAAATCATTCAGACTTCTTGCTTTGAAAATAGACTGTCAACCCCTTGAGCTGACGTGTCTTGGGTTTCATTGTCATTGTCTTAGAGTTTCTATTTTTATCTCAACATGGGGAGAGGGGGATTCAAATTCAACACTGGGACATAGTTTCAATTTATAAGATGTTGATGTTGCAACAAGGTGTTAACTTGTGAAGCATGAATACTTTTCTTTTGGTCATAAGGGATAAAAAGATAGGCCTGGCGGAAAACAGGCTGTGCACTGGGTGCCAAAAACAAACAAACAAACAAACAAACAAACAAACAAACAAACAAACAAACAAACAAACAAACAAACAAACAAACGAATGAATGAACAAACAAACAAGCTAATAAATAAATAAAAGCAAAGTTCCACTTGTGTCAGTAATTCAAATTTCAGATAACAATGGAGGCAGGAGCCAATAGTTGCAAAGAATCCAGCTATTGACCTCTTGGCAGGAGAGGGGAGAATTTGTTTTTCTCCTGCAAAATTCCCACCAGTCAGAGTATGTAACAGCTGTTCTGCTTACCTAGAAGAAGATAGGCAATTCAACAGCTGAAGAGCCAGCATAAGAGACTTTGAAGCATATCTCAGGGAACCAAACCACCCACAGATACAGGCAGGCAGGCACTTATAGATGGAAGCAGCTTTGAGTAGTGTGGTGCCTGGTAGCAAACAAGGGATACAGCTTAAGGGCTTAAGAGAGAGCAAGGCCTGGAAATTAAGAGCCAAGGTTTGGAGAAAAGCAGATGCTAGTAGCCCAGCTAAGTACCCTGCAGAAATATAGCTCACTGTGAAGTCTCCCGGTAACAAGGATTCCATGAAGAAAGAAAGTATTGAGTTCCACCCCTACTCCTTTCTTAGGGTGGAAATCAAACCCTGTCTTATAAGGCTACAATGTCCACTGTTTGCTTCTCAGCTGGGATGACAGGCAAGCAGAAGAGTAGGACACATCTGCCTCCTTATCCTTTTTCCAACTCCACCATCCCTCTAAGCCCCATAGAAACTCCCCCACTAGAATGCAACCTTTTCCAAGAATATTCTGACCAGTGTCAGAGTGGACAGGGTTCTGGTTCCAGGCTGGCCAGCAGGCCAGTTCCTACAATGTAGCTACCGCTAATACTCCTGGAGAGGGTGTGGGGTTAATGGAAGGAAGTTGATCATGGGTTCACAGGGGAAACAAGGCTTTGGGGACTCAAGGAAACAGAGACTCAATACTTTCTGAGTTAGGAGTAGCCTTGGTCATATGTGTTGTCTATGTGTATATTTTACTATTACTGTACTCTAGGTTTGGGGCCACTCTTCTGTTGCATAGTATCCCAACAGAGTGGGATACTATGCACCAATATTGAATATCTTTCTATATAACAGTTGTTGTGCTTTATATTATCTGGTTTTATAGCTTTATTTTTATTTTTATTCTGTTTTATAGCTTTATTCTTTTTTATTCTTTACTGAAAGAGGGATGTTTTATAGCTACTGCTCTAATTATACCATCTTACTAAATGCCTTTGCTAAGAGCTAGTTTTGTCTACTGCCTTACTGCTAATGGAAAGCATGCCATTGGGGGCATGAGGATTATAATGTTTCAATTGGGTACTCACACTCTCCCCTCCCTTGAACTTAAGATTAGCTCTGCCCTCTGGGGACCAACCCGTAAGTATAAATTAGAGAAGTAGCTCAGAGTGGGTTATGTAGCAGACTTTATCATGGAAATTCTAAGGAAGAATTTTTAATATCTTAGGCTTTGTGTGAAACTGAATCCCTGTCTAAAGCAGCAATGCCTCCTCCTGTCTTTCTGCTAAACCAACTTAAGCACGTTTATATTTTCATAACTTTGCTCATTTTAAGATTGAATTAAAATAGCTTTCAGAAAAATCTACCTGCAGCATTTTCATATAAAATGTAATTCAACACCAATTGTTGGTAAATTAAAGATACAAAGTTATAGAGAAAAGTGATAAATAGAACTATATTTGATTATATTTTTAAATAAATATTTGAAAATAAGGGAAGAATATTTAGATAATAGAATTTTTTGAGGAGGAGGTTCATAGTCTTAGCATATTCTATAAAAGATCATAGAACATATGATGTTAGGAAAAGAAACCAAAAATATTTCAAATAAAAACTTATGTAGCATTTTCAAAGACAAAGGAAGATGATTCGTTTTTTAAAAGTAGCTTTTTTTTTTTTTTGCTAAGGTCAACTTTTAAAAGCCTGAGATGAACAAAGAGCCAAGAGAACATCAGATAAATATAGCTTGTTGTATATATTCAATAACATTCTGTGAAGAAACTGTCAGGGTATCCATATTTCTTCCCATATTTTCCCAAACAGCATAATGTGAAGGCTATGCATATTTGTAATACATTTGTGTACATTTCTCTCTCTGTTTCTGCCAAATGAATTATTATTTTGGTGGAGGTTTTCCCAAAAAGGCACTATATTCTGACTGTTACTTTAGTTTTAAAAAGATAATAGATTTCTTCTATTTTGTACATGAATTTAGTGTGAATTAATAGAAGTAGGTTCTATTATTATTTTTTCGAATTGTTTAATTTTTTATTTAAAATTATATTCACATCATCTGTGCATAAATATATTTTTTTCCTTGAATTCGTTAAAATAGATTTAACTTGAAAAAGCATATAGAACGGGAACAAGAGTAAGGCTAGAATTGGGAAAAGACAATGGTGCAGTTACTGTAAAACAAAAAACAAATTAGATGATTGACTATGCAACCATTGATATCTCTTTGATGAGAATAAATTTAGTTCTTGATCTTGAAAGGAACTGAGGATGTGAATGGTCACAGGGTAGTAATAGATATAATTCTGGTATAAGTCCCTCACTCTAGAGCCAATTCTATCTCTCTCTTTTTTTATACAATTAATTTTTACTTTTATAATTTATAATTATATAAACACAAATGTTTAACATTCTTCTTTTTTTTAAAGATTGTGAATCACAAATTCTCTGCTTCTCTCCCCTCTCCCATCCTTGAGAAGGCAAGCAATTTGATATAGATTATATATGAGCAGTCAAGCAAAACATTTTCATACTAGCCATGTTGCTAAAGAAAATGTAGACCAAAAAAACCTCAAACAACACAAGAATAATAAAGTTAAAAAAAATGTCTATTTAATCTGCATTCAGACTCCATCAGTTCCTTCTCTAGAGGTGAATAGAATTTTCTTCGTAAGTCCTGAATAATTTTGGATCATTGTATTGTTTAGAAGAGCTAAGTCATTCACAGTTGATTATCATATAATATTGCTGTTACTGTGTACAATGTTTTGATTCTGCTCACTTCACTTTGCATGAGTTCATGTAAGTCTTCCCAGAATTTCCTGAAAGCATCCTGCTTGTAATTGCTTATAACATAACAGTGTTCCATCACAATCATATACCATGTCTTCAGCCTTCCCCAAATGATGAGCTTCCCCTCAATTTCTAATTCTTTGCCACCACAAAAAGGGATACTATAAATATTTTTGTACATATAGATTATTTTACTTTTTATTTGATCTCTTTAGGATAATAGAGTTGCTAGCAATATCGCTGGCTCAAATGGTAGGCACAGTTTTGTAACTCTTTGGGCTATACATTTATAGCCTTTTAGACTATAAATTGTTCTCCAGAATGGATGGATCAGTTCACAACTCCAACAATGCATTAGTGTCCCACCCAATGTTTTCGCATTCCCCAACTTTTGTCATATTTCTTTTCTGTCATATTAGTAATTTGAAAGATATGACATAGTACTTCAGAGCTGTTTTAATTTGCATTTCTATAATCAAAGTGATTTAAAACATTTTTTTCCACGTGACTATGTACAGCTTTGATGTCTTCTTCAGAAATATGCCTGTTCACGTCATTTGACCATTTATCAATTACAGAATGACTTATTTTTATAGATTTGACTCAGTGCTCTATGTATTTGAGAAACAAGGCCTTTACGAGATAAACTTGCTGTAATTCCCTCATCCCCACCCCCAGTACCCAACTTTCCTTCTAATCTTGGCTGTATTGGTTTTGTTTGTGTAAAACCTCTTTAAATTTGCTATAATCAAAATTCTCCTTTTTTGGTGAGGCAATTGGGGTAAAGTGACTTGCACAGGGTCACACAGCTAGTAAGTATCAAGTGTCTGAGGCTGGATTTGAACTCAGGTCCTCCTCACTCCAAGGCTGGAGCTCTATCTACTGTGCCACCTAGCTGCCCCTAAAATTATCCATTTTATATCTCATAATGTTCCATATTTCTTGTTTGGTCATAAATCCTTCCTTTTCCATAATTCACTTTTGATATCACCTTTTATGTATAAATCATGTACCTATTTTGACCTTACCTCAGTATTTACTGTGAGATCTTGGTCTATACATAGTTTCTGCCCAACTGGTTTCCAGTTTTCTCAGCAATTTTTGTGAAATGTTGAGATTATACCCCAAAGCTTGAATCTTTAGGTTTATCAAAATACTAGATTATTATTGTCATTTACTACCATGTATTATGTACCTACTCTATTCCACTGATCCACCACTCTGTTTCTTAGTCAGTACCAGGTTGTTTTGATGATTACTGCTTTGACTGCTAAGCTACCTTCTTTCACATTATTTTTTTCATTGATTCCTTTGATATCATTGACCTTTTGTTCTTCCAGATTAATTTTGTTATATTTTTTCTAGCCTTATAAAATATTTTTTGATAATTTCATTGGTATGGTACTGAATAAATAAATTTAGGTATAATTGTGTCTAAATTATATTGCAGAGTCAATTCTCTTAACACTACACAAGGAGTCATAATATTGGAGTTGCAGTTCTGTAGGTGAAAATGGTACCTCCTGGGTTGTGAGAGGTTTAGGAGTCCCAGGGATCCAAAAGTAAATAAAAAGAGAAGATTATGTGGGTACATGAATAAAGAGAAGAGAGGAGGTAAGCCATGAAGGATGTACCAGAGGACTGCTGCTACTGCCACCACAGATGCAGACACAATCGAAAGAGGAAGAAGTAACATGGGCTGAGACCAACAAGAGGTAACATCTGCCTGAGTCACAGAGAAAGAAAATGGTGATGATTTTTCTTACCTGTCCCCTCTCATGTTCTCTTTCTCCTCTTCCAAGGAAAATGATTTTATATTCAAACTCTCTTATTTTCTTTAAAGTTGTCTCTATAAAATCTGTTAAGTAGTTTGAATTCTGACAGCTACATATAGGATTGTACCTGATTATATGATTTATTATTATAAGCAGAGAATTTTAATAGAAGAGAACAGTGATTTATACGCTATGTAGAGACTGAGAAAGTTGCTACTGTAAATTATATGAGATTAAACTGAATTGCCAAAGCAGAGCAAAAAAAAAAAAAGCAATATTTTCTTTATCCTTGAGAAATGAACTCCAGGAAGAAGCATTCTATCGAGCTGCTAGTTCAAGAGTTAAATGAAAGAGAGTTATATTTAATTATTATTAATTTCCTTGAAATGTCTCAAAGATAGGGATTGTTTGACTAGGCAAAGAATCTTTTAACATTAACAAACAAATACACTGAAAAAAATCATCCTTGCACATGGATGGCATCACCATTAGAATATCATATTAGCACTTTATAAACTCAAATGAATTTACTATTAATGTTCTATTAACACATATGAATATGACTATTAAATTTAGAATTAATTATATTAAGTTCATTTTAATTTTAAAATTGAAGAAAGAAAACTTTGCTGCTTACTTGGATAAGGACTGGATTTGTCTCTTTGATAATTAGATCATCTTTTAGATTCATAAGATACTAGGGGCTAAAAGAGAATTTAGAGGTCATCCAGTTCACCTCCTCATATTCACAGCAATGGAAACTGAGGTTCATGATTCATTATTTGTCCATACAGTTAGTTGGTAGCAGATGCAGATATTTAAACAAGAAGTTTCCTGACTAGCCTTTCCAATACATTAATAGATCAATATAATCAACTTCATCACATTTTGAAGATTTAAAAACTAAGTACAATTATAGAGTTGTTACGCTAAGAGTCAGGAAGACCAATATTCAACTTTTGACTTAGGCATTTACTAGTTGTTAACCTGTAAGTCATGTAAACTTTTGGATATGTATTTTATACTCATCTTTAAATGGGGATGATGAGAGCACTGATATTGGAAATTTGTAAAAATCAAATGAGATAATATATCTGAAATGCTGTACAAAACTTAAAGTTACATAAATGTGAACCATCATTATATTATTACTCTTTATTTTTTCAATTATCAAGCATTTTTCTACATCCTGCATCTACAAAGATGATATTCATAATATATATATATATATATATATATATACAAAGAAATTAAAAACCTTGTAACAAACAACTAAAGTCAAGCAAAATAAATCACCATAGGAGACAGGTCTAAAAAAAGTATGTATGTTGTTGTACATTACTGCTTCATCATTTCTCTAATATAAGATAGGCATTTTTTGTTGTCATTAGTCCTCTAGAATTATGGTTGATTGTTACATTGATTATAGTTCTTAAGTCTCAGAATTTTCAGGGTTTTTTTTTAAACAACATTGATGTTATGGTAATTGATTCACTTCACTCTGTGCCAATTCTCAGATTTTTCCTACAATACAATACCATTCCATTACATTCACAGAATTTGCTTAGTCATTTCCCACTTCATGGGCACCACCTTAGCTTCTGTTTATTTGCTGCTTCAAAAAAAGCAGCTACAAATATTTTTGTACATATGGATCTCTTTTTCTCTTTAAATGATTTCTTTGGGGCTATAGACCTTGTAGTGGTAAAAGTAGATCAGAGGACATAATTCCAAGTTGCTTTAAAGAATGGCTGGAACAATTCGTAGCTTCATCAGCAGCATTGATGTATCTTTTTTTCTGCAGCCCCTCCAATACTTGTCATTTTCCTTTTTTTGTCAACTTTGTCCATATGAAGTGGAAGTTAAAAGTTGCTTAATTTGTATTTTCTTCTTTATAAATGAAATGGAGAATTTTTTTTTTCATATAGTTACAAATAGCTTGGATTAGATCCTTTGGGATGTTTCTTTATCTGCTTTGGCAATTTATAAATTGGGGGATGGTTCTTATTCTTATAAATATGAATCATTTCCTTATATACCTTGGAAATGAGTCCTCTTTTGTATTAACTTGCTACATATATTTTTCCTAATTATCTGTTTCTTCCCTCACATCAGCTGCATTAGATTTATTTGTGCAAATAATTTTTAAAATGTATGTAACTAGAATTGTCCATTTTATATTCTGCAATTTTCTCTATTCTTTATTTGTTTATGAACTGCTGTGCTATTCATAGATGTGAAATGTAATTTCTTCATTGCTGGTTGAATTTGTCTGTGATTGACCTTTCATGTCTAGGTCATATAGCCTTTGCAGCTTAGCTTGGTATGTGGAATGCAGCATTGATCCAAACCTAATTTCTGTAAGACTCTTACAACTTAGTTTTGTTTTTTTTCTCCAGAATTTGGTTGAATAGTGAGCCTTTACTACAGTAGCTTATGTCTTTGGATTTATTAAACAATAGGCTACTATTTCTTTGTGTTGTTGTTATTTCTGTGTACTATGTAGCTAATGTGTTCCACTAACTAGTGTGTCTGCTTTTAAACCAGTACCTGCCGGATTTGATGATTATTCCTTTCAGTTATTGTTTGAGATTCAGTACTTCTAAGCCCTCTTCATTTCCACTTTTCCCCCAATTATTTGCATTTACATTCTTGACCGTGTGTTTCGCTAGGAGAGAAATTAGATAGCACAATGGGTAGAGCACTAGTCTTGGAGTCAGAAAGATTTGATTTCAAATCCAGCCTCTGACACTTACTATCTGTGTGACTCTGGGCAAGGCACTTAATCCCTATTTGCCTCAGTTCCTCATCTATAAAATAAGGAAATGCTAGAGAAGGAAATGTCAAAAGACTCCAGTATCTTTGCCAAGCAAACCTCATAGACAAAGTCCATGGAGTCTTCTAGAGTTAGACATGGCTGAACTATAGCAACAACAACAAAAATACTTGTTGCAGTTCTACAAATTAGTAAATTGGTAGTCTGATATTAAATGATAAGAAATTAGTTAGGATTACACTTGAATTATCTCATCCTATTCGTGAACAATTAACATATTGCCAACTATTTGTGTCTGCTCATTTCTACAAAGTTTTGTAGTTGTATTCATAAAACTTCCTTGTATATCTGAGTAGATTGTCATTATTCTAAAAAAAAAATTATGTAAGAAATATAGGAGCCTTCATCCATGAAGTAAAACCTCCCAAGATCACTTTCTCTGGGTATGTTTATAATTTGAACAACAACAGAAGACAGTAGATCTAGGTTTTCCTTGATTGCCTAAGATTTATTACATGTGAAGGTATTTATTCTTGTGATGAGCAATAAACAAATTACAAACAAACAAAATAGTTTCTTTAAAGCCTTAGGAAAGAAAAGTAATGAATCACTTTTGAATTTATTTCATATTTTAAAAAGGAATATATCAGAAAATTTTTAGTATTAGAATTGATTTTAATAAAAAGTTGCAATAATTGCTATCTATCTACATATGTTTTTCTCTCATAAAGCCAATGCCAGGCCAAAAAAAAGGTAAGATTACATATTTTTCGGTCCTTATTTTAAATTATGTGTTCTAGGAGAAGTTGTATCAAATCATAATTTAATATTAGAACGAAGTTATTCATTGGGATTTATAATTGTTTCCAACTTCTGAGGAATGCCAGGTTGCCTAAAGAATAACTGTTTTCCATTACGTCGGGAAAACTAAGATTATATTGAGCTTGATTCAGTGTGATATCATAGGAAGAAATTGCCTCTGCAACAATAAACAGGTTCCTGTCAATCTTTTCATTAGATAATCACACATTCACTTGGGCAGGTTAACATACTGGTCATAATTTCTTAAATGAAAATGCTAGGAAAAATAACAATTATCCCTTATTTTGTAACAATGTATTTAGAATGATTTAGATGTATATACATGTATATACAACATACTTCATGTTCTCCCTCAACATGAGCAATATGTATAGAGGCATTTTTATATAGGCACATATTACTGAGTTAAGCAAGGTGGTCATCCATTTACAAATATCTATTTATGATACTTGAAAGAATTTTGATTGAAGGATGATTACTAAATTAGAAATCTCTATTACTTGAATAACCTTTGCTACCCTCAAATAACATGCAAAGATTATTATGTAAAACACTATATTTTTATATCCTGCAATAGTGGTATTCTTTTATTGGAGATTAGTTATTTGAGTTTTCTATATGTAAATATAGTATGCCAGATGGCTTTCTATTTCACACTTGAAAGAATTTTTATATCACTCTCTGTAGAAATTAAGAACAAAATAAACACCTTCAATTTGATTGTTTTCTGATTTGGTTATTTTGGTCTGATAAAATAAATCACATATAATCTAGTTATAAAACCATGACATTCAAGGTCAGTTGCCCTTTATTTCATGAAACACAGTGCTTAAAGAAACTCCATCCAAAAACAGAAAAAAGAAACTACTTCCTCCAAAAAAGACATCACAATTTTCCATGGAAAATAAATGTTATTTAATTCAATCATTGTTTTCCCCTGTCAAGCAACTCTATAAAACTTAGCTACTGTTATAATTGAGCTGTGATTGCTTTCAGAGGAGGGCATTTTTACACTGGAAATTATCTACATTGATGAAATTATACATCCTTCAGTATTGATATAACTTAGCTTTAAAAAAAGTAGCTCATTTTTCTAATGCCTTAAAATAAATAGGATTCTTTGTGACTTTCTTAAATCAAGTCAGAAGAGGGGAGAATGACAAAAGAATTGGCAAATTCCTCTCCCAATCTTTCCACCCCTTTTCTGTAGTCTAAAACAAACAAACAAATAAGTAAAAGTAGATAGATAAAACAAAAACAGAAACTCTTTTCTTTATATTCTATTTGGTTTTGAATCCATAATATGGGAAAATTTCAATTATCTAAGGTAAATCAGTGATTGTGTTATCTTGATCCATATATGTCTTATTTCCCCTATTAGATTGAAGCCAAGGACTGTGGTTTGTTTTATTTATTCAACACATACATACTTAGTAAGCAACTCTATGAGTCTAACATTATCCTAGATGCTGTTGGTATAAAACAAAGTATTTATCTTCAGAACAATGATTTGCAAAGAGCAACTGAATGGATATAAAGATAAGAATATGGGGTTAGGAAGAGGAAACAAATATCTATAAACTATGGCCTTCTTAATATATGACAATTATTTACAAGTTCATTCTATTAGATAAAAGATCACAATTGATGCTATAATTTCTGCCACTGCCATTTATCACAGCCTTGGTTAAGACATTTGCATTCCACTTCAGATTCTTCAGTGGAGAGTTCACTTTTGAACTTTTTGGCAGGATGCCCATAAGGTATCTAGTGTGACTAGGAATTATATGTCTCATTGATCATCTCAACTGCATTGGTGAATTTGAAAAGTAAGATAGGGACAATGTTGGTTATGTGGTGTATTGATCATTTGAAATTCTTTGAGACAAAAGTTCCAGTGTGGAAGGTGAATAAAAATTCATAGTGAAGATTGACTTAACTTTTTGAGAGATATCAATAAATTTATTATAAATACAACAATGAGTAGATGAAATCATTCAGGAAGCAGGTACAGAAGGATAACAATGGAGGAATGGTGGAGGCAGGGTGGGAGGAGGACAGAGGAATGCAAAGTCAGAGAAAGAGAGAGCTAGAAAGTGAGAGAGACAGAGATGGAGATAGAAAAAAGACACAGACAGAGACAAAAAGACAGGGAGAACAAGACCCTGAATTACAAAATAATTTTGCCAAAGGCCGGCAAACTAGACAACAGATGTACTAAACTAAATTATGGGCTGGTCCTGGGCAAAAGAAAATTAGGTGTTTTGACATTAGTGTGTTCCCAAATCTCTTTGGATACCTTTCTTCCACCTTCTAAATCTCTTCTCCTCAGGTACAGACTGACCTTTTATTGGATTAAGCTTCCTATTTGGGCTCTCCCTACGAATCTTCATTTTCCTGTGTCCTATTTCCCAAAATCTTCCTTCACCTCTACCCCTCCCTATCCAATAACAATTTCCATCTCACTCTACTGATTTCAAGCATGAGGGAGAAAGTATCTGAATCTAATTCATACTGAAGTATAAATAACTGACAATTGTAAGCCTCCAATGAGTGCTTATTTTGTTTTTGTTGTTGGTTTTTGTTTTTGTTTTTTTAAAGGAAGTTGCTATTGAAGAATATAACAGTGAAAATAAGAACATATTTTTGGTCAAGAGAGCATGATAACAAAGGGAAGGGCTATGAACCCAAAGCTTAAATTGTGTAAGATGATGCTTTTACTTTCTCCTAATTTTAAAGGACAGATCCTCTAAAAAAAGTTTGCAACCTAGGTTCAGTGAAATAGATTGATAAACACACACATACATTCATACATACATATATACACTACATGTATACAAACGTATTTCATTGCACTTCATAATTAATTTATAATTATAGATATTTGATTTTATTAATTTAAAAATATTACTCTGAGAAGGGGTCTATAGGCTTCACCAGACTGCCAAAGGGATCTAAGACACAAAATATTAAGAACCCCTGCTCCAAGCATTTCAAGTATTTCTGAAGTAAATCCTATGGCAGCAGCAGTGGAGATTTCTGAGTGGCAGAAGTAGAAAAGGACAAGACAGTGGAAGGGTTTGTATGTAAGAGATCCTTGTAAATTGGGGACTGTCTCCATTTGCCCATAGATTTTTACAGGCTCAAGTAACATAGTTTGTAGCTAGTGCATTTTACTAGTGTTATTTTCTTAGGTTTCATTCTATGTAGTGCATGTTTAATAGTTAATGGTGAAATATTTTCTATTAGAAATGTTTTGCTGAGGAAGTGTCAAAGCCTCTATTTCACTGCTAATACTCTTTTACCTGCCATATATTTCATCTTGGGTGAACAGCATGATTTCACACATTTTAAGAGAAAAATAGAATCACAGAGTAATAAAAAGGCTGCTGTTATTTGGAGACTAGCTTTCATGACTGTAGGCAAATGTGAGTGGTAGATGCATTTTAGAAGCACCATATTCTACTACAAATGCACAAACAATAACAAAGCAGGCTCTTGCTTTTTATTAAAGTTTCTACTGTGTACATTCTTAAGGTGGCATTAGTCATTACTTACCTAAGTTCACAGATGTTGAAAAAAGGCATAAAAATAACAGATAAAGTATTAAGCCCACTGAGATATGCAAACACAAGACTTAATATTTGTCAGTCTCAATTAAACCAGCATTTAATTTTAATAACTTGTAAACTTTTAAACTTATATCACTATATAGCATAATTACATTGAAACCAACAGTCCTTGCCGGGAAGAACAGTGACAAAACCATTTAAATAAACAGCATGATGGGCTTACAGCTCCAAGGATCCAAATGTAAAGTTGACACAAAAATACAGTTGTAAGTTTGACTTCTAAAGTGTCTAAATAAAACAGTGAAAATGTTGAAAAATAAAATACCAACATGTCACAAAACACAAAACATAAAAACATAACCAACCAAACACACACACACACATACAGAGACCCAATAAGCTCCCTCCCAAAAAAATGTAAAAAGCAGTAGAGGTTTTTCTAAGACAACTATATTACAGAACAATCAAAACCTGTATTTCACTTTTGCCCTTTATTCTTCATTAATTATATTTATAGAGTTATGTTTGTTTATTCGTGTGTGTGTGTGTGAACATGTGTATGTACCATATATGTATATACGCACCTATGGGAACATCTAGATTATTTAGCAAATAATATGATCAATAAATACCTTCTGTTTGCAAAGACATTATTAGGTATAAGGATGGATTATAAGAAAACTTCACAATTCAGGCTTAAAAATCTTTAAGTGCAAAGGAGAAAGCAAATAGAGACATTAATTTAACAGAAAACATAACATAGCCAAGTAGTTGTTTGAGTAAATCATAGGGATGAAAGTAGAAAGATTTGCTATAAAAATTAAGTTGCTCTTTAAATAATCTAGTGGCCTGGTTCATTTAGATCCATGAGGTAAGACTAAAACACTTCAGCATTGAGGTGACCCAATGGATAGAGTGCTGGACCTGGGGTTAGAAGACATGAGTTCAAATGTGACTTCAAACACTTATTTTCGATGTAACTCTTTCAAATCACTTAACCTCTATCTGTTTCACTTTCCTTGTTTGTTAAAAATGTGCCCCTTTTGGCCTAATAGAACATGACTTCTACAAGAATACCCTTCAGATATCTGAAGACACCTATCATATTATACCCCACCTCACGACATCACCCCCCCCACAAGGCTAAACATATCTTATTTATTTCCTAGGTATATATCACACTTTTAAGATTCTTCATCAGCCTATTCATTATTTTGTGGAAATTCAGGTTAAAAATATTGTTCCTAGAATGGGGTCCAGAAGTGAACATAGTTCTCCAGATATGGTTTGAAAAGGAAAGAGTACAGCAGAACTATGATATCACAAGCTTTGTACACATGTTGTTTCATTCAGTTGTTCTGGTCATGTACAACTCTTCATGACCCTATTTGGGGTTTCCTTGGCAAAGACATTGGGGTGGTTTGCCATTTCCTTCTCTAGCTCATTTTACAGATGAGAAAACTGAAGCAAACAGGGTTAGGTGATTTCCCCAGGGTCACACATCTAGAAATTATCTGAGGCCAGATTTCAACTCACAAAGATGAGCCTTCCCAACTCCAGGCAAAGTGTTCTATCTACTGTACCACCTAGGTGCCCCATTTTGTACAATTTGCCTCCCTTAATGTGTTCATCATTATATTAGTCTTTTTTTTTTCTGGCCTACCGTATCAAATTCATATCAAATTACTAAATACTAAAACCTTCAGATAACTGCGAGATGATTTGCTCTCTATCGTACTCCCCTCTTCCCCCCAAGCAAGTACTTGTGAAATTGATTTCTTTTTAATATAGAAAAATTTATCCTGCTGTCAGGAAGACATGGTTTCAAGGAGTGTCTCTGATTCATGCTACTTGTCTAACCATGGGAAACTCATTTAACCTCAGTATCCTCAGACAACTCACTAAGATAATAATTAACAGAAAAGTTAAGAGTCTCATAAAGAGTGAAGGAAATTTCATACCAAAGAGATTCCCATATGAAGGGGATCATAGATCCTATCTGTCTTTCCCTCAAAGACAAACAAATGAAAAAAATCAGCCATTCTCTTCCTGTCTTTCTCTTAGAGCCCTGGAAGAAAATAACCTTTATTAAAATAATTGATTAAATAGTTTTCTTTTCTTTTGTTATTTTGATTAATGACTAAGAAATACATATTATAATTTGTATTGGTTTGCTCCCTCTTGTTTCTATTTCCAATTCTAGGGTTGGTTTTTTTTTGTGCGTGGTTGTTTTGATTTTTTTTTTTTATGCTCCAGAATAGCTATACCTTGTGAAATGATCTTCTGCCAGATCCTGGCTAGGACCAAGATGCTAAGTAATATCCTAACCAAACCATGTTTCTACTGAGCATTCCCTCCTCTCCTATCCCTTTAAGCTCCCCTTATATATTATCTCCCATTTCAACGTAAGCTTGTTGAGAACAAAGACAGTCTTCTTTTCTTGTATTTATGTCCCCAGTACTTATCACACTAAAAATGTTAATGTGACTGTTCAGGTACTTGATTTAAGATTGACCAAAAAAAAAAAAAAGAGAGAGAGAGAGAGAGAGACAAGAATAACAACTTATAAAATATGTATGGATGCTAAATTTTAAAAAAGTAAAATATTAGTGGGCTGCATTATCTCAATCTGTACATAGCAATGTTAGTTTTTAGAATAAAATATAAAAAGTGGTTTCAAAGCAAAATCATTACATTTTATCATCTATGTTACAATGGGATTAAAATGAATAATTTGTTCCTTGCTGAGATAATATACTTTTTTGGCTTAATAAAGAGAAAAAAGGTTTACTTTGCTTGACATCAGCAGAACCTCGTTGCTCTGGTGTAGCTAGACAAGAACAATTTTAAGAAGAAATATAGTGAAACAATCTGGAGTCAAACTGTATAGCCAATTGATGATTTTTACCATTATAATTCAGTCACCAATCATTTGTCAAGATGAGAATAAAGCATTGTTTTTTAAACTCACAGCCACCACTATACTTCTTATATATCTTTTTCAAATTATATCATTGCATATAACTATAGAAGAGGCACGATGAAAGAAAAGGATGTTAGATTTAGTCAAAGAAGCTGGGTATGAACCTCTGCTCTGCAACATATTAATTAGGCAATTTACTTAACCTCTTTGGCTATCAGATTGACTTCTGAAGTTATTTTGTAGCTCAAATTCTATGATGTGGTGATCTTTTTCTAAGTATATTCGACTTCCCATATGTTGCAGGAATCCCCTTTTATCTAGCCTCTGCTGAATCCATGTAGCAATATTGAATTCACTACTTATCAAAGTAGCGTACTATACTGTGGACAGCTTATTAGCATGTGACTTTTTAAAAAGAATTATTTATTGGAAGCTGCAGATTTACAGGGGTTCTTAACCTTCTTTTGTCTGTAGACCCTTTTGGCAGTCTGCTGAATTCTATAAATCCTTTCTCAGAATAATGACTTAAAAAAAAAAGATAGGATTACCAAAGAATTAAATTATTTTTAATAGTTATTATATATATATATTTATTTGTGTATACATATACATTTATTCACACCCACATACACATGTGAGTATATACACATATATACATAACTATATATGTGTGTATGTATGTGTGTATATACACATATATACATTTACATAAATGCATATAACTATACATACATACTTGTGTGTGTATGTATATAGGTATATGTATGTGTGTATGTTTGTGTGTGTGTGTGTGTGTGTAATATAAGTTCTGAGACCCCAGGTTTAAGAACCCCTGATGTGGAATCAGTACAAAGTAAATCCAGGGAAAACAATCTAAGGACTATACTAGAATTTGGGTTTCTATCCACTCTGCTATGTTAATCTTTCCTTTTCTCAGGGGGTGGGGAAGTAGCAGAGGGAAGAATAGTTCTTTCTCCTCACTGTAGCTTACTTCTTCCAGAAGAAGGATCCTCAATGTTGACCTTCCTGATAGAGTGGTTTGGAATATACCACCTATAAATGTGGTATACTTTAAATATAGTCATAGATTTTGAATTAAATCAAAATAACATCTAAGATCTTTTACCAATTTAAAGCTATGATCACTTAATTGTATAATTATCTGAATTTTCTAAAAAAATGTTAAAATCTTTAATGACTTGTTTCTGAATTTGAATAAAATTTTAAGAATAAGGGCACATTCTCTGAACAAACAATATGAAAATTCATTTATGATGAAAAACGACCTTCAAGTTAAATGACTAAATACTTATAATCTCCATAGCATACCTTTTCTCTAGTATCTAGAGCTCAGTTTCTCCACCTGTTAAATTTAGATATGAGACTAGTTGATGTCTAAGATTCCTTCTATCTCTATAAATCTATGGTTATGTGACTCTTAAGTATGTTTGAGTTGTTATATATTATACAAAAAAGTAAATAGAATAGAAGTAGGGGTCAATCCTTGGAGCATACAAATACTCCCCCCCCAGTTTCAGTCCAAGAGACCAAACAGAAACCCAGAGTCTGCTTATTCGTGGCCCCCAATGACACGTAAGTTTGCAACAAGTAATGATATAAAGTTGTCTAATTGTCTACAAAGACAGCAAAAATGATGACACAAAGATTGCCAAATCAGGTATGTAAAAACTCAGTGGAGTATAAAACCCCACTTATTTGATGTCAGCTTTCCTTTATCTCTGAGTCCATTTGTCATTCAGCTCCAACTGCCAATGGAACCTATCAACACTAGCAACAGTAGGGGTTCCTGACCTCATGAGATCATTTGTATACCACTATCATGAATACACACTTACAAAAGAAAATTAGGAAAGAATAAAATTAAGATTCTGGCAGCCATGTGTTCATGAGCACCATGGAGATTTTGAGGGAAAAAAATGTATTAAAAGACTGGACAGCCTCTGTCCCTGACATCTCTTAAGGCAGTTCAAAGTAGATCTTTCTCATCTCAGTGATGTAATGGTGCATCTACCTCAGTGAGTAAACCCACTGAGTTCCTGCTGCTCAGTCCCTGAATTGCCATTTCTTCTAGGTCTACAAAAGATAAAATAAAAGTTGTCACCACCAATTGCACATCCTTGCCTCATCATTCCTGGAAATAGGCTCCCCTCAGCTTCAATGTCTTTACTTGGCCTACGACTAGACAAGAGAAATTTGTGCATACCCCTAAACCAGATAGTCCACCCTCTTATATTTAAAATAACAACTTCTGAATTCTACTAAAAGCAAAACAATGATAGACAAGGTTTATAGTAATGAAACTTGGTTGTTGATATCTAAGAATTCAAAAAGAAATCTAAGTATCATTCCCTAGCCATGTATCTAAATAGCATTTTCCTGTTATTGTTTATATCTGAAAGATGTATTACAAAAATATATCCAAAAGATGTGAGGTACAGATTGATTTTTACTTAGTTAGATGGAGTATGTCAGAAAACGTTACACAGTAGTAAAATATGGGTCCCTAAAAAAACTAGCTCACTTAAGAACTAGAAATAAGAATAAGATTGTAGTGCAAGTAGACTCTTCATGGTCTGCTGACTCCTATGCTGGTAAATTAAAGAAAAATATACATATAGTTTGCTTGAAGAAATAGTTTAGTTGATTTCTGGATTGTCTGTAAGTTAAAATGCAGTATAGTTTTCAGATCAATGAAGTTCTGTATTTTTGATTCCTCAATTATGGACTACAAAGAAAATTTCCTACAACATAATATACTTCTATTCATTGTGAAAAGGAGATCAGAAAATTGAGGTCATAGGAGACCTGTTCAAAAGACTAAACAATTCTCAGGAGATAAAATTGTAGGGGAGACAGAAACCATTTCTGTTAAGGCTTAGCAACTTCCAAGTGCTTCCTTATAGATGGGGAGGTAAAGGGTAAACAATGGCAGTGTTAAAACTTATACACTGAATCTTTAAGTTGAAGGAGGCTGTAGAAGCTCCTTCTTTATGGAAGGGTTCTCTGATTTCTCCTGTCAAAGGACTCACTGTTTAACAAAAACTACTGGGAAAACTGGAAAAATAGTATGGCAGAAACTAGGCATAAACCAAACTCTTATGCCGTATACCAAGATAAAGTCAAAATGGGTACACAATTTAGATATAAAAGTAGGAGATCAAGGAATAGTTTACCTGTCAGATTTATGGAGAATGGAAAAATTTATGACCAAACAAGAGATAGAGAATATTATGAAATGCAAAATGGATAATTTTGATTATATTAAATTGGAAAGTTTTAGCAAAAACAAAGCCAATGCAACCAAGATTAGAAGGGGAGCAGAAAGCTGGGAAACAATTTTTACAACCAGTGTCTCAGATAAAGGCCTCATTTCTAAATTATATAGAGAACTAAGCCAAATTTGTAAGAATACACATCATTCCCCAATTGATAAATGGTCAAAGAACATGAAGAGGCAGTTTTCAGAGGAAGAAATTAAAACTATATATAGTCATATGAAAAAAATGCTCTAAATCACTATTGATTAGAGAAATGCAAATCAAAACAACTCTGAGGTACCACATCACACCTATCAGATTGGCTAACGTGACAAAACAGAAAATGATAAACGCTGGAGGAGATGTGGGAAAATTGGAACACTAATGCATTGCTGGTGGAGTTGTGAACTGATTCAACCATTCTGGAGAACAATTTGGAACTATGCCCAAAGGGCTAGCAAACTGTGCATATCCTTTGACACAACAATACCACTTTTAGGTCCGTATCCCAAAGAGATCATAAAAATGAGAAAAGGACCCACATGTACAAAAACATTTATAGTAGTTCTTTTTATGATGTCTAAGAAATGGAAATTGAGGGGATGCCTATCAATTGGGGAATGGCTGAACAAGTTGTGGTATATGAATGTAGTGGAATACTATTGTTCCATAAGAAATGATGAGCAGGTGGACTTCAGAAAAACCTGAAAAGACTTACATTAACTTATGCTGAGTGAAGCGAGCAGAACCAGGAGAACATTGTACACAGTGACAGCCGCATTGTGCAATGACCAGCTTTGATAGATTTACCTGTTCTTAGCAAGGCACGGATCTAAGACAAGTCCAAAAGGCCCATGTTGGAAAATGCTATCCACGTGCAGAAGAAGAACTATGGAGTCTGAATGTAGGTCGTAGCAAACTATTTGCTTTTTTTCCCCCTTCTTTCTCATTGTTCCTCCTGTTGGTTCTAATTCTTCTTTGTAACATAGTTAATGAGAAAATATGTTTAATTTGAATGTATATTTAGAGCCTATATATCATCATGGAGTGGTGGGAGGGAAGGGGAAGGAAGGAAAATTTGGAACTCGAAATCTTATGGAAGTGAATGTTGAAATCTAAAAATAAATTAATTAATTAAAAATATATACTGGAATGAAACACTGGTTATAGTCAGATAAAAGTTGATATATATACATAAAACAGAGCAACCATTTATATAATGACTTAAGGTTTGCAAAGCACTTCATATAAATATGCAGAAATTAAAAACAAAACAAAACTAGCTCTAAAAAATAACTGTTTTGACTCAGGATCAATAAGAATATATTCTACAAAAATGAGATATGTAAACATGTATGTGGTCAAATGAAAGGAAGATTATATATAAATCTTATAATTTTGGTATTTTTTACAGTTTTTGGTATAATATAATTTTCCAGTTTAAGTCTTCAACATCCCTTACAATGTTTGAATGGCACTGAATCATTATTCTTCATGTTTTTGCTGAAAAAGTGTGAGTCCAATCTGTTATGCCTTTCTGAACTTTTCTTAGATGATACTGTAAGGCTTTTAACCCATTTGGCTTTCAAGCTATGTTGTTTAACAATTAGATAAACAAACAAAAAATCCCAAACAAAACAGATGACTCAAAGTAAATTTCAATTGAGAGTCATCATTTTCACGCTTTCCATAATTAAAAACAAGCTAAAATTATAAGCTGTCTAATGCCAACGTTGAAACAGGACATCTGTCTTGGCACTCTCTTGTAAAAAACCTGAATATTGAGTAAGAAGGATTTATAATCTATTTAGAATAGCCAGTATTTCTATTGAAATACTCATAGAAACAGTAGTTTTAATGGATGCCACCAGACTAATTCTCATAATCCTTTGGTTGTTCTCATATTCCTTAATCTGTACCCTACTTCTTTTTCTTTTGGTCAGTAACTTTTTTTTCTATTTTCAAATCCATGTATCCTATGATAAATTTCATTTTAAGCTCTTAGATTTTCAAAGCACAGGAAGATTTATATTAAGATTAAGTTAATATGAATACAATCTAGTCTTTCTCTTTCTGAGAAAAAAAGTTAGATTCAAATGAAGAAAAAATTCTTGAAGAGACAGTGAGAAAGATGACAGTTGATTTAGGTGAACCTCTGACATATACTTTTCTCTCATTGTATGTGAATATTAATTAAAATAGGAAATCATCTTCATGTTTAGGCTTTATTTCAAAAACAATGAAAATCTACATGCATATTATGTTTGGTCAACATCATTAAGGAGTTTACTTAAGTATACTGTCATCTATTTTGGTGTACATGCAATCCAATTCTTCATTTTCTAATTAGAAAGCCTATGCTATGGTGATGGCTCTAACAATGCACCTATTACAAGATCTCCCCAAAGTAGCTAAATGGTACAGTGGAGAGAGCACTAGATCTGGAGTCAGAAAGACCCGAGTTCAAATCTGGTCTCAGATACTTATTAGCCATGTGGTCCTGTGCAAGTCAGTTAAGCTCTGCCAGAGTTTCGTCATCTGTAAAAAAGAGTGAGGGACTGTTTCTGTCCTAAACTTTTTGTAAGGATCAAATGAAATAAAAATTCAAAAACACTTAGCACTATGTCACTGGTGCATAGTAAGCACTATATAAATGTTAGCTATCATTATCTCCAGGAGAAGATCATCCTATCCTATGATGAAGTATAAGGTAGTCAAAGTCTGGCTTCCATCACTCATATGATAAATCTAGACATGAAAGCACATGGATTCTCCTACCCCTTATATTTTTTTCCTGTTTTATTTACACATTTATTTGTCCCTCACTAGTTCAAGCCTCACAGTGAGACAGAACACTGAACTATCATTCTGGTTTTAAAGGAGAAAAATAGATTAGAGTTGGAGAGGAAAATGGCTCACTGCACCCTCTCATTGTGAATAAACTTTCATATGTTCACTAGTGAATGAGAAGAAGTGAGTTACATCATATAACAGAACTAGATGAGGTCTTTCAAATACAAAGTACCTCCTCCCTTTACAAATAAAGAAACTGAGGCTCTGGAAAACTGTGGCTTGCCATACCCATACAGCTGCTTAGTGAGAGAGTCAGATTTAGAACATAGTTCTCCTGTGCTCTTACTTATACCCTCTTTAAACATCCTTGTTTACAAAACATGTGACATTTCTTTTCTTTCACTGGAAAAATAATGCTACAATTTCACTGCACTGACAACTGTTTGATATCTACCCTGAGAGAAGCAAGACTGAACCAAACTCTGGGGAATATATACACACATCTAATGGCTATAAGAGTATTCTAAACAGTTGAGTCTTTACAGAAGATATGTTTATGCAGTGAGATATTTGTGACAAGATCTAATAAGAAAGTGACTAGGTGGGTGATGTCACGATATTAAATGCCAACAAACATTTCAGGAAGGAGAGGAAATCAGAAACTTGACATTTGGCCATTGGAAAAGGGTCACTTTTAAACTATTTTTGAAATTTCGTATTTTATAAAGGAGGTGACTGAATATATTCAATATAGAAATTGAAAAGTTAGCTTAAAGTGCTTCATTGCACCAAGTCACTTTTAAAAATATTTATATTTTCTTTTGAGGAACATTTTCCAGTTCTTTCAGATTATTAATTATACTTCTTCATATATATAATTCATGGTTTTAAATAATTAACACATCTACAATTACATTCATAATTCTTTATCTCAATCAATAATGATATATAGTCTAAGTATAATAATATTCAGTCAAAAGGATACAATCACATACCAGGTTGACACATAAGACACCTCCAAACACTGTGGCTTTAAGATCAAAACATGATTGCGGTGAAAGTTTATAGTAATTTTTCAAGAAACTCTTAGATTTGTCAGTGGACAAGACTTCAAATCACAAATGTTTAAATCTTATAATTTAATTAAAATTAGTTTCTGTATTTGGGAGAACAAAATAAAATAGAGCACTTGTTATATTTGACGGTTTTCTAAAAAAAGAAATTATTTCTATAAAATTTACCTGCCTTTAAAATACATTATATCTTTTAAAGGTCAGATTTTTATTGAAAAGGGCATTTTTTAAACAAAAAAATACAGAATTTGAATTGGAAGAGACTTTAGTTGCAATATGTAAGTCACATGCAAAAGGAATCCTCATGGTAATATAATGGCCACATGGTCATCCAGTCCCTGCTTGGAGATCTCCACTGAATGAGAATCCATCACTTCTTGAGGCAGGCCATTCCATTTTCAGACAGCTCTATTTATTAGGAAGTTTCTCCTGACATCAAGCCTACATTGGCCCATTTACAACTTCCACACACTGCTCCTCATCCTGTCCTGGAGGGCAAACTGAACAAATCTGATCTGTCCTCCACTTGACAGTACTACAGATACTTGGAGACAGCAATCAAGTCCCCCTTGACTTTTCTAGGTTAAACATCCCCAGTCCCTCAATCCTAATTTCATTGGAATTCTTTCAGGAATCACAAAAACTTCCTCTGTATTCCCTTTATTTAAAATGTATATAGACCGCTGTCATTGGCTAATAGTTTTGCACGTGTTTTTTTCCCCCTGAAAAAAACTATTTAGTTACTAAATAAGCTCATTTATGGCTTTAGAAATATTGAGAATTTAATTGCTGAAACTACAAGACAGAAAACATTTCATAGCAAATTATTAAGTAAAAAAATGGTCCCTTTGCCCTTACCAAAACTTTCTAGTAGACTGTGGTTATTCTATGTAGTATTAACTCCATTATTTTTTTCACAAGTAGCTATCAAGAGATTATGCCCGGAAACTTATCAACTGTTATTAGGCACTAAAAATGCTTAGACATAAAGGCTGTAATAACACTGAAGTAATGATTAAATAAATACCTTTATTTTCCCTTGGATAAGGTGTTTCTTTAAAACATGGACTATATTAAACTGCATACCTCCTAAATTATTAATTTGTAATTGCCTAGAGGATTTTTTTCTTTTTTAGCAAGCGTTGCATTTATAAATCCTCCATATTACTTTTCTAACTTTGCTAGTAATTATTTAATTTCAACATTTATTCATTTATTCATTCAACTTTCATTAAGCACCTACTGTGTGCAAGGCACTGGGGACATTGCGGACATAACAATTTATAAGGCAGAGACTGTTCTCAGAGTGCTTACAAGGCATTTATCTATGTTTCTACCATCAGCAGCAGCAACATCATTTCCAAAGAACAAACACTAAGATTCAAAGCCATTCATACACTAAATGACTTCAACACTATCAATGTGAGACATGGGTGTTTGGGTTTCAGAGAAACAGAAAAAAGAACATGGTGGAGAGTAACAGAGAAGAATGCTTTATAAAAGGGAAGAGTGGTTATTGTTGTACAGTGGTTTCAGTCATGTCTCTCTATTTGTGACTCCATGTGGACTTTTCTTGGCAAAGATACTAGAGTGCTTTCTCATTTCCTTCTCCAGCTCATTTTACAGATAAGCAACTGAGGCAAATAGGGATAAGTGACTTGTCCAGGGTCACACAGCAAGTGTCTGAGTCTTCCAGATTTCAAGTCCTTTGCTCTATCCACTGAGCAACTCAGCTGCCCTAGGGAAGAGTACAATGTAGAAAGCACATTTTAGAAAATCCAAGCCCCTGGTGAAAAGTTGTTATCAGAAATCTCTACTCTTTTAAGTCGGTTTTATGAGGAACCACGAAGTATTCAAGTTGAATGGTTGTTCCCAATAGGAAGAAAGATAGATTATAAGAAACATGGAATTCTGAATATTTAATGGCTAGTAATGGCCACGGCATTAATAATCACAGATCTTTCTTTTGATGATAGCACTTCATTTATAAAACAAAACAACAAAACCACTCCAAAACAAAAATAAAACAAAACACCACAGGTTTCAAATGGGATTTGGAAAATTTTGAAAAGAAAATTATTTGTGATACAGATTTGAAGGACTCAGATCTTGTCAACACCAAGGCAGTGACACCTTGATGGGTAAGAGCAGTTTGATGTTATAGAAGGTTGTAGGGGGAATCTTTTAACTATCAAAAACTAGAGAAATGTGAATGAAAAAACCTTTTCAAGGATGCCAAATAGGTAGAACTTATATAAGAGACTTTAGCCCTTCAACAACGCTGGCTACTTCAGCTAATTTGCACGAATACATTTTTATACATAAGGAGGGAAAAATTAAGACCATGAGAAATCACATAAACATTTAAATCCCAAGATATGATTAAAATGGGACTATTGATTAGATAAGGGAAATTTGGGGGCTTTTAATTTTTTTAAGTAAAATATAAGTCTAAGTCAAGAGGTTCAAATATAAGCAACTCTCAAGGAGTTACAGTCTTGTTTGACACACGGAACATAGTCAAAAATTACAAATAGTAATACAAATACTAACAAATTGGTGGAAAGAGGCAGTTATGTTAAGCAAGAAAAAGAATAGCTGAATTAAAATGGAAAAATTAGAAACAGAAGAAAAAGAAGGGAAATGAAAGGGCAGAGGAAGCGAGCAGAAAAGATGTGACATGAAAATTGGAAGGAGAAAGAAAAAGGACAAGTTATTGTTGGCTACCCACCAAAAAAGCATTCACAAGCAATTCTGTGTCACACCTTTGGACAAAGTAAATGACTTCTTTCAGCTTTATGATGCTCGTGGAACTGGCAGTTCAATTTCTATACATCACCTAAATGGATACATTGTGTAAAGAGAATAAAATATAATCAGAGATTTTGAGACTTTTTAAGATACATGAACTTTTCCTGAAAGAGGAAAGATGAAGCTCAAACCAGAATGATTCAGCACTACACAGGTCAACCTTCTACAATGGCCAAAGCAAATGGTGGGTGTAATGCACACATATTTAAAAAGCAACCAGTATCTTTAACTTGAAACTCTTCTAATATTGACTACCATATTTCAGTAAATTTAAAATGATTTAGTGCTCCTTATTCTCCACTCCCTCAGGGTATGGGAAGATGCTTGTACAGAAAACTGAATTAAAAGCTTCCCCAAATGTTTCACTATCTTCAATCATCCTTTTGAATGGTATGAGTGAAGACCAACCACCGTGCCAAATTGTGCCAAATTGCATGTTGCACTTGGATCACAGGTGTTGGGCCAAATGCTAGGGTTAAGGAATTGAATTAGATATGGTTCATTTAGATTTCGGACCAAATGGTTATAGGGAAAGATGAAAAGTAGATTTCTTCTGTATTTGTCATGTCACTCAGAATAAGAAGCAAACGCCAAATGTCTATTAGAATCAAGTCTATGAATTAAAGTGACTTCTTATTAATTTGGTAACACAGGGATCTACTTTTAAAACTGGCAAGAATTTCTTGTTAAGTAAAATGGCTTTTAAGCAAACAAACATGTAGAAGGATCCTAAGAAGAAATTTCTGCAAACATAATGCTGCATTTCTCCAAAACAAAGACTGCAGAACACCACAGTATATGCAATTCTCTGTGAAAATGCTATGAAATCCAAATTTCAACAGCAACCGTCAAGCTGCATCCCTAACTCAGTCCATCAATGCAGTAAAACATCTGTGTATCTATCTGCTAAAATGAAGCCTATCTTGAACTCTAAAAACTAGGAACATAACAGATTTCATATGGGAGAGATTTGATTGAAGTGAGTTTTTGGTTTAGGGGGTATTATTTATATTTTTTTTTGCAAGGGGGTGGGTAGGAGAGGGCAAAAAGCAGCCAGAAACAAAACAAACTAAAAATGAAATTCACCTTTGAGACCTTAGCTCTTCTTTAACCATAATATCAAATGAACGTGAACTAAGACAGAAGAGACATTTTGTTTTCAAAATTCTGCTTTTCGTGTTTATTTTTCTTCTTAACTTTTTGACATTAGTAATCTTGTAGACACCATCAGGTTTAGAAAACAATGGTCTTTTCTGGGTGAGGAATACAATTTTCTACAATGTTTCTTATACTGCCATATCTTGAAACATGGTTGAGATTACCATATCGCTCCAAGAAATGTTTAACCCATTTCCAGATTAATATCTAGTTATTCTTAGGCCCCTGTATACAGGACATATTTATTTTTAAATGGTTCTCATTTCTAGTAATTATGCATTTTAAGTATAGTTATGAAATAACTTGTGTTTATTCCCCTAGTTAGTGAACACAGGAGTAACTAGGTGGCACAGTGGATAAAGTGCTGGGCCAGGAATCAGGAAGACCTGAGGTCAAATCTGGCCTCAGACACTTACTATCTATATGACCCTGAGCAAGTCACTTAATCCTGTTTGCCTCAATTTCATGTGTAAAATGAGCTGGAGAAGGAAATGACAAATCACTCTAGTATCCCCAAAAGGGGTCATCAAAAGTCAGATATGGAAAGTCAGTCATAGGGCGGAGCCAAGATGGCGGAGTAAAAGCAGTGACTTGCTTGAGCTCTCCCCCAAACCCCTCCAAATATCTATAAAAAATGGCCCTAAACAAATTCTAAAGCAGCAGAATCCACAAAAAAACACAGTGAAACAAATTTCCAGCCCGAGAAAACCTGGATGGTTGATCAGAAAGGTATATCACACTGGGCTGGGAGAGGAACGCAGTTCGGCTTGGGCACGCAGGCCACAGCAAACCTGGAGCAGGCCTCAGAGGACTAAATTGTGGGCAGCTGTGGCAGTTTTCAGACTTCTCAACACATGAACGCCAAAGACAACTTAGAAGGTCAGTGGTAAATGTGGTAAAAGTCTGTTTCTGCGGTGCTGAAAGAGAAGCGCAGGGTCCCAGCCCCATTCCTGAGCGCGGCCCAGGGGTGGCGGCTGCTTCCTGAGCTTCTGGCCCACAGACTGAGGGTGAATGAATTGGCTGATCAGAGTGGGGATTGCAGGGATTGCTCTGCTGGTGCAGGATTCTCTTGCTTTGCTGGTGCTTGGATCTGGGTCACAGTTCTGGGGGGGCGGTCCAGGGGCTAGGAGGTGCACTGGCATGTTGGAGCTTGTAGAGGCAGTGGAGAGGGAATCATCCTCACAGTTCCAAGACAGAAAACTGTGCTCATAGACCAGAGTATAGGCCAGGAAAGGAGTAAACACCTCTCCCTTGATCATAGCACCTTGGAATAACTGAAAATTTACAGGTCCCTAGAAGTACCTCTGAAAACAGCTGCACAAAACCCCTGAAGCTTGGGACAGTACATTCTCCACACTGGAAACAGACTCCTACCTTAAAGAGTTTATAACTCAAGTAATTGGCCTGGATCATGAGCACGCAGCACAAAAAGAGTCAGACTATATTATCTTACTTTAGTGACAAAGAAGATCAAAACATACAACTAGAGGAAGACAACAAAGTCAAAGCTCCTACATCCAAAGCCTCCAAGAAAAATATGAATTGGTCCCAGGCCATGGAAGAGCTCAAAAAGGATTTTGAGAAGCAAGTAAGAGAAGGAGAGGAGAAACTGAGAGTGATGCTAAAGGAGACCCAAAAAAATACTGAAGAAAATAACACCTTAAAAAAATAGCCTAACCCAAATGGCAAAAGATATCCAAAAAGCCAATAAGGAGAAGAATTGCCTAAAAAGCAAAATTGGCCAAATGGAAGAGGAAGTCCAAAAGCTTACTGAAGAAAATAACTTCCTTAAAAATTAGAATGGAGCAATTGGAAGCTAGTGGCAATTTGAGAAATCAAGGCGCTTTAACACTAATCCAAAAAAACAAAAAAATAGAAGAGAATGTGAAATATCTCATTAGAAAAACAACTGACCTGGAAAATAGATACAGTAGAGAGAACTTAAAAATTATTGGACTATCTGAAAACCTTGATCAAAAAAAGAGCCTAGACATCATCTTTCAAGAAATTATCAAGGAAAACTGCCCGGATGTTTTAGAACCACTGGGCAAAATAGAAATTAAAAGAATCCACTGATTACTTCCTAAAAGAGATCCCCAAAGGAAAACTCCTAGGAATGTTGTAGCCAAATTCCAGAGGTCCCAGGTCAAGGAGAAACTATTGCAAGCAGTCAGAAAGAAACAATTAAAGTATTGTGGAAACACAGTCAGGATAAAACAAGATTTAGCAGCTTCTACATTAAGGGTCTGAAGGGCATGGAGTATGATATTTTGGAGGGCAAAGGAGATAGGACTACAGCCAAGAATCACCTAGCAAAACTGAGTATAATCCTTCAGGGTAAAAAATGGTCATTCAATGAAATAGGGGACTTTCAAGCATTCCTGAGGAAAAGACCAGAGCTGAATAGAAAATTTGACTTTCAAATACAAGAGTCAAGTGAAACATAGAAGAGGTAAACATGAAAGAGAAATCTAAGAGAGTTATTAAGGTTGAACTGTTTACATTCCTGCAGGGAAAGATGATATTTGTAACTCATGAGTCCTTTGTCAGTATTAGGGTAGTGGGAGGGAAAAAAATATATGTATGTATGTATAGATAGATAGATAGAGGGCATAGGGTGAGTTGAAGATGAAGGGGTGATATCTGGAAAATAAAATTAAGGGGTGAGAGAGGATTATACTGGGAGAAGGAGAAAGGGAGAAGTAGAATGGGGTAAAATATCTCACATGAAACAGACAAGAAAAGGCTTTTACAGTGGAGGGAAAATGGGGGAAGGTGAGAGGGAATGAGTGAATCTTATTCTCATAGGATTTGGCTTAAGGAGGGAATAACATACACAATGGGATATGGAAATCTATTTTATCCTTCAGGAAAATAAGGGGGGAAGGGGACAAGAGAGCAGGGGGTTGATAGAGGGGAGGGAAGTTTGGGGGAGGGGATAATCAAAAGCAAACACCTTTGGGGAGGGACAGGGTCAAAAGAGAGAATAGAATAAATGGGGCGTAGGATAGGATGAAGGGAAATATACTTAGTTTTTCACAACAGGACTACGATGGAAGTGTTTTGCATGACTACGCATCTATAACCTGTATCGAGATGCTTGCATTTTCAATGAGGGTGGGTGTGGAGGGAGGAAGGGAGAAAATTTGTAACCTAAAGTTTTAAAAACACAGGTTAAAATTAAAAAAAAAAGAATCTCATTAAAAAAAGAGAAAAAAAGAAAAAAGTCAGATATGACTGAATAATAACAAAAAGAGAACACAACACTCTAATGTTGGGCTGGGTTTTGAGGTCCCAGTCATGCACTAAGAAAAGTCATCTTTCTGTCTCCTAATATGTTCCCATGCTGCAAAGCAGGCACCATAAAGAACAGGGTCAACACCATAGATCTTTATGAGATATAATATCATATCCTGCAAATTTTACATATTTAAAACAAAACAAAGCAGAGGTGTGGCAAGGACTGCTCCTTCTTGTGTCTGATTCTTTTTTTTTCCCCCTTCAGTGCTCTTGCTATTGGAGTGAGTACAAGTGATAAAATAAAACTGCATCACCCATCTCTCCACTGGAGCATTTAGAAGCTATCTCATTGATGGTAGATAAAGGCGGCCCTGGGCAGCCTGCTGCCATGGGATGACCTCACCCTTTCCCTTCTCTTTTCCTCGTCCCTCAAGTTCCTCCAAACATCAGCTACAGCTGCACATGAAAAACCTCACCTTGCTCTCTGAGGGCTAAACTCTAGTTAATTTCTTTTTTCTTCAAGTTTGGAATAACTATAGACCTCAGGGTCTTTGTGGCCATCCACTTCTTTGTACAGGTTAATATACTAGTATTTTTCCAAGTATTTTACTGAGTGAATGTAGAACATGAAAGGAAAAATGAAAATGCTACATTATCTTCTAAGATAACTTCTTAATGAATCACCAAATGATCAAGTTTTCTAGGGAGATAATACTGATACTGAAAAGTTGTCTTAAGGCGAGAGTGTCAACAAAAACCATATTTTGCAAGATTAAAAAAATCCCTTAAAAGTTTTTTTTTTTTTTATTGGCAAGGGAGAGGTGAGTAGAAGAGTTCCTATGATTTCATCTGTGTAGGGAACCTTCAGTAAGGAAATTTCCTCCATAAATGCAGATGTAACACATCTTAGAACACTGTGAGTGAAGAGAAGGTAAATGACTCCCATGGTTTGCTGTTGTTTAGTCATTTCAGTTGCAGTCTGACTCTTTGTGACCCCATTTGTTTTTTGTTGCTGTTGTTTTTTTGGCAAAGATACTGGGGTGGTTTACCATTTCCTTCACCAGCTCATTTTACGGATGAGGAAACTGAGTATCTAATCCATTATGCTACCTAGCTACCAATCCCCTGGTTAGAATGGATCCTATGCAGGACCTGAACTAAGTTTTCATAGACTCTAACACCAGCCCTCTCCTCTCTATCACCTTGCTTCTTTGCTCACAGTATAAGAAAAAATGGAAGAACTGAAGCCTCTATTCCAAAGACAACAGCACCTTTACCCTAGTTAAATCAATTTTCTAAAGTCTTATGAACACTAGAATAAGAAACAACAGAAGACATGAAATATCTCTTTTCTAATCATCTTGAAATAGGAAAAAAAAAGCGAGAGAGTAAGTAAGAACAACCAAAAGATTCCAGAGCAGAGAGCAAAATAAACGTAAGCCCCCAGGGCACAAATGAAACTCCTGGAGAATACTTTGACTTCAGCTTAAGCCAAAGCAAACTAGATGCAGTAATTGTGTTTGCACACACAAAAAGGAAAGTACTCTACTGTATTTATGAAATTATTTACTTGACTTGTAGTTGCACACCCTAATGCAAAAGGAAGAGTTGCCTTGATATCTATTTCCTGTAGCTGTGATTTCCTGAGAATTGGAGCTAATTGCCTGAAGAGCTAGAACAAACTTTCCTCTTCAGACAGAATTGTTTGAGAATAGGGGAAGCAGAGAAGAAGAGAAAAAGCAATCAACCTCCAGGGAAAATGTATCAGGTAAAGAGGCTAAGCTAAAAATGACTCAGCAAAATAATAGTATAAACAATGGACTGGTGAACAGGATACACATTTCAGAATAAGCAGCTCCCAAATACTGAAAGAAAACACCCATGCCTTGGTATAAACATTCTGGCCACCCTCTGTCCCTTAGCTTAATAGTCTCTGACAAAGAAGGTGCTATGAGTGCTGAAGTTCCCAGTCATGCTATCATACCTTCCCCTGTGCTGTCTTGCACTGACTGAATCTAATCTTGCACAACATCAGATAGGATGACAGCAGCATACAAAGCAGGTTGATGTGGCACATAAACCATGCATGCCATTTCAGGTTTTCTTTCAGAGTTTTGGCAGTCCCTCTTCCTCCTCCCACCTTTTTATATCACTAGGAAAAAAAAAAGATAGCCAGACATCTTCTCTAGGATACAATCAACTGCTCCAAAAATAAAGCATCATGCATCATGCATAGAAACAGCCTCAACAAGGCTATCACTCTTCACCTGGGTCACTGAAGACAATCTATTTGGGGTCACCTCTTAGAAGCAAACTAGAAACCTAGAAATATTAGCATGATCTTGTATACCATTTTAAAGTGTTAGATTTCTATTTTGAGATCCAAAACAGCCTTGATTCTTGAAGCTTTTTATATTATCATTAATCTGTCCTTAGGCACTCTCAGAGCCATAGAAGAAAGAAAGAAAGAAAGAAAAAACAACTTTTAGCATTTTAGTTATGACAAAACAGTAATTTTTTTTAGAAATGCTCATACAGTGTAGATCTCAGATATTCATCTGGTCAAAAAAAGATCTTTAAACAATTTAAGGAATGTATTAATAGTGATTTATGTTTCTTTCCTAAAGGACTGATGAATACACTATTTGCCTGATATTATTGTATTCTTATTTTCTCTCTTCATATCTACATGATTAAGGCTTTTAAAAAAGTTTTAAAATATTACTCAGGTCAACACCACAAAATGCAACTTCAAATGTCCTTCTCAGTGAATATAAAAAAATGCACTCACATTTCCCAACTTTATGGTCACAGAGAGTTGGAATAACCTTTGAAATTATCTAATTTAGCCCCTGCTTTTAAAGATGAAGCAATGGAGCCACAGAAAGATCACAAGCTTGCTCAAGATCACACAGGTAGTAAAGTAGCAGAGTTGGGATTCAAATCTCTGTCCTTCGGTAAAAAATTCAGCCCACTCCTCTGCTTGCTACATTATTAATACCTACCAAGTGCAAGCTTTCACTAACTGTAAGCACAATGCGGAGGTATCAATTATGAATGTTTTATAAATTTACCCCCAAAAGATTTCAATATACTTAACAGATTCTTTTCTTATATCTCCTAAATCAGATTTCTAATTTTATTATTTTATAGCACCTCCATTGTAATCAACAATCCTGAAGTTCAAGCTCTTTCAATGAATAATGGAGAAAATTTGCAGATTAAATTTAAGGCTTTTCTTTTTAGATAGACTATTCACAGAATCACAGAACCTTACACTTAGAAGACTGCCTAGTCCAACTTTTATCTGGCCAACAATCTTTTTTTAGGATATTCCCAGTAAGTATGGGAAACCTTCATTTGAAAACCTAAAGTCAGGGAGAATCCATTAACTCCCAAGGAAGTCCACTTCATGTCTGGAGTTAGGAAGAGACAAAGGGCTGCTGACATGAAAAAGGATGACTGGTCAGTAATCAGGATGATGCATTGGTATGCCAAAAATATCAGGAAAAAATAAGGAGGGACTCAGTGTGTTGAGTGGGCTTCTCCATTGGAGCATATGGACAGGAGTCCACTACATGAATGTATGGCTTTCAATATGCATTGATTTTAGGATAATCCAACTGGATTAGATCACAGATCCATCTGAATACTGAGAGTACTTCCATTAATCCAAAACATTTTTGCCATTTGTTCCTAGTTCCACTCTCTGGGGCAGTACAAGTCCCAAGCAGAACATGTCCAATCCCTTGTCTGTATGATGGCTTTCAAATACTTGATGATAACTTGAATCTTCTCTTTTTCAGACTGACTAATCCTACATCCTTCAACAAGTGTTCTTATAAAATGTGACCTCAGGCCTCTAAGATAATCATACTTACTTTCTGAATGTTTTGTGGCCTTTGATATCCTCCCTGAAGTGCAACATCCAGAACTGAATATCATATTTGAGATTTGGCCTGACCAGGTCACTATGCGAGGGGATAATCATAACTGTATTCTTGATGCCATTTCTAATCTAAGTCTGCATTGTTTTTGTTGAAGTGTTTGAACTTTGAACTTCCAACTTGTTTTGCACTTAACAAATACTAAAACCTGAACATTTCTTTACTTGAGCTTGGAAAGTATATTTTCAAAACAAAGTGTAAGACTGCCTTTTTCTCTATTGATGTTCACCTTCATTGAATTCTATTTAATATAGTAACCTTTTAAGTTTTTTTAGATAGTGTCATCCAATACATTAGCTTACCCCTCAATTATTCATGCCATCTGCAAATTTGGTAAACATACTATCTAAGTTTTTATCCAATCCTGAATTAAAAAAAAAAAAGAGATGTATGCGTTTCTGAGGCATCTACTAGAGACCTACATTCAAGATGAAACTGAAACATTGGCCAATAATCTTTGAGTCTTTTTGTTCAATTGGTTCTAAATCGTACCTATTGTCATCTAAACTACACATCACCATCTTCTGCAAAGATAACATGATATTCTTTGTAAAATTATTTGCTGAAAATCATATATTCCATATCTACAGCATTTATTTGAGCTACCTGTTTGTTATTCCTGTACCAAATTGGGGAGAAAAAAAGTTAACCTGGGGGGACCTGTACTTGATGAAGTCAGATTGGCTTTTGGTGATTACTAGTTCCTTTATCTAGATATTCATTAACCATTCCTTTGAGAAGTCAAACTATCTGGTATCTTGTTTTCAGACTCTACATGCTTCTTTAAAAAAAAAATATCTAGACATTGTCTGCTTTACTTGAATTTGAAAACACAATCACAGATGTTACTTCACACAATAAAATTGAATGTGGGTTATCTGGGCCCGAGCATGGGGGGGGGGGGGGGGGGGGGGGAGTGGGGAAATACAAAACAAAAACAAAAACAAAACAAAACAAGCAAAGAAACAAACAAAAAAAAACCCTAGATGTTTAGATGTTTTCTCAATGTCTCCACTCTCTCTCATCTTGGATTTCATTTCTTTCTTAATCTCTTCTTTTTGCTTTGTTTTGTACTTTCTACTCCCTAGATTTTTCTCCTTGGCTAAGAAAACAGAAGAAAAAAGAAAGTCTAGGAGTTTTGCCTTATCACTGTCATTGAATTCACCCCAAGTAGTAGGTTATCTCTGTTTCTTTTGTACATCTTTTCTGCCCAGTATTTAGAAAGAATCTTTTTGTTATTGCTGCTGCTGCTGCTGCCTTTATCGTTCTTAGACAAGGTCAACTCATTCTGAGTTTTAGGACTACTAACATTATCTTTGTAGGACCATATCACACATTATTTTGGTATTCATACTGTTGCTTTCTTGTGATTTGATCTTCTCTGCATATCTTAAAAAAGAATCCAACTTTCTCAATGATTTCCCTGTGTATCATAGTGCATTCTTCTGTCAGCTACCCACAGGGAGGAAATTAATATTCCATCCTAGAGTTTGTCATAAAGGAGAGAAAATCTTAGAAGACAATGACATGTCTCACAGATTTTGGGAAAACAGATTTCAAAAGGTTAAGAGGACAGATAGGTAGGATCCTATAGAATAAAATTGTATAGGAGAAGTCAGCCCTATGGTAGAAGGGAGAGGCTCAGGAATGAATTTCTGAAAATACAAAGGGAAACAATTCCAAAAAGGAGGATAAACAGGCATTTATCTGAAGAGAATGATGGAAGTACACAGGGAACTTGGTACCTAATTTCGATTAAAAAAAATGTACAGAATATGAAAAGCAAGGTCAGGTAACAAGGATGAATTCAAGAACTTGATATAGTCCTGTAAAAGAGTCAAGAATATTTAGTTCTATAAAAAGAGTCAGGAATGTTAAAGCTCAGAAAGAATTTTAAGATCTATTAGGGGAAAACAATCAAAATCAAGATCAAAAAAGGATCTACTTTTGGTTAGGGTAGATAAAATGAATGTAATTGACAACATAGATAAGACAGAGCTTCTCAAATCTTCATTTTTGAATTTAATTTTTATTATTAACTTAAACACAAAATAAAATTCTATATGCATACCGAAGATGAATATATATCTGCATATATATACTGAATTTGCATATATACTGAATCTGCATATATATACTAAAACTGAATTTCAGTTATGTAGATCTTGCTTTTCTTTTTATGTACATCATAAATTCAATATGAAACTTCCAAAGTTGTCTGACTTGTCTGTTATTGCTTCTAGCCTTTCTTCTCTTACCTTCTGTACATTAAATAAATGTTTCAATTACTCTCTAGGTTTTATTTTCTTTTTCATTTTTTGAACAGCTCTATCCTTATCCCCCTTTCCACTTCCAACTCCCCTGACCACTGAAAAACAAATCACTTATAAGAAATATGCATAGTTAAACAAAACAAATCCCCGTACTGGCCATATCTGAAAATGCATATCTTGTTCTACATCTTGAGTCCATCAACTCACAGTGAAGGGATGAGTGATATGCTTCATGATTGATCGCCTGGAGTAGTGGTTGGTCATTGCATTGGTTAGCATACTTAGGTCTTTAAAAGTATTTGTCTTTACAATGTTGTTTTTATTGTATACATTATTAGCTGCTTTATATTTATTTTGTTTCTGTTTTCTCTGTAAAGGAGAAAGACCTTTACACAGAAAATGACAACAAAATACCAATAAGGAGTAGATAATACAGAATAGTAAGGAGGTTATAAGAAAGCTCCTAGCTCCCCTTAATGAATTAA
Organism: Vombatus ursinus; assembly: GCF_900497805.2. NCBI lineage: Eukaryota > Metazoa > Chordata > Mammalia > Diprotodontia > Vombatidae > Vombatus > Vombatus ursinus. The sequence goes on from NW_020944605.1 coordinate 2,740,531, forward strand.
AGTCACTTGGCCCAGATGGACTACATCCTCCATGCCTGAAAGAACTAGTAAATGCAATTGTTGGACCACAATGGGTGATTATTGGAAGTGCACGGAAGATTGGAGTACAAATGTCCAATTTTTCAAAACAGAGAAGAGAACAGTAAGTTTGACTTCAAATCCTGGGGAACTTTTTGAACAGATCATGTTCAAACAAATAGAAAATGAAGTTGCATTTATTTGTTTAATTTCAATATCTATCACTCTATGTAGCTAGCCAGCTATTGGCTGGGTCACATTTTTTCACCCAAGTAAGAGATGCAGTAGTCCTTCATGTGTTCAATAATAATAGCTAATACTTATTTTGCACTTGCTATGTTCCAGGAACTGTGCTAATTGCCTTTCAATTACTATCTTCTTCGATCCTCACAACAACCTTAGGAACTAGAGGCTAGTGTTACCACTATTTTACAGATGAAGAAACTGAGTCAAACATAGGTTAAGGGACTTGCCCAGGGTCTCATAGTAAGTAAGTGTTTGAGGCCATATTTGAACTCAGGTCTTCCCGACTCCAGGCCCAACATTCTATCCACTGCACCACCTAGCTGCCCTCTGTTTTAATCCTAATATGAATCAGTACTAAAGCTTAAACCAGTTCTTTTTTTTTTCCTAATGTGGACTGGTTTGCACCTCTTTAGAGAGCCAGGAATCCTTCTACTCCCAGGAGCTCATGATATTAGTGTTAGACTTAGTGTGGACATAAGTTCAACTTTAGCTTACTATAAATGAACTGAGTTCAAACCTGCTGTCATCCTCAGCCTCCACCAGTAACAGAGATCACATGTATGTGCCCCCATGTCCAAAAAAACTGTGATTATAAAAAGTAGGCATGGCTTCATCAAGAACAGATGATACAGACTAATCTAACATCTTTTTTGGCCAGTCTACTAAACTAGAAGCAATGTTGGCTAGTGGATAAAAAACAAAACAAACAAAACAAACAAAACAAAACAAACAAACAAAAAAACACAACCTGGCCTCAAAGCTAGGAAGACTTGTTCTCAAGTCCTTCATTTACCATATATTATCTGTGGGACACTGGGCAAACCATTTAAAATCACTTTACTCTATGCCAGAGGTGTCAATCATTGAGGCCACAGGCTGTGGGACTCTGCTAAGTCATATTAAAATGTAATTGGGGAATATTTAACAAAATAAATAAAAGTACAACAATTATATATATATATATATATATATATGTGTGTGTGTGTGTGTATATATGTCTTTGCATATGAATGTATGTATATAACCATTACCTTTTAAAACTAAGTCAATATGTCACCCACAGGAATCCTTATGTATGGATCAATGATCCCCATTTCCCCATCATATCACAGATCAGTCCCTAATTCCTAACCTACTGAGTTGATATTTGTAAAGCACTTAGCAAAAAAGTAGGCACTATGTAAATACTTATTTTATCCCCTCCCTTCCAACCTTTGAACTAGTAGATGAGAGCTTTGCTGTGGTTAATATTTCCTAAAGTTTTAGCAAAGATCTCATACTATTCTCATAGGGGAGATGGAAAAATGTGGATTAGATGAAACTGCAATCAAATGAATTTAGAACTTGTTGGATTTTACAGGAAGACTCTCGGGGATCAATCTAAGGATCTGTCATTGGCCTTGTGAGGTATAATATTTTTTTTATTTCTTATTCTTTTTTATTTAAATATTTATTTTTAGCTTTCAGCATTCACTTACACAAGATTTTGAGTTCCAAATTTTCTCCCCATCTCGCCCCTTCCCCCACCCCAAGTCAGCATGCGTTCTGAATAGCACTTCCTGTAAGCGGCCTTCCTTCTATCACACCCCCCCTTCTCTTATCCCAATCTTCTTCTATTTTCTTGTAGGGCAGGATAGATTTCTATACTCCATTGCCTGTATATCTTATTTTCCAGTTGCATGTAAAAACAATTTTTAACATTTGTTTTTAAAACTTTAGGTTCTGAATTCTTTCCCTTCCTTCTTCCCCACCCACCCTCACTGAGAAGGCAAGCAACTCGATACAGGTCATACATGTGTCATCATGCAAAACACTTCCATAATAGTAATGTTGTGAAAAACTAACTATATTTCCCTTCAACCTATCTCACTCTCTGTTTATTCTATTCTCTCTTTCAACCCTGTCAGTCCTCAGAAAGTGTTTGCTTCTAATTACTCCCTCCCCCAATCAGTCTTCCCTTCTATCATCCCCCTGTCTCTTATCCCCTTCCCCCCTATTTTCCTGTGAGATAAGATAGATTTCCATACTCAAATGAGTGTGTATGTGATTCCCTCCTTAAGCCAAATCCAATGAGAGTAAGATTCATTCATTCCCTCTCACTTTCCCCACTTCCCCTCCACTATAAAAGCTTTTTCTTGTCTGTTTTATGTGAGATAGTTTACTCCATTCTACTTCTCCCTTTTGCCTTCTCCCAGTATAATCTTCTCTTACCCCTTAATTTTATTTTTTAGATATCACCCCTTCATCATCAATTCACCCTGTGCCCTCTATCTATCTATGTATCTATCTATCTATCCACATATATATTTTCCCCTCCAACTGCCCTAATACTGACAAAGGACTCATGAATTACAAACTTCCATGTTGGAAAGTAAACATTTCAACTTTAATAAGTCCCTTATGAGTTCTCTTTTCCGCTTCTCTTGATTTTTCATGGTTCTCTTGATTCTTGTGTTTAAAGTCAAATTTTCTATTCAGCTCTGGTCTTTTCATCAAGAATGCTTGAAAGTCCTCTATTTCACTGAAAATACATTTTTTCCCCTGAAGCCAATTATTTGACTTTTAAACTCTTTGTTAAGGTAGGGATCTGCTTCCAGTGTGGAGAATGTACTATTCCAAGCTTCAGTTTTGCTGGGTAGGTGACTCTTGGTTGTAATCCTATCTCCTTTGACCTCCAGAATATCATATTCCAAGCCTTATAGTCCCTTAATGTAGAAGTTGCTAAATTTTGCATTATCCTGATTGTGTTTCCACAATACTTGAATTGTTTCTTTCTCGCTGCTGTTTTGATATTATCACCAAAGTAAGATTCTATGTTCTGACTTTTTTTGCACTGTTTGCTCACGGTAAGAGCAAATTATTTGACTTTTAAACTCTTTGTTAAGGTAGGGATCTGCTTCTAGTGTGGAGAATGTACTGTTCCAAGCTTCAGGGGTTTTATGCAGCTGTTTTCAGAGCTACTTCTAGGGACCTGTAAATTTTCAGTTCTTCCTAGGTGGTATGATCAGGGGCGAAGTGTTTACTCCTTTCCTGGCCTATGCTTAGGTCTATGAGTGACCACAAGCACTCTTTTCTGCCTTGGAACTGTGAGGAGGATTCCCTCTCCACTGCCACCACAAGTTCCACCACGCCAGTGCTCCTCCTCATCCCAGGACTGCCACCCAGAACTGCGACTCAGATCCAAGCACGGACAAAACAAGAGAATCGTCTCTCAGCACCAGCAAAAAGATCCTTGCAATTCCCCTTTGATCAGCCACTTCATTCCCCTTCTGTCTGTGGGCCACGAACTCTAGAAGCAGCCACTGACCCTGGGTGGTGCTGGGACTGTGGTTGGACGTACTGACTTTCTAAGTTGTCTCTGGAGTTTGTGGGTTGAGAAGTCTGGAAACCACCCCAGCTGCTAGTGATTCAGTCCCCTGAGGTCTGCTCCAGGTTCACTGAGGCCTGGTCTTTGCCTGCAGGCCCATGCTGAACTGCGCTCCTCTCCCAGCCCAGCATAATATGCCTTTCCAGTCAACCATCCAGGCTGTGTTGGGCTGGAAATTTGTTTCACTCTCTTTTTTTTTGTGGGTTCTGCTGCTCTAGAATTTGTTTAGAGCCATTTTTACAGGTATTTGGAGGGATTTGGGGGAGAGCTCAAGCAAGTCACTGCTTTTATTTTGCCATCTTCACTCTGCCCCCAAGGTCTAATATTTTTATAAGTGACTTTGATTAAGACACAGATGGTATGCTTATCAAAGCCACAGATGACACAAAGCTGAAATGGAGAGTTTAAACAATAGGAAACAGAGTCTGGATTCAAGATCTAGAAAAGCTAAGATTGTTAGACTGAATATGATTAGAATATATGTAACGAGGGATACCAAGTTTTACATTTGGCTTAACTGAAAAATTAATTTCACAATTAGGTAAGGGAAGCATAGATAGAAGTTGTTCTGAAAAAGATATGTGGATATAAGGGGACTACAAGTTCAATATGACTCAGCAGTGTGATGTGGAAGCCAAAAAATTATAATGGGACCTTGAGTTATATTAAGTACAGTGTAGCTTCTAGAAATAGGGAAGTGACAGACTTATCGTATTCTATACTCATCAAACCTTATCTTGAGTTCTGGGTTCACTTCCTGTTCTATGATTTCAGGTGGATAATAGTAAATGGAAGAATGTTAGAAGGACAGCAACCAGGAGAGTGAGGGACCATGTGTGCATGGTATATAATGATAAACTTAAAGGAACTGAGCATGTTTTGCCTGGACGAGGGAAGACTAAGAAGGCACGATATGGTAAGGCTGTCAAGTGAAAAATGGATTAGGCTTGCTCTTTTGACCACAGAAGGCACAACCAGGAGGAATGAGTAGAAGTTGCAAAGAGCCCAGTAAAATAATTTCGTATCAATAGAATAGTTAGTTCAAAAATGGAACTGGCTTTTATAGATGATGTTGCCCTTCTGTAGACGTCTTCACCCAGAGACTAGAAAACACCCTGGATTCTTTTCAGGTATGGGAATAGATTGGATGGCTCCTGTGTTACTTTCTACCTCTCAAATTCTGTGATTCCATAATGGAGTTTGCACTCCATTAGAAGAATAAAATATGAGGACACAGAAGTATAATAAATACTACTACTACTACTACACACTAGAGGTGTGAGACAAAGTGCTACATAGTTGAAAAGATTAAAATCTCTAATTGCTTTGAAAGTGACTAAGTTGCTAGACTCTAAGAAAAAAAACTATTAAAATCTTCAAAAATACTTTCTGTCCAAAGGCAATCCCTTACTTTTCATAATTAAATTTCTTTTCTTATGTGTGGGGATATGGGTTTGGATGCACACATATATATAAATATATATGTATATGTCTATCAATAGATATATCTATATATAATTAATTTACTTATACTGAAGCTGGATTTTTTTTTCCAACAGAGATAGATAGCTAGATAGAATTCACATATATAATATATACATAATTTAATTTTTATATATGAATATATTTTATTTTACATTGAGCAGGAAGATCCTCTGTGCCTCATGGGATTTTAATTCATTCATTTTAGCAGTAAATACCATTTGCAAAAAATTATAGTTTATAAATTAGCAGAGCTACTAGACAGTAGCCCTAATTAAACTCACTATGAAACACAGGAAAGAAATTGAATAATGTAGTTTTCCATGTAGGAAATATGCCACTAATTCAATGAAAATGTAAAATTGTACTTTAAGAGTAATACAATTTAAAAAAAAATAAAGAAATTAGAAACAGGCAATCCTTATTATCTTCTGAGAATTATATCATGCTCAAATGTCCTTAGATTTGATTGTTAGTTTACATGAAAAGTAACATTAGCATAATTAATTATAATGCTAGCTCGTCACTCTCCTGATAATGGACTTAACAATTTCTGTTATAAATCTTCCCAAATTCCCAAAAGCCAAATGGTCTTAATTTAGAGTGGATTAAACTTCATACGCGTACACACACACAGAGTTTACCAAAGATCTGCCACTTTACAACTAACAGCAAATAGATAAGATTATCATGGCAGTAAGTGTGGAGTGAAGGAAGAAGAAAGGAAAATATATGGAATATTACGGCAATTCTGAGAAATAAAACAATTACTTAGTTTTCAAGAAACCTATAAACTATCCCTGTTTTGATTAAAGTTTGCTTTCAATGAGTTGGCAAATGGAGAAAGTCTTCAGCAGTTAAAAGGAAAAAAATGTGCCAACATATAAAATGTATTCTCTTCCCATGGAGAAGTACTTAATCTCCAAACTGGTTATTTTTTAATCCTCATTTCTTTGTTTTTTTTTAAGAGGATGATTTTAAAATTTCAAAAACAGATCCTACTTTCTTTCGTTTTTCTTCATGGCCATCATTTCTCAGAAAGCTTAAGACTATAATAATTGGTCTTTGCCCCTCTTAAAACATGATAACTCTTTTCCCAACACCCTCATCTTACCCTATCAACACTCTTAATACAATTTCCTGGATTCATTCACAATCTATCACCCACAGACAGCAGATGGTTATAACTCTTGCTTAGTAAGCAGTATCCCTCCACTCCACCCCTCCCATAATAAAAAAGCTAAGAACAAAAGAGGAATAACAGAAGAAGATACTGGAGGCTGATGCTAACGGAAGGTCTGAATATCAATTCTATAAGTTAATAAGAGGAGTTAAACCCTTAAGAAAACTTTCTGGTAGCTAATAAAAAAAAAAACTTTTAAAAAAGTAAATATCCATTTGATTTTTTTTTCTGAAGAGAAATAAATAGAAAATAATAATCATAGGCTCTAGAATATTAAAGATCATCTAAATCAACCATTCCTCTTTAGAGATTAAAAATACTAAGGCCTAAATGCTGTGCAATGACTGGGGCAAGCTCAAAGGGCTAGTTAGTAGAAAAGACTGTAAGAGCATAAGGCTGACCTCCCTCCCACCATATTCCAGTGTGTTCTTGCTAATCACTATCTACATGTTCTTTTAAAAAAGGCATGAAGGAAACTGAACAAATTTCAAAAGCTAAGTATTCACTTTGGGAGGAGGTAGAGCTCTGATTTCATCCGTGAGGGAACTGCTGAGGAAACTCCATTTGCCAATGCAGATTAGCAACCCTCTATAATTTATATATGATCTAACACACTGACCTAGGGTTAAGTGACTTTCCCACAGTGGCACAGCCCAATATATATCAGATATATGACTAGGACCCAGATGCAGCTCTCCTGCCTCCAGGACTGATTCTCTAACCATTATACTACACTGTTGCTCAAGTCTTCATCACTGCTATTTAAATAGGGGTGAATACCCTTTCATTAAAATGAAATCAGCTTTAAAACAGTTTTAATGATACTTTTAAAACAGCAAACTTTTTCATAAAGTTACAGTTGCTATACTGATTCATACATCCTCTAAAGCACTTTGAAATGCCTCATGTTTTTATAATTCCTTTGCCAAAATATTAGGCTCTGAGTCCTATGTTGGGTTCTGAATTTTGATCCTGATAATAATGTTTTAATTTTTTAAACTAATTCTGTTTCACCCAAATGACAATATCATTAGATACAGTTGTTCAGAAAAACTTTTTACTTGTATACACTGAGCAAATTGTGAACTGGCAGAAACTGTCATGCTGTCTAAAGTAGCAATGGGGTTAATTGGTCCTAGAATATAATAATATTGTATTTTTCATACACCTTAGATCTGTATTGAATGTCCTGAGAAACTGGACACGAAAGTGTAATAATCTGTGAAGTTTACCCATTGATCCTTCCAACAGTATATATAAATAACTACAGAAGCACATTTAATTGCAATATTTTTAAATATATGTATTTAAAAACTGAAATGATGAGGGACTTCATTTAGGCTCTGACGATATTCCCAGCAGTGGAGATAAGAGATGATAGAAAGATAGATAGATAGACAGATAGATATGGATATAGTATACACACACACACACACACACACACACACACACACAAGCACATACCTTGAGTCATCCATATTCCCTTACCCAATTTCCCAATGTTCATACTGTTACAGAACATGTATTGTCTTGATCTGTTAATAAAACCAAACCTCTAATGTGATTAGATCAATTCCATAAAAGACAACTTTTCCATTAATAACTCTCTAACTAGAATTAGATCTATGGCATGGGGGTGCAAAGGGGCTACCCTAGGACTTAACCATGAAGTATGGGCTCAATTCTTATGTGTGTCTGTGAATAAATTTGTCTTGATATAATTTTAAAGGGGAAAAACTTTTCTCAAATATCTAGAGCATAGTTATATTTTGATGAAAATTAATTCATGTGCAAAAATATCGGAGAAAAAAGCCCTAATTCATTCGTTTTCCATCTCTTTTTTCTACTTTCGAATGGTTAACTGAGAAATGCTTAAGATATTTCAAAACTAGACAGACGAGTTCTATCTTTGAACTGATTTGCTATTCTTAGAGTTTTATTTCCTTGACTCTAACATGAGACACAGAAAGAATAAGTCTGAAAACATAAGTGAGCCTATGCAACTTCAAAAAAAAAAGACAGAATCTACCTTCTTTGCTATACAATTGCTATGCTCTTCTCCAAATTTATGGTTGTATAGAGATAATTGAACATTTCTGCTTTGGAAGTCAATATTTTGGAAGTATTTGTTCCTCAGATAAAATGTTATAAAAACGCTTTGAATATTTTAATACAAAAAAGATGATTTGTCTACCCCTTCTCTGCACAGATATTGATTTTTAAAAATTTCTAAATATTAGAGAAAACAAGGTCGAGAAGCAGTAACCAATAACAACTAAAAATGATCACTCAGAAGAACTGTTTTATATCTGTGAGAAATATAAGGAGGAAACACCAAACACATAATAATATGTCATAAATAAATTTTACAATGAAGGATAAAAAAGAACCTTCAAAGTTATACTAAAATCTGTAGAAATTTTGGATATCACAAGCAAACTGGACTGCTTTTCTTACTTCTAATGCAGATTCTTTTGGGGGAAAGCACACAAATGGAATGTCTTAAAACGATCAGTATATTATGGTACTAACCTGGAAATTCAGTTCATCTAATGCATGCCACCAAGAATTCACTATTCCTTGGATTCAGGAAAAAGAAAATCCTTTAAAAGATCAAGATCTGTGATACAGATAGCAAGAACTAAATTTGCCAGGATTACAAAGGTGCTGTTATCAATTCGAAGCAAGGAGCAATTTTCTGCTGTTATAAAAAGCAAAAGTAAGGAAAAATCTCTTTGTGCCTAAAATTATACAAAATGGGCTGGCTGGTTGACAACAGAACTCATTTTCTTCCAGTTGTATGTGTTGGATTTTATTTCAGTCTAAGATGGATTAAAATGGAATGAAAATTATTGCTACAAAAAGAAAAGACTTCCTCGTGGATAGTTATCTTCTCAGTTGCCTCTTTTGCCTCTGTTTAGTTGTTTTTTTTTTTTATTCTTCCTCAGTGAGCCTCCCTGTTCTCTCCTTATTTCTGAGCCAATAGGAAGAATTTCCTTCAGACCCTTCAGTCTTGTATCTGTTACCATAGAGACAGTCAGCACAAGGGAGCTGCTCAGTAGCATCCTCATGGAAATGAAGTAAGAATCCAATAGGTCTTACTGCTATTTCCAGGGCAACTGGTGAGCAGAAAGGATGTCCCTCCCATGAGAAATAAAACAAAACAAACAAAACAAAACAGGATAACTTTGGTTGCATTATTATAGGAAAGACAGGCAATGTTTTATGCTGGTAAATTTAGGGTCCTTTAAAATTAGTGTTTATGATTTTCTATACTGTTTGAAAGAAATGTTACTACCCTCTCTCTCTTTGCAGGGAAACTTGTCATCACCAAACTTTTAAGTCTAATATATACTATTTATATGCCTATTCCTAGCAGACTTTCATGCCCTAGTTCTTCTGGAGTCTGTATTTATCTTTTAGGAAGAATAAGTATAACAACTAGAACTTTGGGGCAGTTAAATATTTGAGAAATAAGCTCATTTAGACTTTTCAAATTGTAAAATATATAAAACCCACTTTTTGTAATGTAGGCATGACTTGAGGAGTATTTATGCCTTTTGAAGTTTAAAAAATAGAATTAGGAGTGATTGTTCATTGATCTGACCCTGGTATCTTGCACTTTTTTTTTCAATTTCTCTATCCAGAGAGAACCTGCATAAAAATTAAGCCTTAACAAAATAAATAACTGGTTTTCAGCAAGTAAAGAATTCCAGGAAATCATAGGGTTTAGCCAAAGTGATTATTGTATATAAATAAGTGACATAAAATTCTTATAAAATCAGAAATGATCTTTTATCCAATTAACAGAATCTCCCAATTTGGATGGAAAATATGAGGGGAGAATGCTGAGTTCCATTTTGGTCATTTGGGGCCCCTTTAGTGTCTGTCTGAGTCCTGAGCTTCTCCATCTGTGTGCAAGACCTCAGCTGCTATTTAACTTAAATCTAATATTCTCTGAATCCTTGACCTTAAACAACAGTATCTCATCATAGCACAACAAACTCAAACAGAATAGTGGGAGTGGGGAGGTGGAGGGAATCAAAGCCAAATCTGAGGAAAATAGTAGCTTCCCAATAAACAGAGGAGAGATCTGAGAATGCTGCCTGTCATTTTCATGCAGAGAAATCGTAGAGATTATTAGCCTGCAATGATTTTAGTCTTTTCAATTTAGTCTGATTCCTAATGAAATCCCATGGTTCAGGAAAAGACTATTTACTCTCTGGAAATGTTTCATTAAAAATAATAGTAATTTCTCTTTCCTAAAGATACTGGTCACCCTCAATTTTATGCCACCTATCTGCCAAGAACAAACCAAAAATCCTAGGGGAATAATTAAGACTTGTTGATGGAGGAGAGGCAGAGTAACATATTTTCATTTTTAGCCTCTGAAAAACCTAATAAAGAGGAGAGGAGATAGGAACAATGGAAAAAGGTATAATGATCTCTACACACGTCTACTTAAATGAATCAAAATGAAGGACAAGGATTTTGTCAGGAAAAAACCAAGTTTTTTGCTAATGGCCACAGTCAACACTAAATAGGAACTTTTAACAGCCATTTCCAGTTTTCTTACCACCCAACTGATCATGACAACCAAATTTTGAGTATAGTATATGGGAGTGTCCTATATTTCAGAGGCTTCCACTGACTTTAACTAGGTCAAGACCCACAATAGTTCAATATTTGAATCTGGTTCACCAAATGTAACCCATATTCTCTAAATAAAATCTGTGATAGCCTTCAGAACCCAAATTATCAATGGCAGGTGAAGCAAGTTTCCCATGAAAAAAATAAATATAATCCCCGTCTTCAGTGAGTTTATTATTTAGAAAGAAAATTTAGAGAAACAGGGCTAGAATACTGAAAGGGTACATGAAAATGGGAATGTCAAAGAATAAAAACTACTCAGATAACCTTTTTGTTTGTTGGATTCCCTTTAATTTTTCATATTCTCCCAAAGTGCTCAAATTATTACCAAGAAGTTAGCATTGATCAAATGCTAATTCAATGTTTGCCCTTCAGAAAGGTTTGTTTTCATTCATAAGAATATGCATCAAGTCCTAGATTTTTCACTAAAATCATTATTGTCTCTTCAAAATAAAAATTCAGACAGGTAAACATATTCTCAAGATCCGTTATCTCAGTTTAACAGTTTGGTACTGAGATGTGATTGTAACAAGGCAGAACTCACTGGTTCTATTTCTCTTGTGTTCTAAAGTCAATCAGTGTGGTGTGAAAAGAATGTCAGACTCAAAGTAGTAAGACACCTGAGTTCAAGTCCCAGCTCAGGCCTTTAATTGTGTGATCTGGGCAAGAGTATTTACCTCTCTCAATCTCAGTTTGCTTATCTGTAAAATTGCAATAATACTGTAACTATTTAATTTACAGGATTTTAATGAGGGAAAGTGCCCTTCATGCTTTAAAATGTAAGTTGTTGTTGTTATTTTTATTTTTATTATTATTATTATTATTATTGTTAGCTTGGGACATACCAGGATCCTCAGGAAGGTAAATTGCCAATGTGTGTCCTTAGTCGTAAAGTGAATGGAATACCCACATCTATTGGCAAGTGCATGGAGAAATCATCAGAACCCATGCCTTAAATCAAGATCATAAATTTTATCAATAAAAGAGAATACTTCAAAAGCAACCTGATTTATGACATTATGAATTTACATATCGAGTCTTCATGTGGTGCTTATATGAATTTGGTAGTGGCAGAGCATTTTTAAGAAGGAGAATGAAGAAAATGGAGAGAAAACATGCATTACATCATATTTTTGTTAAGTGAAACTTCATAGAATCTTTTCAATACATTTATTTCTGTTCCACTGAGAAAATAGGGGTATTAAAACAGAGCACTTACTTTTATAGAAAGGGTAGCAAAGCCTATTTGGCTTTTGTATAACTTTGCACCAGTATCTACAGATATCTGGGCAATGAAAACCTGGCAAATGATAATCCTGATTAGAAAATATATCCCAAATTTGATAGTCTACTTCTTTTCTTTTTTTTTCTTCTTCTTCATATATTATCCTACCTTTTCACCCACACAATTTCTTATTTGATTTCTGAATTCTTTCTCAAACTCATGGGTAGAAGCCAGGATAGAAAGTTGTAAGAGAAGAGTCCAGACAAGTCAGCCATTTTGAATACTAAAGTTTTGCTAAACCCACCAAGATTGGCCTGTACTTTTCATTATAATAATATGGCTTATAATAAAAGTGATACTGCTTTCCAGGTGTGTTATCCTAAGCTTTTTTCAGTTCTCTGAAAAATCAACTGCTAGCTCCACCTAGTGTCCTCTCCATTCATTAATGAGATAAACTACAAAATCACTTTTAAGTCCCAAAATAACCAAGTCATAAAAATAATGATTTTAGGTGGCTAGGTTTAGGGGTCATTTTAAATCATGACATCTCAATTGAAGCACATGCCTTAAATTAATAATAGTAACTGAAGCAAGATGTTAGTTAGAAGCAAGAACCATTCAGACAAGGAGGAGATTGAATTCTCATGGCAACTAATAAATGTTTTTAGGGCACAAGAGTTTTTATCAGTGATGAGAGATGTCACTTACTTTGTTGACAGGAGTTAATCCTCAATTTGCTAATTGCAAAAGGAATGGACTGAAGTCAAATCCAACTAAAAATATCTTACCGATAAAGTTGATTGTTGTCAACAAATTTTGAAATAATTCCAGCACAGGTGAGTGGAAGCATTGGCTATCAGTCTTCTTTCTTTCCTGACATTAACCAAATAATGTAACATGCTATTCTAAAAACCTCAATAGAGGTCTGATTAGAGAATCACATGTAACATAACTGATTAACTCATCCTTATTTGACATCATGGACAACTTGCTTGCTATTAACATTTCAAAGCTACATGGTTTGCTTTACTGTTTCTTCCCCTGTATTGATGGAGTATATATTATGTGGCCAGAGTCATGGATATTTCAAGGTTAAAAGTATTCATCTAAGTCCTTTCTTATTCACAAATACATTAGGTTGTTGATAATTTGGTAAAATCCAAATGCTATAATCATCCCTCAGCTTTTATTCACAGTACTAATAAACACATGACATTAATTCATTCTTAGGAGGAATACGTAATTGAAAAACATGGACTAACATTCAGGGGGAAAAAGTTATATAACAGATTGAAGTGTTATTTGGCAAAATGATGGAGACATTAACATTTTATAAAGAATAGATAGCATCTGTGAATAACATAGCATTTATTAAAAATCAAATTAGTATGATCAGCTGAAAAGCTATTAACTTTGCTAAGTTACTTACATAGAATATTTAGAAGGGGGTAGGAGAGAGTTTTGGGAGATTTCGGAATTGGTAGCTAGTTTCTTAAGAGACTTTTACTTTTTTCTTCTTATGACAATCAATACTAATATTATCTGACAACTGTTTTAAACAATCATCTGTTAAAAATTGCTTCAGGATTCTTTTTTCACCCTAGTGGTGATGAAAAAAAAATCAGTATATCCAGTACAATATAGACTTACCGGCTGATCATCATGGCAATTAATGTGAATGGTACAAGAACACAAGGCTCATATTCAACATAGAAGCTTATAATGCACCCCCAACCCCAACTTTTTTTTCTAGAGCCAGTTAAAATTCATGCTTATGAATTGTTTATCTTAAAGTATTTTAAGTTCAATATAAAGATTTTGTAGTAAGCAAAAATATTGCAAGACAAAATACAATTCAACAGAAGAAATTCAGGAAACAATATAAGGAAATAAAAACTCAGTAAAATTCCCACCCCTAGTAAAAAGAAACTCCAATAAAAAAAACAATTTAGCAGTTTCTGTCATTCCTTATTAACAGCTTTCAAAGCCCTATTTGAAATAAGCTGATACATGGGAAATTAAGGGCAGTGATCAAGTGAAAAATGATAGACCAGCTGGGTAGATATCAACTTGGCAAAACGTGAATACAGTTCAATAGCTGAAACAGATGCTGGAGTTGTTGAAAAACCCTGCAGGAGATACTGATGTATTTTCTTCATATAATACAGAACAACTGAATAAATGTCAAGATCTAAAAACTGATGGGGAGCACAGACTGACAGCCAAACTCTTTTCTAAAACAGAAACCCACTCTAATGTTTTTCATCCCATGTCAACATTCCATACATGCATCTTCATTTCTCTCACTGTCTGAATATGCCAACATATCAATCACCCTCATGCAACTACGCTGTTTGAGTCTGGCTAGTGGTAGAATTCTTGAAGATTTTTTTTTCTATTATCATATATATACCTAGAGCTACCCAGACTCTGAGGAGAGACTTTATTCCAAAATCTCCTAACGATGATTTCTATCATAGAAGTGCTTCCCAAAGATGGGAGGCAAAACACCCTCCTCCCAAAAAGAATCTAACGCAGCAGAATGCAATTTAGAATTCTATTCTCTGAAAAGAACATTGTTTTCAGAGTTTGGGGACCTAAGCCGCAAATCCTTAACCAACAACAGCTGCTTGTTCTAACAGATGCTTTGTCATGGTCAGTTCCTAATTGTATTCATAATGATGTAATAGCTTTAATAATCCTACCTTCCATTGCCAGCTGCTTTTCCTGTCACTCCATCATGCCAATAAGTTGGCTGCTGTAACAAATCAAGATAGTGCAAAACAGCATCTTTTCCCTGATTCTGTCATCTTCCTGAAAGCATTCTATTACTGCCGACTGCTGGGGACCAGAAAGTCTATTTGAATTCCAACAGCTCCCCTTTCGCATGATTCAAGTTAGGTTAGGTGGGCATGCCTAACATGATTCTCTCAGTCATTTATTATGCAGCTGCTACATCGTCAGTGTGGTAACCACTCCGACTATCTGATACGTCAGTCTAACAGAACCTACATCTCAGTGCAAACACACGAACCACAGCAAGCATCCTGCCTCCGTTTAATGAACGAACATTCTTCCTGCCTCAAAAGCAGAGTATCTGCAAATCTCTTCCAGTTCTCTGTGTTCACTCTATCCTCCACATTGATGCAATGGTTTTGCATTGTGCTTTCTAATTACATGGATAGCACAATTCTTCTGGTACGTTCTTGAATTATATATGCTTAAGTCAAACGTGGGCTCATTGCTACTGAATTACACTATACCTTCATTGAAAAACTCTCTTTTGATTGTACTTCAGAAATAATGATTCTGGTGTGTTCAGCCCCTTTCAACTCTACTTCATGAAAAAAAATTATTGTCTTTAGAGTATGTTGGTTTGCAAATGACATTCGTTCTAATAAAGTCTTCTCAGAGAGAAAAAAAAAGTTTTTGCATATTTTCCAGGACAACCAAATATTATTTTTTATAATAAAATAAATTTAAATTTCATATTTGTGTTTTTCCAAAGTATAGAAGAAAAAGAAATACATAGATTTATGGAGGTAGGAGGGACTTAGTCTAATCCCTTCATTTTGCAGATAAAGAAACCAAAGGCTAGAAAGGTTAAATAACTTACTCAAGGTCACAAAGTCTAATTAGTGGCAGAGGTAGGACTACAGTTCTGGTCTCTTAGCTTCTAGTGGAGTATTGCTCCCCTTGGAGTAGAATTTAAGCATCAATGATTTCAAACTCAAAATTTATATATATGCATATATATATATATAAATATATATTTACCATAGAGAGAGAGTGGTACTGTGAACCATATACTTCTAAATTAACTTCTCTCAAATACTGTTTTGAATCTGTTAGAATCTGTCTTGAGGTCCCTCCCCCTCCCCATCCCAGGGAAGGGGCTACTTGAGCAGAAGCTTCAAGGAGACAGATATGGACTTCATTGCAAGAAGGGGAGGGGACTGAAAATTAGATTTATCCAAAAGTAATTTCCCTTCTCGTAGATCTTCAGGGGAAGGCTGGGTGCTGACAACCTTTCAGAAATATTTGTGAAATTAAATATTGTTTAGCTTTTAGTTGAACTAGTTAGCCTGTAAGGGCATTTATAACTCAGATTTTATTATTCTTTCATTTATTCTGAAAAATTATCAAGACTGAGTATAAAAGTTATTTCTTACTTTAAAAGTCTGAACTATCAAATCTAACAAGGGATATAACATACATAGACATTAACATGTTCACAATCTAACACTTAGAAAAGGGAATGTCCCAATATCTTCCTCACTAGAAATATTTTTTGTTTAAGCAGGACAAGGCTTTAATTTTGTGTATCTCTTTCTGTATCTTTGTTTTATGTAATCCACTTTTGTTTTCATCCCCAAAGGGAAATAATTTTATGTACCTTGAAAGTAGACATGTATAAAACTCTTTATCCAGAAATATAGACTGCCAGCACCTTTCTATTTGTTGTTCATGTCATGTAAAAAATAAACTAAAATAGATATCCTGAGTCCATTTTAAGATGCACAAAGGTTATTCTATTAATATCATATCCATGTATCTGTTTTACATATTTGGAGACATTTTATTATTAAATTATTGTTACTTAACAAAATAATAGTTTGATTTGACAACATACATATGCATCACATGATTTATGATGAATATGGTATATTGACACATTTTAAATAATTTTCAATGAGTTAAAATTTGAAATGGATCTATTAAAAAAAAGGAGAATCAATATATACTCTCATTATGCTATGTAGGTCCAAATTGTAACAAATATCTTTGCTTAAAAGAAATTCAATGAACAAAATTACAACTTATGGAATAATTAATGGTACTAAATATAATCTAAAAACATTCTGTATTTATAGATTATAAATGCTACATCATGATCTTCATAGTCAGTATGTCACAACTCTACTAAATGGCCCATCACGCTTTTCTCATTGACCCACAATTCTATATTTCAGGAGACATTGGGATAAGCCTACTCTGCTAAGAACGGATTTAGAAAGTTGATGTTTACCTGTTGCTCATTCACACAATAATATAATTTCAAGTCACACAGTGACTATTAGGGGAAGATGACTTTAAAGAGTCACAAATTAAGTGATGAGGTAAATATTACCTTGAAAGTCAGTTTATAATGGCAAAGTATTCCAGGGTTTGTGAATAATTATTCAAATTGTCATAGCATTAGGTATTATTGTTGCTGTGATGGGAACAGTGATAGACATCCATAATTTCAATGATTCTGAGGTTAAATTTATTTTCATCTATTTTGAATATTATTGTTATTATTTGTATGTGAACAGAAAATACTCTCAATATTCTTAAATATAATTTTATCACAACTGGGAAAAATTTTTTCTACAAGAATATATCTTTGATTTAAAAATATAACTTTGCGTAAGTGTAGGATTCCCTTAAAAGAAAGCTAATTTTATGCAAATTTTGATGACATGTATCTAATCTGCTAATCAAGGGAGAACTATACATTTTCAAAATGTCAATTTCTTTCCTCTCTAAACACAGGCACATCATGTACTACTGTCAAATTTTTAGCTAACTTTTCCTTATTGGTCCTGTTGTCTGAAAGATCTTGCTCTCATACCATCATAGCATATTCTCTGGTCTAACTCATTAAACTTTCATTTCCCTTGGCAAGTTGAGTTCTCAAGGGGCAATGAGAGTTTTCTCCTTGGGCTCCTAAGTTTAACCTTGATGACTGGAGTGAGAAATGGTTTTCTATCACTATAGTTCATAAACCCTCACAAGTTTGCATCCCCCTGTTAATTAGCTGTTATACTCAATTAATCTGCCAGACAATTCACTTTTAGAAAGGGATATTTATTAATGTGGCATTGTAAAAACAGTGAGAAGAAAACATCCCCAAAAGTGTGTGACAATTAAAGAAATGTAAATTACAACAACTCTGAGGTATCACTTTATACCCATCAGATTGGCTAACATGACAAAAAAGAAATGACAAATGCTGGAGGGAATGTGAAAAAAATTGGCATACTACTGCACTGTTGGTGGAACTACGAACTAGTTCAACCGTTTTAGAGAACAGTTTGGAACTATGTCCAAAAGTCTATAAAATGGTGCATACCTTTGACTCATACCTTATTGGGTCTCTATCCCAAAGAGAGCAGAGAAGAAGGAAAAGGACACATATGTACAAAAAATACTTTTAGCACCTTTTTTGTGATGGCAAAGCATTAAAACTTGAGGAGATGACCATCAGTTGGATAATGACTGAACAAATTGTGTGTGATTGTGATGGAATACTGTTGTGCTGTAAGAAATGACTTAGTGAATGGTTTCAGAAAAACCAGGGAAGACTTATACAAGTTGATGCAAAGTGAAGTGAGCAGAATCGGGAGAACAGCAACATTGTTAACAATAATCAACTGTCAAAAACTTATCTACTCTGATCAATACAATGATCCACAACAAATACAAAGGACTCATGGTGAAAAATGCAATCCACTTTCAAAGAGAAAAATGATGACCTCTGAGTGCTGACTGAAATATATTTTCGATCACTTTATTTTTCTTGCTTTTGTTTTCACGATGTGGCCAATGTGGAAATTTGTTTTACATGATTCCATGTGGGTATATGAATATCATATTTCTTTACTTCTCATTGAGTGAGGGGAAGAGCTATAGGGAGGCCAACATTTTGGAACAGAAAATAAAAATGTTAAAAATTAAAATATTAGAAAAATTTTTAAAAGGTGTGTTTCATAGTGTCTCACCAGTATATACAGAATCCAGTGAAAAGTGGGCTCAAATTTAGTGCATACATGTACAAAAGAGTGATTTACAACTTCTGGAAGTTACTAGCAGTCCTTTCCTTCCTTTCATGTGGAAATTATTGAGTTCTCCTTAGGTATGGTATGGCTTTCTGCTGAGGTCCTTAAAAGTCTTAAAGCTGATTCCCCTTACTGTGTCTACTTTGTTCTCAGCTCCCAATGCCAGCAGTCACAGCTATCCTGGGATTGTCGCTAGGGTACTGATCCTACAAAACTTAACAGGTCCTTCTCTCAGATCAACAGTAGGGGGAAGAAAGAGACTCCAAGTGGTTGCCTCTCATCAGACTGATCATTCTTTCCTCTAACCCTTAGCCTGCTCAAATGTTGGTATCTGAATTGGCTTGCTATTTTATTTTGACTGAGTTTCTTCACTCAAACCCAACATACTTCCTGTAATATCTAATTGAAATGTGACTATTTCTTTTCCTGGTAGAAATGTTTAGGCCTTATTAAAACCTAGTCCATACTTCTGATTGATTGATTCAACAGAGAAATGACTCTAGCCCATACATCACCGTGGCAAATTTCAGGCAAATAGCTATAATCCAATATTGACAATTGCAACAACAACAACAACAAAAACAAAAAAGTTTTGATATACTATCAGTACCTAATGGTGATAATAATAACCAGTCAGGAAAAATGCAACTGAATTTAAAATAAAAAAATATATATATCAATATATACAAAGTCCGCTAATTTTGTGATCAGATGATAGTTGGTTATTATGCTATAATTTGCTGCAGTAGACACTGGGGTAATTTTTCAATGTTTAGTTTTAATACATTTCAAAGAAATTTAGGTTAAGATTCTAGAGATCTGGGTGCTAATCCTGGCTCTATCAAAATTTTGCCATATGTGTATCATTGGAAGAAAACATTTCTGAGATCATACTTTTCTGTAAAACAAGGAAGTTTCATTATGTAATTTCATACCTAAGGTTATATGATTCTATCTTTACAACAACAAAAATGGCAATGAACTTTCTAAAAGTGTCTATTATGTAGAAAGTACTGTGCTAGTTAATAGAGATACAGAGGATAAGAGTCTTAGGAAGGAGAGACATCAATAATAAAGGAGGAGGGAAAGGGGAAAAGAGGGCAAGAATTAAGGAAGTTTTTACCAAAGTGACAACCATGCTGTCCTTTGACAGGAACTGGGGATATTTAACTGGAAGAGGAGAAGATTTAGGGGGAACAATGTTTATTTTCAAGTTTTGAAGGGCTGTTGTGTGGAAGAAGGCTTAGCCTTGCTCTATTTTGCTGTGGCAATTAAAACTAGGGTTGATTAATGGGTTAAAGTTGAATAACAGTAGATTTTGGCTCAATATATTTATGGAAAAACTTCCTAATAATTAAATATACCAGAAAGTGGAATAAGCTTTCTTAAGATTGAGTTTATTGAACTTCAAAACAGGTCTTCAAAAAAAGGCTGAACTTAGGAAAATTGAAGGGGGGAGGGGTTTGAAACAGATTGACTTACAGCTCTTAGGGCTCCTACCAACGTTGGGATTCTGAGACAAAAACTCTGGAAGTTAGAGTGTGAGGCAAGGGTGCATTGCAGTTGTGAGGGATAGACTGTGAGAATGCTCAGAAAAAGAAAAAAACCTATCAGGTTTAAGAATCATTTAGGAATCTAGTTTAGCTGGAATATTGCATGTAATATGAAATAAGGTTATGAAGGCAAGGTATAGCTAATGTGTAGAGGATCATAAATGCCAAGCTAAGGACTTTGTATTTCACCCAAGTGATGATATAGAGCTATTGACATTGTCTGCACAGAAGGATGACTTTGTGAGACATTTCTATTAGGAATATTATTGATCTACAAAGGATATTTTGCAGACAGGAAAGACTAACGAGTAGATTATTACAGCAGTCCAAGTAAGAGCTTATAAGCAACTCGCATTAAGACAGTGGTGGTTAGAGAGGAGAAGGGGATGCATGGGAGATATAGTAGAAAAAAAATAACTTTTAAAGTAGTTACTGAATCTAGTCTTTCTTCTACAACTAAACAGTTAATTTCTTGGTCACTTTACCCCTTTCTGGAGCCCTTGCTTCAAGTATCAGTAGTCAATTCTAAAGTTTATTGTTAAAAATTGTTTTACTAATTAATTAAATCAACATTTTTTTCCTTCAGTATCTGCTATGAGTGCAATATCATGCTAAATAGTACTTGCTCTCTAGGAGCTTACTATCTAACTGAAAAATCAAGATAAAATATAAATAAGTGAATCAATTAGGTAAAGAGGGAAGCCATTCCATACATTGCATATCAAGATAAATAATATGGAAAATACGATAAGATTTCTGCTGCCATTATTTCTGCCACCCACTCCTGTGAGCTTTACAGTAATATCCTATTATGTTTGGAGTCCAAGATTCAGATCTACCTACCATGATTTGAAGTCATAGTCCAGATGTGCTACACCAGACATATCAAGCATGTGGTCTGAAATACTCCTGAATTAAAATGTAATTGGGAAATATTTAACAAAATTACTAAAAATAGTATAGAACATAGATTGTATTAACATGTAGTTTGGTTTTCTAAGTCAGTATGAAGCCTGTAAGGATCATCATGTATGGTTTAGTGGTCCCTGTTTTGATTTGAGTTTGACGCTACAAGTCAATATCATGCCTGTTCTGCCAGCAGGCTGCCTAGGGCTGTGGCAGGTCCCAAGTTATATTATACAGCCTATTATCATTTTGTTCAGATGATTAACTAATGAATAATCCTTTGGAGAAGAAAACAAATAATGTGAGGCCTCATTTTTATGGTTGTTGTTCTCATTATTTCTATTTGTAATAATTACAGCAATTTAAATATATTGTATGACATCCTAAAATATAATTATAACTAATATTAATATTATCAATAATAAGAACAACCAAGATAGAGATAATTTAGTTGTCTTGTTCAAGCTTTCCCAATTATTAATGAGAAGCATAGGAGAACTCATGAAGCCTAGCTAATTCATTGGTCTTACCACTGTACTTCTATTTTATAGTTCTGCTTTTCTGTCCATCTTTTTCATTCCTATCAGGCATATTTGATTAATGACCCACTGTTATCTTATCATTGCACTACTTCTTTTAGGCCTTCTCCCAAAGTATACCTTATGACTAGGGTTCTCTTTCCTTCAGCTGTCTTCATCCCCTTATTCAGAGTCCTTGAAACCTTTGTCCTTCTCTTACTAATTATAAGAGGAACAGGGATGCCCTGGATTGTGAGATTCTAACATTCATCATTCTGCTTGTGCAAAAATGCTTATATTTAGCTTATTCCAATGACTGTTTTATATATATATTTGTGTGAATGTATTTTATATTTATGGCTATTCATTTGTGGTTTAATATATAAATCAGGGGATTATATTTAACTTGCATTGCATAAGGATTACATAAGCAAATGTACTAATCTACAGTATTCTGCTGATAATAGCAGTATCATTATGAGATGATTAAAATATGTTCTAGCTGCTAATGAATAAAGGCTGACCATAGGGTTCACATACAGAATGAGTAAATTTTGCCTTAGCATCTATTATTTTCTCAAGGACTCATGAACCAAATTTTTCCAGGATTAGTTGTCCCTGCTGCTTTGACTAAAATAATGTTTTCCCCGGTTTTGTTGATTTTTTTCTCTTTTAAAATATTTGTTATAAGGGATGGTTCTTTGAGAGGAGATGATAAAGCATCTAGGGAAAATTTAGTTAATAAAAATAAAACATAGCAATAAAATTATTTTTAAAAAGAAAAAATAATTATATATACTAACCATAGGAAGCAGGTATGATGGAGTATACTTCGTAGAACACCTGGTCCAGTCTCTACATCTTACGGGTATAGTGTAGGGTGGAAACTTGACAAAAGTAGCATGGTTAGTTGTGAAAAAGCCAGGATCAAAACTCTGCTGCAGATTCCTATGCCATTGGTATTTTTATTTATTTTGTTTAAGTTTTTGATTTAATTTGATTTAAGCTAATTCTAGTGAGGAACTCCCCATGTCAGTGGAGATGGGCACCTTCTCCAAATGTCACACTCTTAGAAAATTTCATGGTGCTCTGAGATACTAAGTGACTAGGCTAGGGTCAAACATCCAATAGATGTCAGAGGTGGAGACTGAACCAAACATGTTGCCTCAAACGGTGGTTACCTGGAGACAAAAGTACCCAAAGGAATAACTTTCATGGTAGAAATTTCAGAATAATTGGAAAAAAATAATTTTGCTGCATGGAAATAGTTTTAAATCTGGAGACAGTAAATAGGCTTGGTTTCAAATCTAAGCTTTGCTACATACTAGTGGTATAATCTAAATCCTGGTATCTTATTTGGTACTGACAAAACAGACATTTGGGCAGTGAGAGCCTTGTAGCAGGGCCTTGCGGTTAAATGGTGCAGTAGATAGAGTGCTGGACTGGGAGTCATGAAGATCTGAGTTCAAATTTGACTTTAGAAAATTAGCTGTGTGACCATCGGCAAGTCACTTAACTTCTGCTTACCTCAGTCAGTTTCTTCAACTATAAAATGAGGATAATAACAACACTTACCTTGCGTAGCTGCTGGGATCAAATTAAATAATGTTTGCAAAATATTTAGCACAGTGCCTAACTACTAGGTGTCCTTTTATTAAGAAGATTTGTTCTGTGAAGTTTGGATTTAGTCAAAGGGCCACACTTAGGGACCTAGAGGGCCACATGTGGCCTGGAGGCCACAAGCTCCCCACCCCTTCTCTAACACTTAATAGACACTATTTAGATGCTTATTCCCTCCCCATCCCTTCATATAACATTGATAAGTGTTCACTTACTCTGCCTGCATATGTTTTCTTGTAACTGACAGTAGTTTAAAACAGAAAACTCCATCACAAATCATCACACATTCCCTAGGAAACATTTTATTGCTATGTATCTTTGGTGTTTACTTATTAATGAAATCTCAAATTTATTTAATCTCTGATGCCTTACTGGAACTATTGTCATTTATTAATGCCTTGATTACACCTGTGATTTCACTGGTACAGAGAATTCCCAATAACAAAACTCCCTCTACCAATAGCTACTTGATCTATAACTAATTGGTTTAGAGAAAGATGTCTGGTTCACTGAGAGTTAAAAAATTTGCTCAAGCCCATAAAACTATTTTTTGTCAGAAGTGAATCTTGTCTTCCAGGAGTGAATGTTGCTTCTCTGGAATGAGACTCTGAATGAGAATATGATATCTATGTGTTTACATTTTTATCTTTTGCCACTAAATTTTAGAAAATCAATGATTATACTTCCTTTGTTACACAAATAAAAAAATTAAGTACTCCTTGGAACACAGTAGGCATTTTAATACTTGTGGCATTGAACCAAAGTCCTGAGTAGTCATTCAGGGAAACAGGAGTCAAATATCTCAATAAAGTCTAAACAATTGACTTTTTCCCTCAATCTTTGGATCTTCTAAATAAACTCAATTCTTTTAAGCTGATAGAACATATAAACATGTCTTAAAATGGAAATTTTAAGGAGTCATAGAACTAGAAGAAAGGCACTTCTACCATGAAGAGCAAAACTTAAGAGGAAGGATCACATGTACTGTATGAACACTGTGTATTAACGTGATGGTTACCTCAGCCTTACTTAACAGAGATAATTAATGGCTATGATTGCTTTCTTCTTCACATCACTGCTCAACATAAGATGTATTGTAAATAAATGATACCATTTTGACTTACAGGTAATTCCTCTTTGCTTCAAGACTGAAATGTAGCCACTCAAAACTACTTTTCCTTCCTGTTCTTTGGAAATAAAGATCATATCCTCTGTTATCCTGAAACCTGAAACTGTTGCTTTTCTCTAACAAGGATTACAATTGATTGCTGGATCCTTTATCTGTAGACACATTACTAAATTTACCTTCTAGAATCACTGCTTCATTTCTTTGTCACTTTTCTTGCTACCTTTGGACTTATAATGATTTAGCATCAGCAAGAAAGGAAAACATTACAGGGAAAGGAGCTGAATGCATCAATGATGGCCTTCTGCTCTATCTGGGGAAAGCTGATGCCCTTTGTGGTTTCTGTAAACAAAAGTAACTGCTACTCAAAAATGGAATGTGCCTTTGATTCAGGGCTAACAGCTACTGTCTATGCAAAATGTGAATTTTCATTTCACTTAAAAAAAAACTTTTTGCATTTATGTGTGTTTTCATGTTTCAGACACAATGACCCAAACAAGCAAATGGAGTAAAAAAAAAAAAGAAACCTATGTAGAAAATTCCCTTTAATTAATATCTCTAACTCAGAGATTTGTCTTCCTTTCCAACTTCTAAATGTGTTGGACATTTTAACTTGTAAGATTTCTTATAAATCCAGGGCTATCAGCTTGATTCCTTACTCAAGCAAAGAGTTGCAGTTGGTTTGTGAAGTAGCCAATTTGTTTTCATGACTTCGATTTATGTGACAAGTCTGAGATTTGTTTTTCATTTAAAAAGTCAGATTGGGTGCTCAGCTTCCCTGCTCATGTTCCCCCAAGGTATCAAAAAAGGTGATAAAAGTTTCCATAAATACAGGGGCTTCCTATTGGCCAAGCACTCCAGGTAATCAGCTTAAATAGGCAGCAGAAGATACAGCTTAAAGTCAGACATGTACAAGTTGTTTTTTTTTTGGGGGGGGGCAATTGGGGGTAAGTGACTTGCCCAGGGTCACAAAGCTAGTAAGTGTCAAATGTTTGGTCTGAGGCCAGATTTGAACCCAGTTACCTCCTGCCTTCAGGGCTGGTGCTCTATCCACTGCGCCATCTAGCTGACCCAGGATTTTTCCTTTGTTATGAAGAGTAGTGCCATGTTTATCTTTGTAGCTTTACTAACTCCTGATGCAATTCCCTGAGTGAAATAAACTCTTAACAAATGTGGAAGACTTTTTCCTTTTGGTCCAGAATTATGATTTCATTGTTGTAAGGAGCTGTCTGGTGAGGATATTCCCTCTATCAATGCAGATTAATGACTGTTCTGCAATTTAGAATTCTTCCCTTGCCACTGAGGAGTGTTCTGCCAAGGGTCATATAAGCAGTATATGTCAGAGGCATATCCTGAGCCCAGATCTTGACTCCCAACTCTCACTCCACCATCCCACACTTCCTTCCACTTAGTGAATAAATGAACTAATCAATCTACTTGATAATTTAAAGAATTAGAGATATCTAGTTGGTTAAAACTCATACATGTACAAACATAATCACACTGAATTTCTGTTAATACCTCTAAACTTTGAGACATCATCAGTTCTCTTTAGTCCATTTATTCAGTTCCTTCATGGGGCTTTTTCTTTTAAGTGACAAAAAAGCCCATAAAATAAAAGCAGGCAAGCAAGCAAAGTATAACCAGAATGTTAGTGAGAACCAGCAGCTGCCTGCTTTCCTGTTCTCTGTTAGCACAATTACTAGACAGAACACACTGACAAACACTATAGCACTATTTTGTAATAAGGCAGACAGCTTTCCCTAATTTTTTGACTTATTGGACAAAAAAATCACTAGGAACCACTACTTAAAGGCATTCTGTCAAATGGGAAGAGAAGAAACTGGGGAAACTCAGCAAACCCATCACAGGAAAAGGCTAGAAAAAAAGAATAGAAACATAGTTGTGGTAAGTCCTAAATATCTGATGTACACTTTATTGCTCAAAATGCATGCTGGAGTAGGCATGTAAATACATAGCCAACTTATTATATGTAATGGTTAGGTAATGTGGTATTATTTGGTGCTTTCATGATTCACTATATATAATAGGTAGCTGAAGAGGAAGTGGATAGAGTGCTGGGTTGGGAGTGAGGAAGCCCTCAGTTCAAATCTGGCTTCACTCAGCCACTTCCTAGCTGTCTGACCCTGGCTAGGTCATTTAACCTCTGTTTGCCTCAGTTTGCAACTGGAAAATGGGGATAGCAATGGTACCTACCTCAAAGGACTGCTGTGAGCATTGAATGAGATAATATTGTAAAAGTGCTTAGCACAGTGCCTGGAAACTAGTAGGCACTATGTAAATACTGTTTACAGTTTTATTTACTATTTTATTACACAAGCTAGCAAATGTTCATTCTGTTCTCTTCCTCTCACTGTTCAAAAGCACGCTCTCTCCAGACATAAATTAAATCACAAATTTTATGAAAATTTGAATTAAATCAAATACACAGTATCAACACTCCATCATACACATACACACATGTGTTCCCTCCTTATTGCATATGTGATAATTCATAATGTTAAAATTCCATGTAAAGAATGAAGGACTCAGATTCTTGTACCTTCTTCTAGTCTTCACGCTGGTCACTAATCAGTTACATAACCTTGCAACCACCATCTATTCTCGTCCCCTCATTTTACATATAAAGAAATGTGATGCAAAAGCAGCATGGTATTATGAAGAGAACATGTGACCTTAAGTTAGAAGACATTAATTTAAATCTCACCTTACTAGTTACTATGGGGAAGTGATCTTTGTCAAAAAATTTCACTTCTCTGGGCCTCAGTTTCTTTAGCTGTAAAATGAGTGGTTTGGACAAAGTGGCCTCTAGGTCCCTTCCAACTTCAAATGTTTCATTCTGTGATTCAATGCCAAGTGATTTGTACAAAGTACATGAGTGGAAAATATCAAAACTGGGATGTGAACCCTGCTCTGATTTCATATAAACCCTCTAGACCTCCCTCTGTCCATATGTAAAATGAAGAGGAAAGATTAGTTGATCTCTAAGGTCTCTTGCTAGTTTCACTTACTATGTTCTGTATTCTGTGACCTTTAAGCTCAAGAAGTACCTTAGAGACATCACTATAAACAATTATTACAACACTTTTAAATATGATAGATTTATAATTGCTTATGCTCAACAGAATGTCAAAATAAATAAACTTTTTTTACTGAGTTAAAAGACCTCACCAGGATTTATATGACTTTAAGATAATTAAAAATCAATAACCATTTATTAATTACCTACTATGTTCCAATCTATTTGTTACTTTGCTAAGAACTGAAGATAAATGGGAAAAAATTGAAATTTTTTTCCTTCAAGCACCTTAGATCCTAATATTATTACAATGGCAGCTTGTTGTTAGGATGGATAGAGTTCTAGATTCAGAATCAGGCAGACCTGGGTTTAAATCTTGTCTCAGACACTTACTGACTGTGTGACTCTGGGCAAATCACTTAATCTCTTTCTACCTCAGTTTCCTCTTTTATAAAATAGGGATAACAATAACATCTACCTAAAAAACCTTTTATGAGAACCAAATAAAATAATTTACATAAAATGACTTGCAAATCATAAAGCATTAATGTTGGCTAGTAATATCATCATCATCCATATCAATATCTAGTAATACTGGTCCATTTGCTAGAATTATGTACCCAGGTAAGGTTAGTTTATCTCGAAGTCAAAGATAGAAATGATATCTTATTTGGCATGTGTGCTCAAATTTAAGCTCAAAATAAAGTTTTAAGGCTGCATATTTATTTCTGAACACTGAATGGGTATGAATTAAATATTACCAAGCAATGATGGCACCTATGTCCAAAATAACATAGGAATCCCCTTAGTGCACACTCTAGGTAGAATATGAAAACTGAAATGACTCATAGTTGGAATACAGTGCCATGACACTAATGCCATTAAATCAATTTGGTTTAAATCAGCATCTCTGGCAGTCTCTGCTCAAGGGATGCCCAGAGCTTAAATAGTAGTTCTAGTGTTAAATGTATTTGCAGAAATTCATAGCAATTTATCCAGATTGTATAAAGTAAGTTTTATTTAGTTACCTCCCGCAGTTTGCTAAAAAATATTTGAATTTCTGAAAGCTTATTATTCCCTTAAATATCACAGAATCATAGCATTTAGTGATGTACAGAGATCTAGCATCATCTAATTCAACCCTTTTATTTTAGAGATGAGGAAACTGAGATTCAGTTATCTTGTATGGTTTATCCAAATTGAAAAGGATGACAAGTAGCAGAACCAGTATTCAAATCTAGGTCTTCTAACCCCAAATTTAGTGCTACTTCCAATACAATATTTTGCCTACATATATTTTAGGATAAGCACATTGCCAAATTATTCTTGACCCTTCCACTTTCAACTACCCGTGTCTAAATACTTTAAAAGTAGTATTAATCCTATATGCACAAAGTCTCCAATTTTCAACTCCTTTTCTCCACTTACAAAGTCACAGCCTTGTATTATACCCTCATCACCTCTCACCTAGACTACTGTTTTAGCCTCCTAATGATGCTTTCAGTGTCCCTCTTCTCTAATACATCCTTGAGACAGATGACAAATTAATGTTCCTAAGAAACAGGGCTGACCATGCCAGTGCATTGTTCAAAGATTTTAGTGTTTCCCTATTGCCTATAGGACAAAAAAATTTCAGTCTGACATTTAAAACCATCCATACTCTGCCTTCTATATATAACCTTAAAGTCTTATCTCATATCATCCCTTTTCACACAATATGTGTTAGAGACAAACTAACTTTCAACTCCACAAACTCTCCACCCTGTACATTTTGACAGTCTAAAATGTCACGTTTTGGAAAGTGTCACCTTCTGTGTGTCTGTCTCTTAGAATGCTACCTGCTTTTTTTTTTTTTTTGCCCAGATCAGGCATTATCTACATAACAATTTCTTTCTGATTGCCCTTCCTCACCTTATCAGTTTTCTCTCCCTCTTTAAATTATCTTATATTAAATTATTAATACATGCCTCTCCAGAGCAATATAGGTTACTTGAGAGCAGAGATTGTTTAATGTTTGTGTTTTTATCCCAAGCACCTACTATAGTATCTTAGACATAGTAAACATTTAATAAAAGTGTGCTGAATTGAGTACAGAGAAGTTTCATTTACACAGTATCAAATATAAAAAAAAAACCTGCGTATAATGCCACAGGGAGGCAAAGGACATCTCTTTTCCAGTGAGCTATTTTACTCAATTTGTAACTAAAGCTCCAACACAGTGATGGGGAGGGATAACAGCCAGTGTTCCACATTTGTGCCCTTGAGGTTCCTCTGTCTGTTCTATGTTTTTGTTTGCCAGGAGTTCTCTCTGTAGCTCTCTGTCAATGATCTATGGTTCCATCATGATTAACTTTTACTTTGGGCTTGTATCTTGAGTCCATTTGTCAGTGTTATCACTCAACTCCAATGCTTCTGCCAGTTCAGCTGTGTTCTCTGAACATGATACCCCTTACCACCTCTATAGGGTATTAGCAAAAATCTTATAGGGCTTTCATGTCCCTAACTCATATTGATTCAAGAATTTTGAAATGTTATGGTACATACAAGGCAACATTTTTGGTTACCATGAAAGTTTATTTGCCACAGATGCCCTTCAAATTGATTTATTCCCTTTTCAGAACAGTGGATCCCAAAGTGTCAGAGAATGGGATATTTAGGAAGCTACAGATATAAGGTGATAATCAAGAATGGGAAATTAGCAGTCTTTAGTGAGGTCAGAAGTAGAAAGAAGGGTAGGGGATGAAAGGACAAATGTGGTACTCATCCCTTCACTGTCCTACAAACTGGCAATGACAAGTAGAGGGGTCTGAGACAAAGATGTACAATTCAGCTGTCCAAACAAGATAAGGGCACATTTGTGATCACATGCTTGGGGATGATGGGAGGTAGATAGGCACATCTGAGAGATTATAAATTCTTGAAAGGCAACAGTTGAGAGAATCTAAGAAGAAATAATGGTCATAAATATCTGTAAGAAACAACAAAATCTTTAAAAACTATAAACAGAGAAAAAAAGGACAGCAAGGGTTAAGGAACTTATTATCTCAGATAATCTGATTGTACAAATAGAAGACCATAAAACAAGGAGAAAGGGATAGATAAACTAGAACTACTTAAAACTCACATTCATTTGAACAGGTCAAAGTGGCACAAAATGTGCACAGGCAAAAAAAAAAGTGTGTGTGTGTGTGTGTGTGTGTGTGTGTGTGTGTGTGTGTGTGAAAATACCATCAATTCAACAGGGAAGTGAAAGGGAACTGAGAGAGGAGAGGAGAGTATAACAAGGATGATTAAACATAAGCAAATCAAAACTTTAATCTTGGCAGGCAAATTGTGATGAGGGATTAAAAAAAAGAGAAAGACTAAGAACCTTTGCTTGGGGTCTGGGAAATGGGAAAAGAAGAAAGTTGGGTGAATGGAAACAGATTGAATCAAGCAGAAATTTCTAGGACTGAGCACATTATTTCTTTCTCACCATCTTTCTTCATAAAGAAGAGGTGTGAGGGAGGAAATAATTTGAAAAAGAGTACAAGTGAAGAGGATCAATGGAAATAGACAATTAATGTTCATAACTGTGGATCTGAATGGGATGCATTCACTCATAAAGCAGAAAAGGAAAGCAGAATGAATTAGAACGCACAGTACAACAGTAGGCTCTTTATATGAAACATAGAGGTTCACATAGATTTAAAATAATTAACCTGAAAGAAAAATCATTTATCTTTCATCTGAACTTAAAAAAAAAGAGGGTGTATAACTTGCAGGATCTAAGATGGTGGAGTAAGCAGTAAATTGCTGTAGCTCTCCCATATTCACCTCTAATGAACTAAACAACCGTAAAATAGTACCCCAGAACAAAGGAACAGTGGAGCCACCAGAAAGATGGAGTGGAGTGGTCTTTTAGCCTGGGAGATTTGGAGGATTATCAAGAAAGGTCCATCTCACTCGGATAAATGGGAAGTACATACCAAGACAGAAAACATCTCAGCAATTTAGCAGCAAGCACCACCTTAGCAAACCAGTGGGAGATCCTAAGCCCCAGTAAGGTGGGGCCAGCAAACACCAACACCAAGAACCCCTCCACATGCCTTAGCATATCCAGGGGAACCAACAGACCCCAGCTCAGGGAACCACCACGCACTGTGGTGCTGCCTCAGGCAGGCAGGTGTCCTGCAGTAACCGATCTCCATGTGCTTTAGTGTATTCCAGGGAAACCTCAGAAAAACCCCACTGGGTCTCAGCACATGCTAAACACCACTACAAGGACCCCAGCTCAACACCAAGTAAGCTGTCAGACACCTATGGCCTCCAGCAGCACCAGTCAATGCCCGTCCCACCTGGACAGTGCCGCACCAGACACAAGAGTCCCTCATAGGCCTCAGGGAAATATCAGTGCAGCACCACGTAAACAACCAGGGCCTGTGGCCCCTGACACACGAAGCCAGAGACAGTGCCCCTTCCAGTTGGAACAGAGATCAAATTTAAAAGAAAGGAAAAAAGTAAAAAAAAAAAAAAAAAAAAAAAAAAAGGGAGATGAGCAGAAAACAACAAAAAAATCTGACGATAGAAAATTATTATGGTGACAGGGAAGATCAAGACACAAACTCAGAAGAAGACAACAATGTCAAAACACTTATGGGTAAAACCCCAAAGAAAAATGGGAAATGTCTCAAGCCCAGAAGGAACTCATGGAAGAGCTCAGAAAGGAGCTTAAAAATTATACAAGAAAGATAGACCAAAAAAAAAATGGGGAAAAGAAATGAGAGGGATGCAAGAGAATTATAAAAAAGACTCAACAACTTGGAAAACTGCTTAAAAAGTAGAATTAACCAGATGAAAAAGGAGATACAAAAATCCATTGAAGAAAACAATTTCTTAAAGAGTACAATTGGTCAAATGGAAAAGAAAGTACAAAAACTAATCGAGGAAAACAATATCTTAAAAGTTAGATTTGGGCAAGTGGAAGCTGATGACTCTATGAGACATTATGAATCAATCAAATAAATTCAAAAGAATGCAGAAAATGAAAGAAAATGTAAAATATTTCACGGGAGAAACAAGTAACCCAGAAATATATATCCAGGAGAGACAATGTCAGAATCATTGGACTACCTGAAAGCCATAATCAAAAGGAAGATATGGACAGCACCTTTCAAGAAATTATCAAGGAAAACTGCCCCAATATCTTGGAACCAGAGGGGAGAATAGGTAGTGAAAGAATCCACCCATCACCTCAGGAAAGAGATCCTAAAGTAAAATCCCCAAGGAACATTATAGCAAAATTTTAGAACTATCAGGTCAAGTTAGAAATGATGCAAATGGCCAGAAAGAAATAATTTTAATATTGGGGACTCACAATCAGGATCAGCACTTGGCAGCTGTAACATTAAAGGATCAGAGGTCATGGAACATGATATTCTGGAGGGCAAAGGAGCTAGGACTACAACCAAGAATTACTTACCTCAGGAATTTAAGCATAATACGTCAAGTGAAAAAATGGTCATTCAGAAAAACAGAAGGATTTCAAGCCTTCATAAAGAGAAGACCAGAACTAAACAAAAATTTGACCTTCAATATCAAGATCCAAAAGAAGCTTAAACAGATGAAAAAGGCAAAGAAAACAAGGGATTCCACAGAACTAAAATGTCCACAGCCCTCAATGGGAAGATGATACTTATAGGTATGGAAAATTATATCACCAACACCACAGATAGAAGGAATAAACAGGCAGATGAGTATAAGATGTATTTGAGGGAATGACATAAAAAAATAAGGGATGAGAAAGAGGAGTAAAATGGGTGAACAAGGAAGGGAAAGTTAGAATGAGGTAAATTATCTCACATGAAGAGGCAAGAAAGACCTGTTACAGTAGACGGTAATATGGTGGTGGTGGGGGTGATGGGCATTGCTTGAACTTTACTCTTATCAATATTGGCTCAAAGATGGAATAAAATACACAATTAGATGAATACAGAAATATATCTTACCCAACATGGAAGTAGGAGTTTAAATAAAGGGGGGGTTGACAGAAGGGAGGGCAGATCAGAAGAGTGGTAGATAGAAGCAAAACATTGGTGAAAGGAGAGAGAAAAGGACAGGAGGAAGAATAGGATGGAGGGAAATACACAGGTAGTAATCATAATGGTGAATGTGAATGGGCTGAACTCTCCCATAAAACAAGAGTGGATAGCAGAGGGGATCAAAAACCAGTATCCTACATTATATTGCTTATAAAAAACACACTTGAAGCAGAGAGACACACACAGAGTAAAGGAAAATCTGGAAAGACTTGTACAAACTGATACAGATTGAAATGAGTAGAACCAGGAAAACACTAAACACAGTATCAGGAACATCATGTGATGATCAACTATGAAAGACTTGTTTTTTTTTCAGTAACACAATAAACCAAGAAAAGTACAAAGGACTCATGAAGAAAAATGCTATCCATATCCAGATAAAGAACTGATGGACTCTGAATGGAGATCAAAAGCACATTTTTTCACTTACTTTATTATTTCTCACGTTCTTGTTGTTTTTTATTTGTTTGTTTGTTTTTTAACTTTTGATTTGGTTCTTCTTGAACAACCATGATGAATATAGAAATGTTTTACATGATAGCATATGTAGAAACTATATCAAACTGCCTATTATTTTCAGAAGAGGAGAGGGAGAAAAAATTGGAACTCAAAATCTTATAAAAATTGGGAGCATCTGAACTAAGAGTATATATTGCTTATAGCCATACCTACACATGAGCAAGCATGGCATTATAAATTCGCTGATAGAAAGCAAGGATGAGCAGCTGAACACCATGTATTCTCTCAGGAGATGTTTTTCCTTTGACTTGTAATAAATAAATTAACAATTCCATAAATGAATTGATAATTCATAGACAAATAATACTTTAAAGGAAAAATTATATTTCTAAACACTTTCATAATCAAAAGACAGAGAAAATTAGGCATACAACTAAAAAGTAAAACCTAGAAAAACAAAAAAATAAAATAAAATTCTATCAAATCACCACATCAGCAACTAAGGTCCTGCAGTCCTGGGTCAGTGGGCCAGTGGCACAGAAGGCCAGCTGTGAGGCCTCCAGACTCAGAACAGAAGGCAAACTGCCTCCCCTAGAACCCACACCAAAACTGGCATGACTAGGCTGGGCCACTCCAGCTCAACAAGCAAGCCACAAGCACCTGAGGCTCTGGCACAGAAAGCCAGTGACCAGTCTACTGGCTCAAACACAAGAAGCTTGGGGCAGCATCTCCTGTGCTCCAGGAGCAGAGTTCAACTTTAAAAGTTGCAAAATAATCTAATGAGCAAAAAAGAAAGAAAAAAAGAAAAGAGCCCTGACCATAGAAACCTACTATGACAAAAGGGAAGATCAAAACAAAATTCAGAAGAGGACAACATTGTCAATATACTTATATCCAAGACCTCAAAGGGAAATATGAATCGGTCTCAAGCCCAAAAAACCTTCTTGGAAGAGCTCAGAAAGGATTTTAAAAATCAAGTAAGAGAGGTAGAAGAAAAATTGTGAAAAGAAATGAGAGATATTCAAGGTTGGGAATGAAAGGACAAAAATTCACTTAAGAAAACAATTACTTAAAAAATATAATTGACCAAATTAAACAAAAAATCCACTGAAGAATACAACTCATTTAAAAGTAGAATTGGCCAAATGGAAAAGATGGTACAAAGCCAAGTGAAGAAAATAATTCCTGAAAATAAGAATTGGGCAAATGGAAGCTAATGACTCTATGGGACATCAGACAAATGAAATTTTTAAAAAATGAAAAAAAACATAGACGGAAATGTAAAATATTTCATTGGAAAAAACTGACCTGGAAAACAGATCCAGGAGAGACAATTTAAGAATTGTTGAACTATCTGAAAGCCATGATCAAAAAAAGAGCTTGGACAGCATCTTTCAAGAAATTATCAAGGAAAACTGCCCTGGCATCCTGGAACCAGATGGTAAAACAGTTATTGAAAGAATCCACCATTCACCTCCAGAAAGAGATACCAAAATGAAAACTCCAAGGAGTATTATAGCAGTCAAATTCCAGAATTATCACATCAAGGAGAAATTACTGGAAGCAACCAGAAAGAAATAATACAAATATCAAGGAGCCACAGTTAGTATTACACAGGACTTAGCAGCTTCTACATTAAAGGATCAGAAGGCTTGGGACATGATATTCTGGACGGCAAAGGAGCCTGAATTACAACAACTACCCAGCAAACTTGAGTGCAGTCTTTCAGGGGAAAAGATGGATGCTCAATGAAATAGGAGACATTCAAATTTTCCTGTTGAAAAGACCAGAAGTGAACAGAAAATTTGATCTTCAAATACAAGACTCAAGAGAAACATAAAAAGGTAAACAGGAAAGAAAAAAAAAACCATGTTATTCAATAAGGTTGAAATGTTTACATCCTTACACAGGAAGATGATACTTATAACTCTTGAGAACTGTATTTATATTTGGGCACTTAGAAGGAGTATACATAGAGAGAGGGTTTGGGTATAAGTTGACTTTGATGTGTTGCCATAAAAATTAAATGATAAAGAAAGGAACTGTACTGGGAGAAGAGTAAAGGAGGAGTCAGAATAGGGTAAATTACATCACACGAAGAGGCACAAAAGACCTATTGCAATAGAGGGAAAGAAGAGAGATGGTGAGCATTGCTTGAACCTTATTCTCTTCAGATTTGGTTCAAAGAGGGAATAACATACACACTCACTTGGGTGTAGAAATTTATCTTACCTTATAAATAGGAAAGCAAAGGAGAAAGAAAAGAGGAAGGGGGATGATAAAAGGAAGGACACAAGTAGGAGGTGAAAGGGGAAAGAAAAGAGAGGGCAGATTGAGAGAGGCAGTGGTAAAAAGCAAAACACTGGTGAGGAGGGACAGGATGAAAGGATAGGAAGAAAGATAAGTGAGGGGAACTTGGATGGAGGAAAATACAGAGTTAAGAATCATAACTGTGAATGTGAATGGGATGAACTCTTCCGTATAACAGAAGTGGATAGCAGAGTGGATTAAAAAACAGACTCCTACAATATATTGCCTACAAGAAACACATTTGAAGGACAGAGATACACACAGAATAAAGGTAAAAGGCTGGGGCTGAAAATGCTTTAGCTGAAGTAAAAAGAAAAAAAAGTAGGGGTAGGAATTCAGATCTCAGACAAAGTAAAGGCAAAAATAGGTGTAATTAAAGGGAAACCACATCTTGCTAAAAGGTACCATAGACAATGATGTAATAACAATACTAAACATATACACACCAAGTGTATATTCTTAGAGAAGTTAAGTGAGTTATAGGAAGAAATAAATGGCAAAACAAAATAGAGGGGGGTTCTCAACCTCTTCCTCTCAGAACTAGATAAATCTAACCAAAAAATAAACAAGAAAGAAGTTAAGGAGGTGAATAGAATGCTAGAAACATTAGATATGATAGACATCTAGAGAAAATTGAATGGAGATAGAAAGGAATATACCTTTTTTTCTCAGCAGAACATGGCACCTACACAGAAATTGGCCATGTAATAGGGCATAAAAATCTCACAATCCAATGCAGAAAGGTAAAAATATTAAATGCATTCTTTTTAGATCATGATGTAATAAAAATTAAGCATAATAAAGGGCCATAGAAAGATAAAAAATTAATTGGAAACTGAATAATCAAATTCTAAAGAATGAGTGGGTTAAACAACAAATCATAGAAACAATCAATAATTTCTTCAAAGAAAATGAAAATAATAAGACAATATACCAACATTTATGGGATACAACCAAAGCTGTACATAGGAGAAATTTTGTATCTTTAAATGCTAAAATGAATGAAATAGAGAAAGAGTAGGAATTGGGCATACAACTAAAAAAGCTAGAAATAGAACAAATTAAATATCTCAAAATAAATATCTAATTAGAAATTCTGAAAATCAAGAGAAAGATTAATAAAATTGAAAGTAAGTAAACTATTAAACTAATAAATAAAACTAACAGCTGGTTTATTGAAAAAAAAACAATAAAATAGATAAACCTTTGGCTCACTTGATTTAAAAAAGAGAGAGGAAAACCGAATTACCAGCATCAAAAACGAGAAGGGTAAATTTACAACCAATGAAAATGAAATTAAATCAATAATTAGGAGCTATTTTGCTCAACTGCATACCAATAAATCCAACAATCTAAGTGAAATGGATGAATATTTACAAAAATATATATAAATTGAACAGAGGAACAGAAGAAGAAATAAAATACTTAAATAAATGCATTTTAGAAAAAGAAATAGAACAAGTTGTCGTTGAACTCCATATGAAAAAATCTCCAGGGCCAGAAGTATTTACAAATGTATTCTACCAAACATTTAAAGAACAATTTATTCCAATACCATATAAGCTATTTGGAAAAATAGGTGAAGAAGGAGTTCTACCAAATTCCTTTTGTGTCATAAATATGGTGTTAATATCTAAACCAGGAAGAGCCAAAAAAGAGAAAGAAAATTATAGACCAATTTTCTTAATGAAAATCCCTGCAAATTTTTAAAATAAAATATTAGTAAAGAGATTATAACAATCCATCATGAGGATAACTCACTATGATCAGGTGGGATTTATACCAGGAATGCAGGACTGGTTTGATATTAGGAAAACTATCCACATAATTGACCATACCAATAATAAAACTAATAGAAATCATATGATTATCTCAATAGATGCAGAAAAAAGCTTCTGACAAAAGACAGCACCCATTCCTATTAAAAACACTAGGGAACATAGAAATAAAGGGAGTTTTCCTTAAAATGATAAGCAATATCTGTCTAAAACCACCAGTAAGTATTATATGTAATGGGGATAAGCTGGAAATTTTCCCAATAAGAGCAAGGGTGCAATGAGGATGTACATCATCCCTGTTATTCAATATTGTACTAGAAATGTTAGCTTTAGCAATAAGAGAAGAAAAAGAAATTGAAAGAATTAGAATAGGCAATGCTTAGAATAGATGATGCAATGGTATACTTAGAGAATCCTAGAGAATCAGCTAAAAAGCCACTTGAAATAATTAACAACTTTAGCAAAGTTGCAAGATATAAAATAAATCCACATAAATCATTAGCATTTCTATATGTCACCAACAAAGCCCAGCAGTAAGAGATAGAAAGAGAAATTCCATTTAAAATAACTGTAGGCAACATCAAATATTTGCCAAGACCAACACAGGAACTATATGAACACAATTACAAAACAATTTTCACACAAATAAAGTCAGATCTTAACAATCAGAAAAATATTAATTGCTCATGGCTAGGCTGAGCTAATATAATAAAAATGAAATTCTCCCTAAATTAATTTACTTATTCAATTTCATAAAAATCAGGTAACCAAAAATTACTTTATAGAGCTAGAAAAAAAGAAAAAATTCATCTAGAAGATCAAAAGGTCAAGAATATCAAGAATATCAAAGAATGCAAAGGAAGGTGGATTAGCTCTATCATATCTCAAAGTATATTATAAAGCAGCAATAATCAAAACTATTTGGTACTAGCTAAGAAATTAAGTGATGGATCAGTGGAATAGATTAGGTAAACAATACACAGTAGTCAGTGACTACAGTAAAATACTGTTTGATAAACCAACTAGTTTCTGTGATAAGAACTCATGTTCATAAAAAAAAAAAACTGCTGGAAAAACTGGAAAAATAGTATGGCAGAAACTCGGCCTAGAACAGCATTTCACACAATATACCAAGATAAGGTTGCAATGGATACTTGATTTAGACATAAAGGTTGATACCATAAATAAATTAGGAGAACAAAGAACAGTTTACCTGTCAGATTTATAGAGAAGGGAAGAATTTATGGCCAAATGAGATAGAGAGTATTATTAAGTGCAAAATAGATAATTTTGATTACATTAAATTAAGTTTTTGCACAAACAATACCAATACAAATACAATTAGAAGGAAAGCAGAAATCTTGGAAATAATTTTTACAGCCAATGTTTCTGATGAAGGTGTTATTTCTCAAATATACAGAGAAGTGAGTCAAATTTATAAGAATACAAGTCATTCCCCAATTGATAAATGGTCAAAGGATATGAACAAGAAGTTTTCAGATAAAGAAATTAAAGCTATCTATAGTCATATGGAAAAATGCTCTAAATCACTATTGGTTTGAAAAATGCAAATTGAAACAACTCTGAGGTACCACCTCACATTTATTAGATTTACTAATATGACAGAAAAGGAAAATGATAAATGTTGGGGAGGATGTAGAAAAAATAGGGACACTAATGCACTGTTGGTAGAGTTGTGAACTTATCCAAATCTTCTGGAGAGCAACTTGGAACCATGCCAAAAAGGCTATAAAACTGTGCATATCATTTGACCTAGCAATAGCACTATTAGGTCTGTACCCCAAAAAGATAAAAAGGGAAAAGAACTTATTTGTACAAAATATTTATAGCAGCTCTTTTTTTTGTGGTGTCAAAGAACTAGAAACTGAAGGAATACCTATTCATTGGGAAATGGCTGAACAAACATGATTGTGATGGGATGTTATTGTGCTATTAAGGAATGATGAACAGGATGCTTTCAGAAAAAAACCTGGGAAGATTTACACGAACTGATTGATTCTAAGTGAAGTAAGCACAACCAGGAAAACATTGTACACATTAATAGCAACATTGTGCAATGATCAAATTTGATAGACTTGGCTCTTCTCAGAAATACAATGATCCAAGACAATTCCATGATGGAAAATGATGTCCACATCCAGAGAAAGAAGTATGCAGTCTGAATGCAGATCAAAGCATACTATAAATATTTTGTTTTGTTTTGTTTTTTTCTTTCTTGTGGTTTTTCCCTTTTGTTCTGATTTTTCACATAATGGCTAATGTGGAAATACGATTGAGTGATTTTACATTTATACCCTACATCAGATTGCTTGCTCTCTTAAGGAATGGGAAGGGTAGGGAGAAAGGGAGAAAAATTTGGAACTCCAAATCTTATAAAAAATGAATGTTGAAAACTAAAAATAAAGTTTAAAATCCTATCAAATCAGAATCAGTATTCTGAATATTAAAGAAGAAATTCACAAAAATAAGGGCAAAACCCATTGAATGATCATTAGTTAATTAATTTAATATGATTAATAGTATCTGTCTTACATGAAGAGTCAACATAATATGTGATATAAATATTCTAGATGCATTTCTAATAAAATTGGTGGTAAAGGAAGGATGTCTGTTATCACCACTATTTTTTGATATTATGCCAGAAGTGATAGTGAAAGCAATAAGACAAGAAATAAAAGTTAAAGAAATAAGCAAAGACAATCAGTAAATGCATTATTGTTACTTTTTGCAGATTAAATAATTGTTTGATTAGAGAATCCAAAAGAGTCAACTAAAGTAAAATTGAAACAATACTTCATCAAAGTTAGAGGACATAAAATAAATCTGCATTAGTAATCAGCATGTCTGTATATTACCAAAAACAGTTAACAAGAAGAAATAGAAGATAAATTCTTTTCAAAATTACTACAGAATATACAAAATACTCAAGAGTCAAGTTACCATGATGCAAACAGGAACTATATGAATAAAACTATACAACACACTATGTAAATAAAGATTAACTTAAACAATTGGAGAAATGATTTTTTTAGTTGTTTTTCAGTCATGTCTGACTTTCTGTGACTCCACTTGGAATTTTCTTGGCAGAGATACTAAGTGGTATGCAATTTCCTTCTCCATCTCATTTTACAGATGAGGAACTGAGACAAATAGGGTTAAGTGACTTGCCCAGGGTCACACAGCTAGTAAGTTTCTGAGGTGATATTTGAACTCAGATCTTCCTGAGTTCAGGCATAGTACTCTATCCACTATGTTATCTATTTACCCTAATTGGAAAAAAATATGGTTGATTTATTATCGAAAACAGAAAAATCCAAAGCATAAAACTACTGAGCACCATGATTTAATAGCAAGGTTGACAAGTTGCCAGTAAATCAGGTCCTCTATTCCCTCAGTGAATAGAGACCCAGAACAGAGTTTACAGAGTATTCTTATAGGCAAAAATGAGGAACATCAGAAATGAAGCTGATTGGGTAGGGTATCTTGAGACTTTCCATTGCGATCATGGAAAATCATCCTGTGTCAAGAACAGGGAACTTCCACAGAAATGGGGAACTTGGATGGGTAAGCAACACTCAGGGTATGGAGGTTTTTCAGCCCCAGGTTATCTATAATGCCTATGACATATAAGTTACAGCTTTGCTTTTATTGGAAATGAGGAACTTAGCCTCTTAGTTGAGTTCCACAGAAACTGTGTTAAAAGGAAAGTTAGCTAAAAGACAGGCTGGCTGAAGCCTAGAACATCCTGTCAGTCTGAATAGAATCTCATACACACTTCTCAACCTACTATGATTTATAGGAAGTAAACCAGATATGTCCTTTAAAAATGTGCCTAAAAAGAGATGATTGATCAATAACTGAATAATTTTCACAATATTCATTGTTATGAGAAGGCCAAGCCAATATGGAAAAATAAACACTCATAATGAAAATAAACACTTATAACTTATTCAGTGTCATACCTCTCAGACTCTCAAAGAATTACTTTATAAAACTAGAAAAAAGAATAAGGAACTATATCATGTAAAAAAAAATGAGGGAAATAATGGGAAAAAAAGTAGAAAGAAAGGAAACCAGCAGTACAAGGTCTCATACTATACTTCAAAGTAGTAATCATTACAGAAATTTGATACTGGTTAAAAAATAACATATAGAAATAAATATAATAGAACATATAGAAAAAAAAACAAGCATAATCACATAGTATTTATTAAACTGAAAACCCCACATATTTGAGTAAGGATTCAAAAACAAACAAACCCTCCAAAACCTGGGAAAACTAAAAAGCAGTTTGGAAGAAATTAGATATAACCCCAAATTTGATACCATATATCAAGATAAATTCCACATGGTTACATGACAGATAAAAAAGATAAAGAAAAATGGTTATATGCTAATCAGATTGGAAGGGCAAAAAAGAAATTACCTCTTGGAACTATGGTGTTCAGGGAACAGTTCATGACCTATCAAAGAATAAAGAGATTCACAGAAAATCCAATTCAAATTTCTAATTACATAAATTAAAAAAAAACTCTTACATAAACAAAATAAAATAGTTAAATTATATGGGAAACAGTTAATTAGAGGAAAAAACCCCTTGCAGCAAGTTTCTTTTTTTCTGAGGTATAGAAGAAACAATTTAAACTTCACAAGAACAAGAATGATTCCCCAATTGATTGGTGAAAGGATATGAATAGACAGTTCTCAAAGGAAGAAATTCAAGTTCTCAATGGATATATAAAACAATGTTTCAAATCACTAATAATTGAGGTATATGAATTAAAGTGACTCTGAAGTTCCATCTCACAATATCAAATTTTTAAAGA
This sequence comes from Vombatus ursinus, assembly GCF_900497805.2. Classification (NCBI taxonomy): domain Eukaryota; kingdom Metazoa; phylum Chordata; class Mammalia; order Diprotodontia; family Vombatidae; genus Vombatus; species Vombatus ursinus. The sequence goes on from NW_020944605.1 coordinate 2,783,763, forward strand.
TAAAAAAATGAAAATGGAAATTTTGAGGGAGGGGTGGCAAAACAAGCACAGTAATGCACTGTTGATTTCCAGCCTTTCTAAAATCTCCTTTGTTTAACTCAATGATAACACTAATACGTATATAATTCATGGAGATTTTAAAAAGTACAAAAGCACTCATATGCTACAAAATATAGCTCTTTCAAAGAAATGGAAATAAGGGGGTGCCCATCAATTAGGAAAAGGCTGAACAAATTGTTATATGAATGTAACTGAATGTTATTTTATTGTAAAAGAATGATGGAAGGGTAATTCTAGACTCACCTGGAAAGACTTGTATAAAATGATGCAAAGTCAAGTGAGCAGAACCAGACCAACTTATATATAACATCATAAACATTAAAGAACTTTGATCACAGCAGGCAATGAACAACCATGATTCCAGAGAACTGATGAACTATACCACCCATCTCCTAAATGAAAGGTGATAGATTCAAAATGCAAAGTGAGACTATTTTTGGACGGTGTGATTGATCATGCATATTTGTTACAAGAACTTTTTTTTTCATTTCATTTATTGATTGTAGTCAACATTGTTGGTATCATTTTGGAATTTTCTTCAAAAGTGAACCATAAAATAAGGGAGTTAGACTAGGTCAGAGGTGTGAAACTGAAATAGCAACAGAGGCCTCTAATGCATACTTACATAATCCCTGTGGGCTGCCTATTAACTTAGTTTTAAATTATAATATTATCTATGTTTTATTGCTTTAAAATGTTATTTAATAGTTCCCAACTACATTTTAAACTGGTTTGGGTCACCTAGGAATGTTTGGACACAGACTAGATGACCTGTATATCATTTTTAGCTTTAAATTTATGATCCTATGACTCAATAGTAACAATATTAACAATTATTAGTGTTTGTTACGTTCCAGTCACTGTGCTTAGAGTTTTCATAGTTATTATCTTATTTGATCCTCACAACAACCCTGGGAGGTAGGTGCTGTACAAAGGCAGAAAAGGTTAAGGGACTTGCCCATGGTCATGTAGCTAGTAACTATCTGAGGCCTGATTTAAGCTCAGGTTTTCTGATTACAGGCTCAGTTTTTTAACCACTGCATCACCTAGCTGTCTAGATGACATGGAAAGTCACTTCCAGCTTTAAATCTATGATTCTACTCTTGGTTCCACAGATGTTGTTTTGTTTGTTTGTTTGTTTTTTAGCCATCAAGCACCTGTTCTTACAAATAAGAGGCAGCAAGGGAAAGAATTTTCATCGTAAGTGATTGCTGTTCTAAATCAGGGCTTCTTAAACTTTTTTTCATTTCTGATCCCTTCAAGCACTTCTTAAACTGTGGGTCATCCGTCATGACCCACAGTTTAAGAAGTGCTGTAATCTAAATAACTAGGATTAAAGAGGGAGAAGATAAAAATTTACAAGTTATAAGATGAGGCAAGTACCAAGTTTGGAGGAGCGTGTAAAGCTTGATGTCTCTGATGAGACAATCAGAATTCTCCTTTGCTGTGATCTCTAAGGTAAAACTCCCATTGTTGATAGAAGCAAGAAACAAGGAGTTGATGTAGCCAATGAGGTTGTGTGGTGAAAGGGAAAGTGGGTTTTGTTCTTAGGTGTAGGAGAGGCAGCAACTTTGCTGTTTCATCTATCCCATGTCCTTGGGGAGAATGTATGCTTTCAGTAATAAGCCACTGTCCCACAGGGACCTGTACCAGCATGGTGAGGAAAACCTGTTCAATAAAGGAGCAGCAGTCAATTATCTTCAGATACATCTGCTCTGCCATAATTTTGTTTCTGAAGGATACTGCAGATTATGCAAGGATAGAATTAGGAGGGATAACAGATCATCTTGCCCAACTACTTTATTTTACAGATGAGAAAAATGGGCCCAGAAAAGTAGATATACTTGCCCATAGATACACAGGTAGTAAACAGCCCAGCTGGAATTTGAACTCACAGTTTCTGACCGCTGGCACCCCTGTCCTCAATCAATCATTAGGCAAGCTCTGCTAGCCAAGCTCTCTCATTGGATGCTCTCAAAAGTAAAAATCACCAGAGACTTTAACTTATTATTCAAGGCATCCCATCTAAATATCAATAAGACAGGCATACAAATGAAAATAAGGTCTAAAGTTAAGTAATGTGCTCAGGGTCATCCAAAGAATAGGACTTTCAGTCCCTGGCAAGTGCTATCTGATTAACTCTACCAGCATATGTAAGCAGTGCAGAGATTTTTTTTTTTAAATTACGAGTAGAAATAAGTTCGGTATTCTTAGCACATATTTCCATGTCAAATTTAGGAGACATCAAGTCCCAGGAATTCAACCCTCTAGCTGTGATTTGCTATTTGTGATGGCCAGTTGGCTCATTCAATCACAGAAAGATCAAGCACATATTAACTGCTAAAGGGCAAAGTTGTGAGGTAAGAGCAAATAGTCAGACGAAAATAGAAAGAATGCTTCCCCAGATGGCCTTGATGGTCAATAAGATTTTTTAAAAGGTGCAGGGAACTGTTTTATATAATATTCAAGAATATCTTATCAATGTGTAATGTGGGAAAACTCACAGACAGGGTCCATTCCTTAGAGCATACATAGATATTCCTTGCCTAATTCTATTTAACTGCACAGGAACTTAAGGGGTGGAGACCCCACATCTCATCATGCATGACTAACGGGCTTGCACTGTGTGATGATGAAGAGTTCCCTAATTGGCTATTGAGCCAGAACTCATTAGTAATAGAAAAGAGGCAACTCATCCCTCTGTCATTCTCTTTCCTTCCCAATAGCAAAGGAGATAGGACTTGCTTGAGCTTCGCTCTGAGAACTGGGTAGGGGATAGGCAGCTGATCCTTTCTCCCTTCTGGCCATGCAGGTTGTGAGCACATGGCTGTCCTGTGTTACGTTTTCTTTCCTAATCTTAAGCAAACACAGATCCCAAGTAAAATTGTGAGTTCTGAAAGGTCTCAGAAAGCCTGTGAGACAGAAGTGACAGCATCCCTGGAGTAGCAGTGGCAAATGCCCAGGAAACTGTTTGCATCAACATAGGAGAGGCACATTGATGACAGACATATACACAGTGATAGTCATCAGAGGAAAGGCAGCCTCAGGGAATAGGACCTTGTGGGAGAGAAAAATGTCAGCCATGGGCTCAAGAAAGGCACATTTTTTTGGAAGCCAGCTAAGCAGCTGACCCCGGAGACAGCTATCACCATGGTGTATTATGCTGTTACTGAGAAAGGTCTTCCAGTTCCAGGAGTTTTAAGTTTCTACCTAAACAACCTATTTCATATATTCTTCCTTCTCTTGACTCACATAGGTGCCATCCTAGTGTAGCCCTTCATCACATCTCACCTGGATTATTGCAAGTAGCCTTTTATTTGGTAACCCTACCTTATACCTCTCCCCATCTAATATATCCTCCATTCTGCTGCCATAGTTATTTTCCTAAAGGATGGATCTGACCATGTCATCACAATCATCCACCTAATAAAATCCATTAGTTTCCCATTACCTTCATGATCAAATATAAATTCCTTTGCTAAAGCCATCATGATCTATTCCAGGGGTGGGGAACTTGAGGCGTCGAGGCCACATGTGGCCTTCTAGATACTTGCATATGGCCTTTTGACTGAGCCCAAGTTTTACAGAACAAATCCTTTTATAAAGGAAATTTGTTCTGTGAAGTTTGGATTCTGCCAAAGGGCCACACTTGAGGACCTAGAGGGCCACTCGTGCCCCTGAAGCCTCAGGTTCCCCACTTTTGGTATTCCTTCCTTTCTAGTGTAATACTTCATCCCTTCAATAAACACTCTGATATAGCTCACTGGTCTATTTGCCATTTTTTACATGTCACTTCATCTCTCTAGGCAGCTAGATGATGTTGTGGATAGATTGATGGGCCTGGTTTCAGGAAGAATGGAGTTCAAATGTGGCCTCTGACACTTACTCAGATGTGTGATACTGGGCAAGTCACTTCACTTTTGTTTGCCTAAGTTTCATCAATTTTAAAATGTGTTTAATAACAACACTTACCTCACAGGGTTGTTGTCAAGACCAAATGAGATGGTATTTGTTAAAAATCACTTAGGACAGTATCTGTCATGTAGTAGATGCTATATAAATGCTTATTCCCTTCTCAACTCCGTATTTTTGCAATAACTGTCTCCTATACTTGTAGCTATTTGGTTCCCTGGCTTCCTTTAAAAGTCAGCATAAATCACACTTTTTGCAGGAGGCATTTGTAAATACCTCCCTTGCCCTTCCTCAGTTTCTAGTTCCTTTCTTCTGAGATTACTTCCCATCTACTCTGAATATATGCAATTAGCTCGATATATATGTGTCTTACCCCATTAATATGTGAACTCCTTAAAAGCAGGGTCAGTGTTTCTTTGTTTCCCTAGCACTTATCATAATAAATGGCACATAGTGAATGATTAATAAAGGTTTACTGACTAACCGCTATATGTTTTTTTTTCTACTTATGTGCCTCACTACTATTTTTCTCTAAATTTCATCTTACATTTTTCATTAACGCTGTATGTATTTATGAGACAGTAATCCCCAGGATTATGAAGGGAATGTTCTGCATAAACTGTTCATATTGTGCCATCTTAGTAAATCCTTTTCTAAAAAGCCTTATTAAGTCTATTGATTGATTGTTGGGGGAAGTACATTGGTGGGGGCTCACTAGTCATAGACCTATAGGGTTATCCCTGGATCTGTAAGAGTTCTTGATTTGTGGAGACCCCCAAAACATGTATGAGTACATTTGGAACAGTATCCCAAAAGAAATGATAAATGCTAATTGTAGACATGACTTCCATGGTGTAGTCTCATTGACAAAACTAATTTAGGGAAGAGGGGAAGAAAGAGAAGAGAATAAGCATTTATATAGTACTATAATGTGCCAGTCACTGTGCTAAGAGCTTTTCAAATACTATCTAATTTGATCTTTACAACAATACTATGAGATAGATGCTGTTATTTCCATTTTACAACTGAGGAAATAGATAAATAGATGAAATGATTTGCTCAGGGTCATGCAGCTAGTAAGTGCCAGATGCTGAATTTGAACTTGTCTTCCTGACTCTAGACCCATCTTTCTATCCACTTTGCAATCCAGCTGCTTATCATAGGGAGTCATTCTGATATGATGATACTATTATGTATATAGCCTGACAAAATGTATCAAACTATGAAGGATTGCCTATAATTCTATTATTTCTTAATCAAAAACTTTCTTAAAGCATATATCATTTTTCCAAAAGACAAAGTAACAAGCAAAATATAGGGACCAGTTACTTCCATACTGGACTTCTCAGTACTATTCCTCAAGTAGATGCCAAAACCACACAGAGACAATAGCTGTCAGCAATTTATTTACTGAAACATGAGAGAATTGAGAGAATTGTGTAGCCAAATTGACTCCATTTTGTAAAACTGACTCTATTTTGAGACTTGTTTCATTTTCCTAGAAATTCTACCTTCTTGCTAATAATGGGAATTAAGTGACATCCTGTTTCACGTCCAGAAAAGTCCACTTGCTGGTTCTCTCCTCTCTCAACTCTCAAAATTCACTCGTCTCCCTCCCAACTCAGAAAGTCCTTAATTTTTCTACCAGTTAGAAATCAGATTACCTAATCTTGTACCCTGATTTATGTCCTGTTAATTGTTTGCTTTGATGCACACAAATCTGTCTCTTCCTACATTTGGGGTCCAATGCTGGCTGAGAAGCCTGATTCCAGTGTGTCATGCAATTCTCATGCAAGGCTTAATAAATCAATATGCTTAGAAGCTTGAACATTAAAAACTCCCCAGAGTATTCTGGGCTTTTCATTGAGTAACTTTTTTGTGGGAGACTGAGCTAGAGGTTGGACTACCACAACTCCCCACTCAATCTCAAATTCTTCCAAGCTAAGGCAAGGTTTATCCCTACATTGATGGGGATGGTTTACCCTAATCTTGCTGAGGAGGGGTTCCTCCCTTTAACAGAATTCTGGAAATAGTAAAATATTTAGAATTCCCTAAAATTCATTTTGGCATGGGACTAGGAAGAGAACATTCTCTTAAGGACATCCCTTTAAGAAGTTCTTATTGTTCTGGAAATAGTCATAGCTTTCCACAGGAGTGGTGGAGGTGACTAAAAGAGAGAGCTCTCAAATTTTGCTAAAACATATAAAAATTCAAATGCGTTGTAAAATTGGCCTGAAGAAGGGACTTTTGATTATGGCAAATTAAAGGCTTTCAGATCAGACTCTCAGTAGAAGATAAGGAGGCTAACGAGTATGCATTTGTCTTAACATTTTGTTTGTCTTGTGTTTGTAGATTTTGCTACATTGAAAGATTTCTAACGGGAAAATGCATCCAGCCAGAAAAATTGCTGAAAAGCTGAAGCCAAAGAGTTTGGCATGCTGGGGAAAATTAATGAAGTTTCATATTTGAAGGAATTCTCCCAGCTTCCTATAAATTGATACTAAATTCTCTGACCCAGTAAGCGGGGCTAATTCCCACTTTAGGGTTTTTAGCAAGAGATTAGGTTAAGGGAAAAAAAAATCTCCAAGGTATTTTCTGTCATTTCAGCCCTGGTCAGATTGAAGTTATAGAGATAAGTCAGATAATCAAAGAAAGGAAAACTTTTTTTGGTTTGTAGAAATTTATAGCATTACAAATTAGTAACTGAAATGTAGTATCTTTACAATAGATTTCCAAATTGTGGTAACTGCTGAAAACATCTTAGTAGATTTTAGAGGTTTGTAGATTAAGTTTAAGCACCTTGCTCCCCTTTCTGGAGGGAAGGATTTGGAGTTCGGAAGAAGTCTGAAAAGGGTCTATTAATGTTAATTAATAATGTTAAGGGAAAATTTAGAGCTGTTATCACTCATTCCCTGGGATTGATAGAGCTGCTTTTTCAGGGCAATAAAGGAAAGTGGTTTCACTGATTAAAAAGAAAAGAAAAGAAAAAAATGAGTTTGCAGTTAGTTTAAATTTATGTGGTGCTTAAGAACTGCCTCTTATTAACCCTTTCTTGACAATAAAAAGAGAAAAAGCTTGCTGAAATCAGGGTGCAACTTAAAAATGAATAAAATTTAATTAAGGTATGAAAAGAGAGATTTTTTTAACAAAGAGGAGCCATGAAGAGAGAATAAGAAATCCCATCCCTACCCACATGGGACCACCTCTGCCATCCCATCCCCATTGTTCATACCCCCACCCTGTTCTGGATAATGGAAATAGATATTCACAACGATGGGAGGGAGAAGAACCAAGAACTTAGGAATGTCTTTGGGAAAGCCTTAATTAGAATTTTCAAGGCATTTTATAATAGAATTAATTGTTTAGATAAGTTAGAATCAAAGTCATCAAATAATATTAGATGAAAAAGCTCTTAGAAACCCCAAAAGATAATAGTATTACAATTATTCAGGGTTGTTTGAATATTTTGTGCTAAATTACAGAGGAAAAATATGATAAGTAAAGATTAGTTCTTTAGATATTCTGGGATAGAATTGGTAAATATAGTACTCTTCGAATTCTGAGGATGTATTCCTATCTTTGAAACCTCCTGTACTCCAAATCAGGGGATAAAAATTCAAGGCCAATGCTGCTACTTGGAGCCTTTCCCTATCTTTCACCCAGGGATTGAAACTGAAAAAACCTCAGGAAAAGGTGAGAGGATGGAACTTGATTATGAACACAAAAGGGATTGATTTGGCTTTTTAGGTGATTTAAAAGGAAAGAAAGAAAAAGGTGTAGAGAGCTGGGAGTACTACTGAGAATCTTTGGAAATGAACTAATTGATTAACAATGGGCTATAAAATTTTGAAGTGCTGCCAACTAACAGCTTTTTTCAATTTTCAGTTTTAGATTTTAAATGTTACCACTAGTGATTAATGTGTTATTTAGGTTAAATTTTGTTCTAGAACTAAATAGCATAGTTGTAGTAAATCAGAACCTAACACAAGCTGCAATTGTTATATGACATTAAGAAATTTATTAACTGTGTGACCTTAAGCTAGTAACTTTACCTCTGTTTGCTTCTATTTCCTAATTTGTAAAGGGGATAGGATTAGCACTCACCTCCGAGGGTTGTTGTGAGGATCAAATTATATGATTTTGAAGTGATTATCATATGCCAGGCACAGATTTTAGCAGAATCACCTAGGAATATCTACAAGTGACTTGGGACCAAAGATGCAGAGCTCCTTTCAGAACTATCCTGGAAATGAGACCCATTCCGTTATGTCCACAAGAAGATATTTCTAGGGACCAGATGACTATATGGGACATATGGGACTTAAGACAAACTCTGCTGATTAAATAGACATAAAGAGGAATAGAGACTTGCTGTTATTTATTATTGATTATCATTTGGCCTTTTTTTCATGGTGTTTACTGAAATTATCTGAATGACATGTAAATCTCCCCTCTCAAAATTAGTCCATTGTAAGCCCTCTAAGTACTTTGATCAGTAGCTTGACTTAGTAAACTTATAGAATCTATTTAACAAGATTTGTCTCCTTGGAGAATATCGTAACTATTGCTATTAGATGTTGTAATAGCTGTTGTAATAAGCTATTTGAGAGGATGCTTTCCCATGGTCTTTTCTTGATACATAATGTTGATAGTGAGTATGAGAACACTGAAAAACCTTATAAATCTGGCTTATGGACAAGTTACCCAGGGGGTGAGCAGCCTGGATTAAAAGGAAGATTTGAGAGAATTGTCAGAATTTTGTGAATCAAACTGGCTCCATCTTGTAAACTGAATCTATTTTGAGACTTAAGTTTCATTTCCCTATAAATTCCATCTGCTTGCCAATAATGGGAATTGATTGACATCCTGTTTCCCATCTGAGAAAGTCCACTTGCTCTTTCATCCCCCCTCCTAACTCAGAAAGTTCCTAATCTTTCCCCCAATTAGAAATCAGATTACCGAATCTTATATCCTGATTTATAACCTGTTAATTGTTTGCTTTTAATGCACAAAAATGTGTCTCCTCCTATATTGGAGTCCAGTGCCAGCTGAGGAGCCTGATTCTGATTTGTTGTGCAATGGTTATGCATTGGTTAATAAATCGATATGCTTAGAAGCTTGAAACTTTATTTTCTCAGGTATTCCAGATTTAACCCATTACAAACATTTCTGAAATACTCCATACTGAAGACTCATTGCCAATTCAAATAAGAGCATAGACCCTTATTAGAGAAACACGCCCAAAGAATTCCCTTAGGTGGTATTAAGGAGCAGACACCTCTTTTCTGCCTCACCTCCTATTTTTTGCAGCTTGTGATTTTTTTCCTTTTTATAATATTAGAGTTTAACTGTGATCTGTCCCTATAAGATGGATCTTGAAATTTCTCTGATCAATATCCTGAGTGTTTTATGAATCACAAGAAGCATGGTGTCATATAAAATGTCTATATTTGGCATCAGAAAAGCCAGATTAAAAATTCCATTTCTAGTAATTATTATCTGCGAGACCTGAGGCAAGTAATGTTAAGTCTCTGGATTTCCCTTTTTCCAGTTGTAAAATAAAGAGCTTGATCTAGACAAACATTAAGGTCCCTTCCAGCTCTAAATTTAGGATATTATGATCCAAGGCATTCACTAATATCATTTTGAGCCCCACCTCTCACTTATTTTACATTATCTGAAATTCTGTTGCTTATATGTAGTAAACTAATTATTAGTTAATTTTATATTCTTCATATTTTTTCCACTTCTTCTGAGAGGACAGCTTCCTGAACACTAGGTAAATCTTCTTTGGAAAATTCATGGGATTATATAGGGAATTATACTATAGACAATGAAAAGGCATCAAGAAAGAAGAGTAAGTATGATTGATGGGAGTACTTACATCTTGAGAATACCAATTTTTTGAAGTGTTAAAATAAGTCTTTTTTGAAAAATCCATTTTGATTCCCTTCATTGTTTCCAATGTGGTTCCTGTGGGGTATGTGAGGAACCTATGCCTTCCATTCACTCATTCCACTGTCTTGATGGAAGTCTCCCAGCAGACAATACTTTTCTAACAGCATAAGTAGTAAGTGAAAAGGCATAAAGAAATAAAGTCTAAAGTGCAGAATTCCACTTGGAGAAGCCATTGTGTTGAGATAACTGGATATCTTTGAGGTAAAGAACACATTTCTTCCTTACATAGTGATTAGGTATGTAAGGTAACAGTATTATTTTTTTTCTCATTTTGTATGGAAGCATTAACAAAATGGCATGCTCATTAAAGCATGAAGACAGATACTCTGCAAATAGAAATGTGAAATGCTGGTACTTAATAAACTATGACATTTGAATTGTCTGTCTTAAATCTTTTAACAAACCCTGATAAACTGAAAAAATATTTCTAAGCTTGAAAATTTTAGAAACTTATGTTTCATCTTAAAGAAAGCACTTTTTCTATGAAAATGAAATACAGAAAAGTTTCAAATACTCAGTGTTATCTGAACAGGTTCAAGGGATACTTCTATTATATCTTGATATTGTGGCATCTACTTAATCTTTAAGAACGCGTGATTTCATCAGTATGGGACTCTGCCTGTGGATATAGATTGTATCTCCATCCATGCTTCTGTAGATGACATTCATAAATTGCTGTGTATCAGAAAACACCTGCTGGTGAAGCATCAAAGAAGACATGCAATCAGTATAGTGGTACCATGTTTCTGACTGCTATGAGATCCATTGTGGATTGAGGATTTGGAGAATGTTTTGATTCAGAAGTCCTTGATTTCAAACCTGTGTTTCTCCATGGTGCCTGAAATTCCAGGAAACACTCACTAGTCTTAGGAAACATTCTCTTCTAAAAAACTCACATATCTTGAGAACTTAATTCACACATTTCTGGAAATTAATCACATTGCTTGTCTCCAAACTACTGAGTTCTTATATATGCTTTGAGGGAATGTGATCTTTAATTATAGGGAAAATGGTTAGAGAAAGCCTGGGTAAAGGTTCTGAAGTGGAAGCTGAAGGCGGCCTTTAGGCCTTGGACATCTAAAGAGAGAGAGGTCCTAGTAGAAAAGGTAGTTGAAGGGGGCATGGAAGTAGAAATAGATAAAATTTGCCATGTATAAACATCTATATGTATTGTGTCCCTTATTAGACTGAAACCTCCTTGAGAATAGGTGGGTTTTCTTTTTGTTTCCCAATTCCCTAGCATAATTCCTGGCACAGAGTAAGCACTTAATAAGTTCTTGCTTATTTGAATAATTATACTACCATCACCATCAAAAATAGTACTATAGTACTTGCATTTCTAATACTACTACTAGTTACATCTTACTCTTTTTATTCACTTAAAATAAGTTATATTATCTACACTTACTTTAGTCCATAGAAATAACTGAGTAAAAACCAGCAAGGTAGAGCCTTATCCCACAACCATTTCCATCTGAACTGCCATGGGAGAAAAGAGATGAAGATGAGAATATGATAAAAAAGCATTTATTCATCAGAAAGTCTCTGCCCTCAAACAGTTTATATTTTTGTTTTTGGGTGAGGCAATTGGGGTTAAGTGACTTGCCCAGAGTCACACAACTAGTAAGTGTTATGTGTCTGAAGCCAGATTTGAATTCAGGTCCTCCTGGCTCCAAGGTCAGTGCTCTATCCACTGATAGAGCCACCTAGCTGCCCCAAGAGTTTATATTCTAACAGTGAAGATAACACATATAGGAGAGTGGTGCCAAGGTAGGGTTATTTTGCTTTGGAAAGTCATAGAGATGGGCAGTGGAGCCATAGAGGAGTTTGTTGTCACACTCTTTTTAGTAGCAAAGGTAATATTAATTTGATTATAGTTTCAGAACTGGAAAAGGGTTGGGGTGGGAGATGTTTTGAAATATGTGGTTTGTTAAAAAAGATGACTTGAGAATTAAGGGGAAACATGGATGCAATTTGTTTGAAGGTGTAAGTCATGAGGCACCTACCAACCAGAGAAGATCAAGACCTCATGGCCTGAGTCCTACAGCTGAAAAAAGTTAAAGTCTTCAGGCCATTCTCCCTGGTTTTTTACCGAAAAGTGACTGGCAGAAGATGGCCAGGGAGTGATAAAAACTGACATTTATGCAGCGTTTTAAAGTGTACAAAGAACATTAAATACGTTATCTCATTTGACTCTCCCAATAACCCCATATCATTATCCCCATTTTGCATATGAAAAGAAGTAGGATCAAAGTGGTCAAATGATTTGCCCATTGCTCACTAATTGATAAAATAAAAGATAAAATAAATAAATCTGTTTTATATCATTATATTTCAGTATATCCAGGATACTCAATACAAAATGGGTCTTAAATAAGATGTCTCAATTAACTTGTTTTGATTAAAATGGGTGACTTGCAGATGAAAATTGAGGGGCAAGCCAAATTGTTAGGCCAAGGCAGTTTTGCAGAGGAGATGAGTTGTTTTAGGTTCATATTAGGCAATAAATGCTCAGTAAAAAACAAACAAACAAACAAAAACAAAAACAAAAACAAAAAAAAGAGCCTTGCTGAATTGAAGGACTCCATTTGTACATCCTCTCCTGAAGCTATCCAGACTTGAAAGCTATGCCAATGGAACACAAATTTTGGATGGTCCTATGAAACTGTAAAAATATACAGTATAACCTTGATAACAGCCTATTTGTCATAAAAGCATTAGCCTAATTAAGTTTAGAAGCATAACACAGAAGAGAACAGAATGAAATTCAGAAGAAAATGTAGATGAGCAGTAAAGCTGTTAAAATAACATGTTGCATTTATTATAAAATTTAAATCAAACTATACATAATAGAGAATTGTAGGTTCATACATAATACTATCCTCTCCCCACCCCCCACTCTGTTGTATTCCGCATATGGAAATTTGATTATTTGGGCTACTATTTGGTAAGTTCAGAATGAAAAAAAAAATAAAATTCTTAAAAAAGACACAAAACAAAACAAAAAAGTTTGGAAGTTTTATAAACTTCTAAGGACAATAATTTGGGTGGGGGGATTGGAGGATAAAATAATTCACAGAAAGCATTGGAAAGAATAATAAAACTTGGTGTCATAAGACCTGAATTCGAATCTTTGCTCTGTTATTATGTAATCTTGGGACAAGTGACTTAGCCACACTAGGCCTCGGTTTCTTCTTTTGTGAAATGAGGGGCATAGATCAGATGACTTCTGATTTCCTTTTTAGCTACTACTGTTGATTGGTGGTTATTGGTATTAATTGAAGGAGAATTCCCTTTAATTTTTTGAAATATTGGTTTCTATCTCATTCAAATAATTAACAGCTTTGGGAAAGAAATACATGGAGCAAAGAAGAAAAAGGACACCCACCGAGCCAGGCGGCTCAGCCAAATCAACCCCAGCAATCAATTCAATGACAGATGTCATAGCCAGACCTCCCTCACATCTGCCCCAACGTTTTCAAGTACTGCTGTTGTTGAGAAGTCCTAAACATCATGAGAAAGAGCAAAGAGAAAATTAGATAATTTTACTGCTGGGTTCTTCCAGTAGGACCATGTCAGACTCAAGAATCTTCCTACTGGAAGAGAGCCAGCCAATATCCCAGCCTTTGCCTACACTGGCAGTACACCACTGGGCTGTGGGTTCACAAGTACTGCAGTGATATTACAAATAAATGCAGCATCATTACAAAGTAATGTCATACCACCAGCTGAAAGATAGATTTGGACTTAAGCCAGTGGAGCTTTTTAAGGAGATTTCTCCTGGCAGGATTTCAAACACTCAGCCTGATACTTATGAAGTTCTTTTTTGGGGGGGAGGGAGAAAAAATGAAGGGCACTGGTGTTTCATCTCTTATGCTGCTCCACCCTATGCTTAATTGAGTTCTCATACCTCACATGGAATATGAGCATCACTGCATCAATATAGAGCATAGTTATAGGTTTGCAATGTCCTAAATATAGGCAGGGACATTGCAAAACTATAACTATGTTCTATATTTGAATTTTTGCGACAAATTTTTAAAGGCCTGCTCCTATCTATGGCTGGATAGAGTTCTAAGCTGATGATCAGAATTTGCATTAAACTAGTTCTGGAACACAAATAACAAATGTTAATGATATAAAGGTGATAACTATGGAGGAAGATTGTAATCATTAACTTATGAGCTCCTTGGAGGCAGGGATTGTCTTTTGCCTCTTTTTGAATCTATAAGCAATTAGAACAGTGCCTGGCACACAATAGGTGCTTAATAAATATTTATTGATCATTGATTGATTGATGAAAGTGTTCTGACATTTACAGTATCAGGTTAGAATATACTTCTGGGAATTCTGTGAAGCATTTTGAAGTTTCTAAGGCTGTAATAAACTTCAGTTCTAGTCTAGTAAACCCTGTTATTCTGGTCCTGGGCAACTCTTGAGCAAAAAGATGCCAAGATAGATCACAGTTGTTTTGGATGAAACTGTTACAAAGGGAGGAAAGATCCAAGTCAGCACCTTGAATTTCACCCAGGATGAGTCTGGTATCTGGGCTGGATATAATTCACAGGAGTTGCATGCTCCATACTCTTAGCCTAACCATCTGTTCTGCATCATACTGATTTTGTGTAGGGAGCAATTCAGTCAGTTCATTCTCAACCAACCATGCAAATTGGACACTGGGATCATAGAGCCAAACTGTCTGACTTAAATGAACAAGTCCAGCTTGCCTTAGGAGAGCAAAAGTGTCTAATGTGAATGTTTCTTGAGCCAAAACTATCTCAGCTTGTTGCTTTATAAAAATAGAGCAAGTTGTGCATTTATCATAACTTTCATTCATTAGAGATGGAAGGCCCACAAAAGTTATTTCGTCTAATCTTCCAAATGTAGCAATTCCCTTTCCAACATTCCAGAAGACCTCATTACTACAATTACTGTTACTGATACTTGTATCTTACATCCTCTTGTAGGATGTGACATGTAGGATGTACTTTATAATTACAAAAGGCTTGCATCCGTTGTGTATTTTGATCTTTACAATAACTCTGTGAAATAGGTAGCACAATTTTGCCTCTAATATTTTACAGATGAGAAAATTGTGACTTAGAGAGATTAATGGCAAAGTTCTATTAGAACATGACCAGCGATGCTGTAGATAGCTGGAGAAAGCCCTGCAAGTTTACTAATGGGTCTGCACCTTCATTTGTCTAGTATTCCAGTTTTCAAATTTCACAGTCATCCTTGACTCCTCGCTTTTCCTAATCTTCATATATCCAATCAGTTGCCACATCATGTCCATTCTACCACGATGATAACTCTCATATCTATTTCTTTCTCACTACATACACAACTGCCACCTTAATTCAGGCCCTTGTCACCTCTCACCTTGAATATTACAGTAGTGTCTTGATTGATCTCCCTACCTAAACTATTTTTTTCCAGTCCAATCCAAACTCCACACTGACGCACAGCCATCTTCCTAAAGTATAAGCCTGAGTAAGTCACTCTTCTGCTAAATAAAAAAACATTGGTGTCCTATTACCTCAAGAGCTAAATACAAACTCTTGCTTGGCAATAATTCCCTTCACAACTTGGCTCCAAATTGCTTTCTAATAAGACTAGTTTAATTACACATTATTCCCCTTTATTCATTCAACTAGAAGAAACCCAAGCTTTAGCCAAACTGGCCATATTGCTGTTTCTCACACATGGTACAGAATCTGTCATCTGTATGCCTCTGCACAGACTTTCCCAGATGCCTGGAATCTGCTCCCTCCTTGTCTTTGCCTCTTAGGACCACTAGTTTCCTATAAAGTTCAGTTCAAGTGTCACATCCTACAAGAGGCATTTCTTGAATCCCGCTCTCCCAGCCACTACTGCCTCACTCCTTAAATTAACTTGTTTTTATTTATTTATTTTCAATGTTTATAAATAAATGTACATGTTTTCTCCTCACATAGAATATAAGCTTCTTGAAGTCTGAGACTGTTTTAGTTTTGACTTTTACCCATAGCACCGGTTGTGGCAAACTTTCTGAACTGATGGTCAGCTCGCTATTTAATGAGGAAGACTGTTCCACTCAAGTCAAGCTCTGTTTGGAAGTTCTTCCTTTAACTAAGATGAAATCAGAAATCTCCCTTAGAACTTCTATCCATTTGGCCTAGATCTGTCCTCTGGAACAAGACAGAATACATATGTTTAAACATTCGTCCACATATATTTGCAAAATAATAATCTTATATCTTAATTATGTTTTTTCCACCTGATTTAATGTCCATAGTTCTTTCAGCAGGTCTGCATATGACATGGTGCTATCAGGCAAGGTTGGTAGCATAGGTGAAGGCCTGATGGCCCCATATTTGGAATGAGGCATATTCACTAATTACCAATTTCTCCTTTAACTTACTTTAGGAGCATGACTTTCCTTCAGTTAACGCCTCCACTCAGTCTCTCATTATGCAGACAGCAATTTAAAATGAAAAAAAGACAATGAAGGGACTAAATCCTGCTTTCTCCAATCCCTTATACTGTTGTTGTTGTTGTTGTTGTTGTTCAGTTGTTTCAGTCATGTCTGAATTTTCATGATCCTTTTAGGGTTTTCTTGGCAAAGATACTGGAATGATTTGCCATTTCTTCTCCAGCTTATTTTACAGATGAGAAAACTGAGGCAAACAGTGTTAAGTGAATTGCCCAGGGTCATACACCTGCTAAATATCTGAGGCCAGATTTGAACTCACAAAGAGGAGTCCAGCACTCTATCCACTGTACCACCTAGCTGCTCCAATGCCTTATATGACACATGTCTGTTGACTCAAAACTCAATACCCTATAAAGGAAGATGGTCCAGAGTGACATGATTTTATCTAAGTTTTAAAGAAGAGGAAAAAGAAGGGAAGAGGAAGAGGAAGAGGAGGAGGAGGAAGAAGAAGAAGAAGAAACAGAAGAAGAAGAAACAGAAGAAGAAGTAGTAGTGAAGGAAAAGGAGGAGGAAAGGAAGGAAGGAAGGAATATTAAAGTCAAAGTTATTGGGTAAAGGGAAGTTAGAGGTGGGAGTACTTGAAATAGATGATTGGACCTCCAGAGGGAGCTACCTCAGGGATATCTAAGAAAACTTGGGCTGGGGAGGTGTCTTAGTCATGTACTATGCCAAGTAACACTCTGAGCTCTATCACTAAATCCTGCACTATTAATTGGTTTTGCCAGACTGGAATTAGCCACAGCATCTCAAAACCATGGGATTTTAGCGTTTGATACTAGGAATGACATTCAACATCAACTACTCCAGTAATTCTTCACATTTATTGCTATAGATCTATTTAGCAATAAGGTGAATCTTATAGACCCTTTTCCAGAATATTTTTATTTAATTTATTTTTGTTGTTTAATTTTAATCTTTATTTATATTATTCTCATATCATTGTCATTAAAAAATCTCTTTTCTACCCCTACCCAGTGATCCATTTCATAAAAATATTTCTAAATGGAGATTTAAAAAAAATCAGCAAAGCTAATCAACATATCAGATGTGACTGACTGTACAATATTCCACACTCTTAGGATATCACCTCTACAAAGAAGGAAAGTTGCATTTTCTCATTTCTTCTCTGGAGCTAAGTCTAATGATTTTAATTATACATCATTCAATTTACTGATATTTTCCTTTGACATTATTGCAGTCATGTGTATGTGTGTGTATATACATGTACACTATATATATAATGTATGTATATATGTGTCTGTGTGTGTATGTATGTGTATATATATATGTGTGTGTGTATATATATATGTATATATTCTGGTTCTGCTTACTTCATTCTGCATCAGTTCATTTAAGGAAATGACCCTACCTTTTTTTTTAAACAATGCTTTGTTTTTTAATTATTTTTTTTCAATTAATATTAATTTGTTTTCTTTCCCTGGCACCCTACGCCTACTCCCACACTCCTACTCCCACAATGGAGAAAAAAAAACATGGGAACAAATATGCATATTTAAGCAAAACAAACTCCAATATTGACCATTTCCAAACATGCAGTCATCATCTTATCTAATCCTTGATTTTATAGATGAGGAAATTGAGGCATGGAGTTATTTGTCTAGGAACATGGAACTAGTAAGTGTAAATTAGTTTTGCTGAGCTGCTTCCTTCCATCTCCCCACTGCCTTATAAAAAACTTTATTATACAGAATGACTCCCTGACTTTTGACTCTAACTCTTCTTGGCTTGATTCCAAATCAAGTGATCTATTATAACATATGATTTTGCTTTCCAATCTTGTCATTCCTTTATAGATTTGGTGACCATATTTTCTTTTTTTTTCTTTTAAAGTATTTTAACATTTTTTTAAAGTTTTGAGTTTCAAATTCTATCCCTCCCTGCCTTCATCTTTCCCATTACCCCTCCCTGAGATGGTAAGCAATTAGATATTGGTTATACATGTGTAATTATGTAAAACATTTCCCATACTAGCCATTTTGCACAAGAGTTGAATAAAAGAAAAAAAAATTGAAAGAAAGTTAAAAAATAGCATGCTTCAGTCTGTATTCAAACAATATCAGTTCTTTCTCTGGACGCAGATAGTATGCTTCATCTTTAGTCCTTTGGGATTGTTTTAGATCATTGTATTGCTGAGAATAGAAAGGTCATTCAGAATTCTTCATTGAACAATGTTGCCCTTACTGTGTACAACATTTTTCTGGTTCTGTTTACTTGACTATACATCAATTCATGTAAGTCTTTACAGGTTTTTCTGAAATCATCCTTCTTGTCATTTCTTATAACACAACAGTATTTGATTATAATCATATACCACAACTTGTTTAATCATTCCCCAATTGATGGGTGTCCCTTCAGTTTCTAATTTATTTTTTTTAGGGATAACCCAGAGGTTTTTTTATTATTAATTTATTTTGATTTATCAACAATCACTTCCATAAGTTTTTGAGTTTTAATTTTTTTTCCTCCTCCCTCTCTACCTCCCTCCCCAAGATGGCGTGCAATCTAATATAGGCTATACATATACATTCTTATTAAACATATTTTCACATTAATGATGTTGTAAGTAAGAATTAGAACTAATAGGAGGAACCACCAGAAAGAAGAAACAAAACACAACAGAAGAAAAAAAATAGCAAATAGTATGCTTTGATCTACATTCAAACTCCATAGTTCTTTCTTTGGATGTGGATATCATTATTTCTCATGAGGCTTTTGGAGATGTCTTATATCCTTGTATTGCTGAGAGGGGTTAAGTCTATCAAAGTCAGTCATCACTCAGTGTGGCTGTTATTATGTACAACATTCTCCTGGTTCTTCTCACTTCACTCAACATCAGACCATACAAGTCTTTCCAGGTTTTTCTGAAGTCAGCTTATTCATCATTTCTTATAGCACAATAGTATTCCATTAGATTCATATATCACATTCACAGTTATGATTGCTATCTGTATCTTTCTCTCTATTCTTTTCCCCTCCTGTTTGTGCTTTTCTTTCTCCTTTCTTCTTTTCCCTCCCCACTAATGTTTTGCTTTTGACCACTGCCCCCCTTGGTCCCACCTCCCTTCTATTAGCCCCCTCTTTTTTCTTTCCCCTTTTCCCTCCTACTGCCTATATGGCATGTTAGATTTCTATACCTAACTGATTATGTTATTCCCTTCTTGAGCCAAATCTGATGAGATCAAGGTTCAAACAATGTTAATCTCCCTCCCTTCTTTCCCTCTGCTGTAATAGGTTTTTGTGCCTTTTGCTGTGATGCAATTTACCCTTGTCTGACTCCTCCTTTCCTTTTCTCTTAGTACATTTTCTTAGTTAGGTCAGATTAATTCACTTACTTGGATCCATTTAACCCACTTGATTAGATTTTTTTCATCATTACATCAAAGTCAATTTATACCCACCCCCTTTATGTATGCCCCTTTAACATGATGTGGTATTTTCTCTTCGACCTGGTAATTTGGAATTTGGCTACTATATTCCTTGGTGTTTTCCATTTGGGATCTTTTTTTAGGAGGTGATTGGTGGATTCTTTCTATGGCTATTTTACCCTCTGGTTCTAGGACCTCAGGGTTGTTTTCCTTTATGATTTCCTGAAAGATACTGTCCAGGCTCTTTTTTTCATTATGATTTTCAGGTAGACCAATAATTTTTAAATTGTCTCTCCTGGATCAATTTTCCAGGTTAGTTATTTTACCAATGAGATATTTTACATTTGCATTTATTTTTTCATTCTTTTGTTTTTTTCCTTTTCCAAACTATTGACTGTCCCTAGCATACCTCTCATTTCTTTTTCCATTTTTTCTTTTACCTCTTTCATTTGACTTTTAAAATCCTTCGTGAGCTCTTCTAAGAAGGCTTTTTGGGCTTCAGACCAGTTCATATTCCCTTTTGAGGTTCCAGATGTGGGTTTGTTGACAATGTTGTCCTCTTCAGAATTTTTGCCTTGTTCTTCACTCTTCCATAATAAAAATCTATTGAATGTTTCTTTTTGCTCATGGTGTTTGCTTATTTCCTGGCCTTTAAAGAGATTGGGCTCTCCTGCTGGGGAGCAGAGGGCACTGACCCAAGCTTCTTGTGTTGGGAGCCTAGGGCCTGGTCAATGGCTTTGTGTTCTGGGGCCTCCAATGTTGGCAGTTGGAGGCTGCAGGATTCTGGCAGCTTACCTGGTATTGGGCTGGAAACAGTAATATTGGAACTCTACAGGTAGGATTGGGTAGTTCGGCTCCTGGAGATTTCCTGCTCACCCAGGCCTTTGCTTACTTTTGCTGTCTTCAGCTCTTTTCAGATAGATGTTGTAGGGTGTTTATCCTCCTGGGGCCCCTTGGAGTGCTGCTTCCCTTAGTTTTGCTGTGGCACTTGGTGGTTTTCTGAATTGGTTTCCACCAGTTCCCCTGCCCTCAATGAGGCACTCAGGGTCCAGGTATTGGTGTTTGCCTGCTCCACCACCTGGGATTCAGGATCTCTTTCTGGTATGCTGAGGTGGGGCTTTCCACTAGCTTGCTGGGATGCCTCCTGTCCAGTACTGCTCCCCTTCCTCCAATGTAAGAGGGGCCTTCCCAGTTAATTCCTCAAGCTACCTGGGCTATTGGACTGCTGCACCCCATCTTTCTTCCGGTTCAGCTGTTCCAGGGTTTTTCCTGGGGTGATATTTTCTGGGCTTTCAGGGGTTGATAAGGGAGAGTAAGAGACTCACCTCTTACTCCACCATCTTGGCTCCTGGAAGCCACCCAGAGGGTTTTTTTTTTGACAGATTCTTAGTCCTTTCAAGTATCAGTTTCCAGTTTCCAATTCTTAGCCACTACAAAAGAACTGCTGTAAATATTTTTTCACAAATAGGTCCTTTTCCCTTTTTTGGATTTTTTTTTGTGATATAGACCTAGCAGCTGTATTGCTGGATCAAAGGGTATGCACAGTTTTATAGCTTTTTAATAATAGTTCCAAATTGTTCTCCAGAACGGTTGGATCAATTCACAACTTCACCAACAATTCATTAGTGTTCGAGTTTTCCCACATCTTCTCTAATGTTTATCATTTTCCTTTTCTGTCATATTAGTCAATCTGATTGGAGTGATGTGTACTTCAGAGTTGCTTTAATTTACATTTTTCTAATCATTAGTGATTTAGAACATTTTTCATATGTCTATAAATATCTTTAATTTCTTTATCTGAAAACTTCCTGTTCATATTCTTTGACTTTTTATCAATTGGGGGAATGACTTGTATCTTTATAAATTCAACTTAGTTTTCAATATATTTGAGAAATGAGGCCTTTATCAGAGATTCTCAAAAAAAAAATTCCCCAGTTTTCTGCTTTCCTTTTCACGTTGGTTACATTGATTTTGTTTGTGTAAAAACTTTTTTAAAAATTTTATATAATCAAAATTATTTATTTTACATTTTGTAATGCTTTCTTTATCTTCTTTGGTCCTAAATTTTTCCCTTATCCATAAATCTGACAGATAAACCATTCCACGCTCTCTTAATTTGTTTATGGTATCACATTTTAGGTGTAAATCACATACCTATTTTGACCTAATCTTGGTATACAGTGTGAGATGCTGGGCTATATCTCTTTTCTGCTATACCGTTTTCTAGTTTTCCAATTTTCCCAGTGGTTTTTGTCAAATATGAGTTTTTGTACCAAAAGCTTGAGTCTTTGGGTTTATCTTATTCTAGTTTACTATGTTCATTTACAATAATGTAATTTATACCTCATCTGTTCCATTGATCCATAACTTTATTTCTTAGCCAGCACGAGATTGTTTTGATAATCACCATTTTACAATACAGTTTGAGATCTGGTATGGCTAGACCACCTTCTTTTGCCTTTGTTTTTCATTGATTCCTTTGATATCCTTGAGCTTTTGTTCATCCAGATACGTTTTGTTATTTTTTTCTAGCTCTATAAATAGTTTTTTTTTTTTATAGTTTAATTGGTATGACAGGTAGAATCCCAATTGTTTTATATTGTCTACAATTATTTATTTATTTATGTTTGGTGAGTGGTTAAGGGGTTAAGTGGTGAGTGATTAAGTGATTTCCCTAGGGTCACACAGCTTGGAAGTGTCAAATGTCTGAGGCCAAATTTGAACTCAGGTCCTCCTGACTCCAGGGCTGGTGCTCTATCCACTGTGCCACCTAGCTGCCCCTCTACAAGTATTTTAAATGGAATTTTTTTTCTATCTCTTGTTGTTTGACTTTGTTGGTAATATATAGAAATGCTGATGATTTATGTGGGTTTGTTTTGTATCTTGCAACTATGCTAAAATTGTTAATAATTTCAAATAATTTTTAGTTGATTCTCTAGGATTTTCTAAGTATAACACCATATCATTTGAAAAGAGTGATAGCTTTGTTCAAAATATTTTTAGACGTTTAAATGCAGACCAAAGCATACTATCTGCTATTTTTTTTTCTTCTGTTGTGTTTTGTTTCCTCTTTCTGGTGGTTCCTCCTATGAGTTCTAATTCTTACTTACAACATCACTAATGTGAAAGTATGTTTAATAAGAATGTATATGTGTAGCCTATATTAGATTGTGCACCATCTTGGGGAGGGAAGAAGAGAGGGAGGGGGAGAAAAATTTAAAACTCAAAAGTTTATGGCAGTGATTGTTGATAAATTAAAATAAATTAATAAAAAAAGAAAAAATATTTTTAGGCACACAAAATATGTGATTTCAAAGGAAACAAAGTATATTGACATAGTTTTCATTTTTTACAAGTCAGGTTACGAGCATTTGATCTATTTTAAACCTCTCATTTTATAGATGAAGAAACTGAAGTCACAACCATAGAAGGACTTGTCTAAGGTCACAATGCAGTTTATAACTCCCTGTATTAGTCATTGTAATAGAGTGGTTTTTTTTTTTTGCATTTTTAACAATTACATGATCAGAAAAAGGTATTCAAGTAGAAATTAGACAGATTTGAAAGATACAAGTATGCTAAAAATAAACCCAGATATTAAAACTGGTCACATAATAGAAATTCGCCTAAGCAATTAGAGGGACTTGGACTATTGTGAAACAGCAAGACTTCACAAGCATGCAAAAGGTGCACTAGAAAAGTCTAATTCTCCAATACTTAAAGTTTTAATTATTTACTATTCAAAATCCAGGCCACATTCTGATATTGTTATAACAAAGTAGACTGCTACATGGTACAGGCACTCATTTAAATTGCCAATACTTATTTTTTATGCAAAAAAGAGTTGAATTTAATGACCTCATTACCAGTGATAAACAATTACTTTGCAGATTTCCAGACAAGCTATGTCTTCATTTTATAAAAGAAGGACACTTTTTTTTAACCAATGATAGGCATCTGAATTAACAAAAAATAAAAACCTCCAATCAACATGAGCTGAATGTAATGAATGGGTACCATTGTCTACAATGCAAAACTGATAAGTGGTTGAAAACCTGAATATTCTGTGTAGCTATATCTAGCTGAAAGCATAATCAGTCACAACAGCCCACTGCAAAGTGAGAAGATTCTAGAAAGTTAAATGCCTAAAATGAATTCAATGGCAAAAGCTTTTCTGATTGGATTGAAAGATATCCTTTTTCAACATCAGGTATTTTCAAATCTACAATGGCTTATTTTGATTCATCTTGCAATACATCTGTGGAGACTGGTGGGAATTGAGGATTAGAGACTGAAAAACTCCTTGTAGTTCTCATGTGTAATTCTTACTGATTTCTGGGAGAGTAAACACATTTTTAAGGGAGTGCAGAGGTGTTGGAGGAAAGGGAAATCATAAGACCATGGAGAGAGAGGTTTGGGAGTACTTTGAAGAGAGAATGAGAGGTCAATGTTCTTCTATTTTAAATTGAAGGAAAGTGTAGAATAAGAACCAGTGAAGGTGATGATATGTAGCTGACTAGGACCTGAATGTTGAGGTATGACATTGACTAGAATAGAGGTAATGGGTATCCATCAGTGAGGGTCTTCTTTTTAATATCTCTCTCTCTCTCTCTCTCTCTCTCTCTCTCTTTCTCTCTCTCTCTCTCTCTCTCTCTCTCTCATATTCTATCCTTTTTTACCCAGAATCATCCTTTTTTGCTGTCTTATTTAACCAATTTCTGGACACACAGCTGCAGGAAGAAAGAGGTGGGCTGGTGTTACCCTTTAGAAGCATGCTTGGAAAGTTTTGTTTCTAAGTTTTGCTCTAATTCTCTCTTCTTCCTCTCCCTCTTCCTATACCACTCTTTATGTGGCTCCTTCTCAGTCTCCCTCTCCTCTCTTAAGCACACACACACACACACACACACACACACACACACACACACGGAATCACAAAATCTTATGGTGCACATTTACAAGACATGTTATAGCCAGTATCAAAAGATCTATAAGACAAGCTTTATAGGAAACGAATTCATTATTGTTTCTGTTATTTCATTAACTCTGGCACCTCTAGCAAAAAGGCAGCTGGTTTGGTAATTGTCCTTTGCTCTTTTTATACTGACAGTGTCACATATACACTTTCTTATCTAGACTTTCCTGTCAGTAGTCAGTCAGGAGATATTTGAGTACACATGGGTGAAGAGTATTGTATAATATGACCCTTTATAAGATTATAGAGAAATAAATTTAATTCTCAGGTATTTCTGGGAAGAAAAAAAATCTGATATCCTTCCTGATGTAAATAAGCCCTAATTAAAAACAGTAAAATAAATCAAATATGGCTAACCTATGATTATTCCTGTATATAAATATAATGGATAATATCTTATTTACAAAGTTAACCAAAATTGCCCTGAAGATAAAATGATTAACTTTTTAAAAAAAAAATCAAATTTGATCACATACAGAAGACTACTTGACACACTGTTAAGGTAAATTTACAGGCATCAATAAAATTCTTCACTTCCAGTATAACATCAGAGTGCATTATCGTGTTTTGGGACTTTATTTAAGTTCATAAAACCAAAGTACTTTCTAGACATATGATACTTTTATAAATACTGGGTATGATTCCAGTCTAAAGATATTGTTCTAGGATATCCATTTTTGTATTTATTATGCTCTAAACATTAAGAACTTAGGGGATATAAATAGGATTCATGCATATGTACTGAAATTAAAATTTGGTTATACAAATTTAAGAAATAAAGAAGTGGCATATTTTTCTCATAGCAAGAAGCATATTCTGTCCACAATGTATATACATAATAATGTTCAGATTTGAAAGCCACAGAAGCTGTGTATGAGTAAATGAAAGTAACCAAATACAATCCTTTAAATGCCTATGTGCTATACTATAATATGTTAAACTTGGGGAGGGGGATATGGAGAAAGTTCCTGTACTTTATGAGGTTTTATCAGCTTTTTATATTTTTAGGTAATTTATTGGTAAATTTCTTCTGTTAAGGAAAACTCAATTTATTTCAATTGCACTTGCATTGGTAAAAAAAAAAATCCTACCAATTTTCAGAGACAAGGACATTTATAAGGATAAAGTGGTAGCTTATAGTCAGAGTAGGTTTGTAGAACAGAATAGGCTAGCAATCAGATCCTTCCCACCTTTGTAATCTTCCTTCTTGATATACTTCCTATACACTTCCTATAGCCTGGCTGCTTTGGAGCTCTTTTGTTTTTTTTCTTTTTGAGCCAAAGTGATCTTATTTGGAAATACAAAGACTACTGACATACCCAACTCCACTGCTAATAAGCAAAAAAAGTTTTCACCTGTTCTGCTTCTAACGTAGGTCATTTTATGCCTCCTTAGGGAGAATTGTACTTGCCCCCATCCTGGGGCCTTTCTATCTTGGCATTAGACATACTGGTACTCAAAACTTCAAAATTAAGACACCCATCAGTCTCAACATCCACCAGCAACAGGATCTGTGAGTGTATACCACCATATATGTTAGTTCAATTATTAATATTATAAAGGACTTATGAACTGCAGCATTTCCTGATGAGCCAGCCCTAAAAAAGTATTGCCATAGATCAGCATAAAGTAGAGCAACGTCTTGCATTATACAGATTAAATTAAAGGTGAAGGAGAAAGCAAAAAAAGATTTAACAAATATTGTTACCCCTATTACTACAGTAGGTCCCATTCATAATTTTCAGAGTTCCCTTTGTTCATTTGTCTTATCAATCTCAAGTACTTTTTTGCCATATTTATAATATATATCATTGATTTTCAAAAGATTTGTTTTCTTGAAGAATGAATTAAGATGAAAGAGAAAGTCAAAATGTTTCCACATCATCCATAGTGGTGATGAGAACCTTTCCTTCTTGCTAAAATTTGTCCTAAAAATATTGTTCCAACAGTAAAAGCTTTTTGAAAACACAAATCCTATGACAAAATACCAGAACTGCAGTGGTATTTGGTCAGTGAAAAATGATTAGGAAAAAAAAACATTGTCACACTAAAATTGGCTTTATTATAAACATCCTTAAATTCTAGATAGAAAAAGGAAAAAAAGAAACTTTTACAGTTTGCCCACAAGGAAAAGTGGATTAACATGCTGATTTAAAATAATGAGGAACTATCAAGAAAATAGAGAAAGAACAGCTTAATGAATTGGGCATGTAACTAAAAAAAAGCTAGAAAAAGAAATAAAATAAAATCCCCAGTTAAGCACCAAACTGGAAATCCTAAAAACCAAAGGAGAGATTAATAAAATTGAAAGTAAGAAAACTGTTGAACTAATAAATGCAATTGAGAGCTGGTTTTACAAAAAAAAAATGCAATACAATAAACAAATGGTTAATCTGATTAAAAAACGAAGAAAATCAAATGATCAGTATCAAAAATGAAAAGGGTGAATTGGCCATCAATGACAATGAAATTAAAGCAATTATTCAGTGATACTTTTGCAAAATTATATTCCATAAATCTAACAACTTGAGTGAAATGGATAAATATTTATAAAAATATGTATTGCCAAGATTAACAGAAGTAGAAATAGAATACTTAAATAACACTCTCTTAGAAAAAAAAATCAACAAACCTTCAATGAACTTAAGAAAAAATCTCCAGGACTAGATGGGTTTACAAGTGAATTCTAAAATATTTAAAGAACAATTAATTTTAATACTAGATAAAATATTTTGAAAAATAGGCAAGGAGTCATTCCAAATTATTTTTAATGACACAAATATGGTGTTGGTATGTAAACTAGAAAGAGTGAAAACAGAGAAAGAAAACTTAAGATTTACTTCCCTGATGAACATTGATGTAAAAAAAAATTAAATAAAATACTGTCAAGGAGAATATCACAAAGATTATGACCAGATAGGATTTATGCCACAAATGCAGAGCTGGCTTGACATTAGGAAAGCTATTGGCATAATTAACAATATCAATAACAAAAACCAACAGAAATCATATGATTATCTCATATGATGTAGAAAAAGCTTTTGAAAAAATACAACACCCATTCCTATTAAAAAAAAAAAACACTAGAAAACATAGGAATAAATGGATCTTTCCTTAAAATGATACATATTATCTATCTAAAACCATCAGTAAGAATTATCTATAATGGAGAGAAACTAGGAGTCATCCCAATAAGATCAGGGGTGAAGCAAGGATGCCTATTATCACTGCTATGATTCAATATTATACTAGAAGTATTCGCTATAGCAATGAGATGAGAAAAATAAATTTTTGTTTAGTATTTTATTTTTCCTCAATTACATGTAAAACAATTTTTAATATTTGTTTTTCAACTTTGAACTCCAAATTCTCTCTTTCCCTCCTCTCCCATTGAGAAGGCAACCAATTTGATATAGGTTGTATGTGTGCAGTCATGCAAAACTTACTTCCATATTAGTCATGTTGTGAAAGAAAACACAGCCCCCCCCCAAATTCAAGAAAAATAAAGAAAATTTTAAAAAGGATGCTTTAATTTGTTTTCAGACACCATCAGTTGTTTACATAGGGATGAGTAGCATTTTTCATCATAAAATTCTTCTGAGTTGTCGTGGATCATTTTATTATTCAGAGTATCTAAGTCATTCACAGCTGATAATGTTACAATATTGCTATTACTTGGTACACAGCACATTTTACCTTGCATCAGCTCATGTAAGACTTTCTGGGTTTTTATGACAGCATCTTGCTCATCATTTCTTATGGGATGATACAATTCCATCACAATCACATAGCACAATTTATTCAGCCATTCCCAAACTGATGGGCATCCCCTTAATTTTCAATTCTTTGCCACCAGAAAAGAGCTGCTATAAATATTTTTGGACATATAGGTGCTTCCTTTTCCTTTTTTGTTTCTTTTTGGGTACAGATCAATAGTGTTACTGCCAGGTCAATGGATATGCATGATTTTATAGTCCTTTAAGCATAGTTCCAAATTGCTCTACAGAATGGTTGAATGAGTTCACAACTCCACCAACAGTGCATTAATGTCTCATTTTTCCCATTTCATCTTCAAAAAAGATTTCTCATCTTCCTTTTCTGTCTTGTTAGCCAATCTAGTATGAGGTAGCACCTCAGAATTGTTTCATTTCTCCAATCAATAGTGAGTTAGAGTACTCTTTTCATATGGCTATTGATAGCTTTTATTACTTCATCTGAAAACTGTTCATATCTTTTGACCTTTTATCAATTAGGGAATGGCTGTTATTTTTTATAAATTGAACTCAGTTCTCTCTATAGTTGAGAAAAGAAGGCTTTATCAGAGAAGCTTGTTTCATTTTTTTTTACAGATATGATTGTTAAATATATTTGCCTCTATTCTATTCCCCTCTGTTTATTCTTTTCTCTCTCTTGTTTCACCCTGTCCCTCCTCAAAAGTGTTTTACTTTGTACTACCACCTTTCCCAATCTGCCTTCCTTTCTATCACCACACCCATTCTATTACCCACTTCCCCTTCTATTTTCCTATAGGCTAAGATAGATTTCTATTCCTAATTGAGTGTGCATTTTATTTCCTCTTTATGCCAATTCTGATAAGAGTAAGGTTCACCCACTTCCCTCCATGCCGACCTCCTCCATCTTCCCCTCCACTGTAAAAGCTTTTCCTTGTCTCTTTTATGTGAGATAATTCATCCCCAGTTTATCCCTCCTTTTCCCTTTCTTTCAGTGCATTCCTCTTTCTCACTCTTTAATTTCATTTTTTGGATGCCATCCCTTCATATTCAACTCAAACTCATGCCATCTATTTATATATACTCCTTCTAATTGTCCTAATAATGAGAAATATTTTATGAATTACAATATCGTGTGAACAGTTTAACCTGTTAAATCCCTTATGATTTCCCTTTCCTATTTACCTTTGTATGCTTGTTTTGCAACTTGTATTTCTTTTTTTATTGATAGATTTATTTATTTTTAGTTTTCAACATTTACTTCCACAAGATTTTGAGTTCCAAATTTTCACCCCGTCTTGCCCCTCCCCAGACCCCAAGATGGCATGCATTCTGAATACCCCTTCCCCTAGTCTGCCTTCCCTTCTATCTCTCCCCCTGTCTCCTATCCCTTTCCCCTTCTATTTTCCTGTAGGGCAGGATAGATTTATGTACCCCATTTCCTGTATTTCTTATTTTCCAGTTGCATGTGAAAACATTTTTTAAATATGTGTTTTAAAAACTTTGGGTTCCATATTTTCTCCCTTCCTCCCTCTTGACCCACCCACATTGTGAAGGCAAGCAACTCAATATAAGTTATACATGTGTAGTTATGCAAAACACTTCCACAGTAGACATGCTGTGAAAAATTAACTCTATTTCCCTTAATCCTATCCTATCTCCCCATTTATTCTATTCTTTCTTTTGACCCTGTCCCTCCTCAGAAGTATTTGCTTCTGGTTACCCCCTTTCCCAATCTGCCCTCATCTCCATCATCCCCCTACTCTCTTGTCCCCCCCCATTTTCCTGTAGATTCAGAAAGATTTCCATACCCAATTGAGTTTGTATGTTATTCACTCCTTAAATCAAATCCTATGAGAATAAGATTCACTCACTCCCTCTCACCTTTCCCCATTTCCCCTACACTGCAAAAGCCTTTTCTTGTCTGTTTTATGTGAGAAAATTTACCTCATTCTTCCTCTCCCTTTGTCCTTCTCCTAGTATTCTCTCTCACCCCTTACTTTTATTCTCCAGATATGACCCCTTCATCTTCAACTCACCCTGTACCCCCTATCTATCTATCTATCTATCTATCTATCTATCTATCTATCTATCTATCTATCTATCTATCTCTATATCTATCTATATTATATATATATATATATATATATATATATTTACATACATATAATTTTTTCCCCTCCAACTACCCTAATACTGACAAAGGTCTCATGAGTTACTAATATCATCTTTCCATGCAGGAATGTAAGCAGTTTAACCTTAATAAGTCTCTTATGATTTCTCTTTCCTGTTTATCTCTTCATGTTTCACTTGAATCTTGTATTTGAAAGTCAAATTTTCTATTCAGCTCTGGTCTTTTCATCAAGAATGCTTGAAAGTCCTCTATTTCACTGAATGACCATTTTTTTCCCCTGAAGGATTATACTCAGTTTTGCTGGGTAGGTGATTCTTGGTTGTAATCATATCTCCTTTGCCCTCCACAATATTATATTCCATGCCCTGCGGTCCCTTAATGTAGAAGCTGCTAAATCTTGTGTTATCCTGATTGTGTTTCCACAATACTTGAATTGTTCTTTCTGGTTGCTTGTAATATTTTCTCCTTGACCTGGGAACTCTGGAATTTGACCACAATATTCCTAAGAGTTTTCCTTTGGGGATTTCTTTCGGGAGGAGATTGGTGGATTCTTTCAATTTCTATTTTGCCCTGTGGTTCTAAAATATCAGGGCAGTTTTCCTTGATAATTTCTTGAAAGATGATGTCTAGGCTCTTTTTTTTGATCATGGCTTTCAGACAGTCCAATAATTTTTAAATTCTCTCTCCTGGATCTATTTTCCAGGTCAGTTGTTTTTCCAATGAGATATTTCACGTTGTTTTCTAATTTTTCATTCTTTTGGATTTGTTTTAGGGTATCTTGATTTCTCATAAAGTCACTAGCTTCTAGTTGCTCTATTCTAATTTTTAAGGAAGTATTTTCTTCAGTAATCTTTTGGACTTCCTTTTCCATTTGGCCAATTTTGTTTTTTAGGACATTCTTCTCTTCATTGGCTTTTTGGACCTCTTTGGCCATTTGTATTAGGCTTTTTTTTAAGGTGTTATTTTCTTCAGTATTTTTCTGGGTCTCCTTTAGCAAGCTGTTGACTTGTTTTTCGAGATTTTCTTGCATCATCTAATTTCTCTTCCCAGTTTTTCCTCTACTTCTCTGATTGCTTCTCAAAATCCCTTTTGAGCTCTTCCAAGGCCTGGGACTGATTCATATTTTTCTTGGAGGCTTTGGACATAGGAGCTTTGACTTTGTTGTCTTCTGGTTGTCTGTTTTGATCTTCTTTGTCACCAAAGTAAGATAATATAGTCTGACTCTTTTTGCACTGCTTACTCATGATTCCAGCCAATTACTTAAGTTTTAAACTCTTTGTTATGGCAAGAGTCTGCTTCCAATGTGGAGAATGTAGTCTCCCAAGCTTTGTGGGTTTTGTGCAGCTGTTTTCAGAGATACTTCTAGGGACCTGTAAATTTTCAGTTCTTCCAAGGTGGTATGATAAAGGCGAGGTGTTTCTTCTCCACCACCACAACAAGGTCCACCACGCCAGTGCTCCTCCTTGCCCCAGGATTGCCACTCAGAACTATGACCCAGATCTAAGCATGGGCAAAGCAAGTGATTCCTGCCTCAGCACTGGCAAAGAGATTCCTGAAATCCCCCTCTGAGCAACCACTCAATTTCCCCTCAGTCTGTGGGCCAGAAGGTCAGGAGGCAGCCAACATCCCAGGAGCCACGCTTGGGACTTGCAACTGAGACCTAGCTCCTCTCTCACCGCAGTCACAGACTTTTCCCACTGACCTTCCAAGCTGTCTTTGGTGTTCGTGGGTTGAGAAGTCTGGAAACCACCACAGCTGCCTGTGATTCAGTCCTCCGCTCCAAGTTCTCTGTGGCCTCCACACCCATGCCAAACTGTGCTTCTCTCCCAGCCTGGTGCGGTATACCTTTCTGCTCAACCATCTAGGTTATCTTGGACTGGAAATTTGTTTCACTGTGTGTTTTTGTGGGTTCTGCTGCTTTAGAAATTGTTTAGATCCATTTTTTTACAGGTATTTGGAGCGGTTTGGGGGAGAGCTCAAGGAAGTCATTGCTTTCCCTCCACCATCTTGGCTCCACCCCCTGCGTCTTGTATTTCAAAGTCAAATTTTTTTATTCGGCTCTGATCTTTTCATCAAGAATGCTTGAAAGTCCTCTATTTCATTGAATGTCCTTTCCCCCCTCTCCCAAAGGATTATACATACTTTTCCTGTCTTGGTGTAATCCTAGCTCCTTTTCCTTCCAGAATATCATTCCAACTCTCCAGTCATTTAATGTAGAAGCTGCTAGATATTCTGTTATCCTGACTGTGGCTTGACAATACTTTATTTTTTTTTTTTTCTGGTTGCTTGCAATAATCTCTCCTTGACCTGGGAAGTCTGGAATATAATATTCCTGGGTGTTTTCATTGTGGGATCTCTTTCAGGAGATGATTGGTGGATTCTTTCAATTTCTATTTTACTCTATGGTTCTAGAATAGAAAGCAGTTTTCCTTGATAATTTCTTGAAAGATGATGTCTAGGCTCTTTTTTTAATCACTGCCTTCAGGTACTGGCTAAGAAATTATAGAGTGGTGGATCAGTGTAATAGAGTAGCAAATGACCATAGTAATCTAGTGTTTGATAAAAGCAGAGATCCAAGCTTTTAGAACAAGAACTCACTATTTTATAGAAACTGATTAAAAACTAGAAAACAGTTTAGGAGAAACTAACTGTAGAACACCACCTCACAGTGTATATTAAGAAAGATCGAACTGAGTGCATGATTTAGACATAAAGGGTGATACATTAAGGAACTTAGAGAAGCATGGAACAGTTTACCTGTCTGTTCTACAGGTGAGGGAAGAGTTTGTGATGAAACAAGAGAGAGGGCATTATGAGATGTAAAATGGATGATTTGGATTACATTAAGTTTAAAAGTTTTTGTATAAATAAAACTGATACCAACAAGATTAGAAGGAAGGCAGGAAACTGGGATTTTTTCTATGGTGAATGTCTCTGATAAAGGTCTCATATCTCAAATATATAGAGAACTGATCAAAATTTATAAGAATACAAGTAATTCTCCAATTGATATTTGGTCAAAGGACACAAACAGGCAGTTTACAGATGAAGAAATCAAAGCAACCTTTAGTCATATGAAAAATTGATCTGTAAAACTATTGATTAGAGAAATGTAGATTGAAACAAATCTTAGGTAAAAATTCATACTTATCCTATTGACTAATACAACAGAGAGTGAAAATGACAAATTATGGACTGGATATGGAAAAATATACAGTTTGTGGAGTTGTGAACTGATACTACCATTGTGGAGATTAATTTGGAACTATACTTCTAGAGCTATAAATCTGTGTATACACATTTACCCAGCAATAGCAGTACTAGGCCTCTACCCCAAAGAGAAGAAAATAGGAGGAATTTGCACAAAAAATATGCATAACAGCTCCTTTTGAACTGGTAAAGATATGGAAATTGAAGGGATGCCTGAACAAGTTGTGGCACATTATTGTGATGGAATACTATTATAGTGTGATAAATGATGAGGGGGATGGTTTCAAAAAGCAATCACAACACTGCAAGACATTTATGAATTAAGGTAAAGTGAAGTGAGAAGAACTGGGAGATCATGGTGCACAGTAGCACCAATGTTGTAATGATGGTCAACTGTGAAAGATTTGGCTACTCTGACAAAGAAAATGATCCAAAATGGTTCCAAAGGACTAATAATGTAAAAATGCTATTCACATACAGCAAGAGAATTGATGAATTCTGAGTACAAACTGATGTAAAACCATCTCAATTTCTTTTTTCTTCTTGCTTTTACTAAAAAATATAGGTAATATGTAGATATGTTTTACATGATTTCACATGTTTATTGATATCACATTGATTGCCTTCTCAGTGGATAGGGGAGATGATCTCAGTGGAGGGGGGGAGATAATTTGGAATTCAAAATTAAAAAAAAAAGAATGTTGAAAATAATTTTTTTTAAAGAATTACAGGAGGAAAGAGAAAAGAAAACTATACCATTGGAAGACCTCAGCTTTTCTGTCTTAGAGGCAGATAAATTTAGCCATAAAATAAATGAGAAAGAAGTTAAGGCAATGAATAGAATGTTAGAAAAGTTAGATATGATTGATCTCTGGAGAAAAATGAATGGGAAGAGAAAAGCTATACATAGAAACTCCACAAAAACTGACTAGGTATTGTAGCATAGATATCTCACACACTAATACAGAAAAACAAACAAAAATAATAATGGCACCCTTTTTAGATTATAATTCAATAAAAGACTAGGGAAGAGAAGATTAAAAATTAATTAGAAGGGAGCTAGGTGGCATAGTGGAGAGAGCACTGACCCTGGAGTTAGGAAATCCTGATTTCAAATGGGACATCAAATACTTATTAGTTTTGTGACCCCAGGCAAGTGACTTAACTCAGATTACCTCCAAAATAAAATTAAATTGGAAACTAAATAATCCAATCTTGAAGAAATAATGGATTAAAGAACAAATGATAAAACTAATAATTCCACTGAAGATAATGATGACAAGAGACAACATAAAAATCATGGTATGCAGCCAAAGCCATATTTAAGGGAAAATTTATTTCTCTAAATGCATACATAAATAAAAGGGAAAGAGACACACAGAGAGAGAGAGAGACAAGTGGGGGGGAGAGAGACAGAGAGACAGAGAGCAAGAGAGTCAGAAAGAACAGATCAATGAATTAGAAATGCAACTAAAAAAGGTAGAAAAACCTTTTTTTATTTTAATATTTTAGTCTTCCCCTATTATATATAAAAACAAATTTTAACATTCTTTTTTTAAAGTTTGAATCCCAAAAATTCTTCTTTTTTCCTCTTCCCTCTCCCAGATGGTAAGCAATCTTATATTGATTATAACATGTACAATCATGTAAAACATTTCCATAGTAGTTTTAGTTGTTCTTCATACAATATTGCTGTTACTATGTACAATGTCATCCTGATTGTGAACATACCATTCTATATTAGTTCATGTAAGTCTTTTCAGTTTTTTCTGAAATCATTCTGTTAGTCAATTCTTATAGCACAATAATATTCCATTACAATCATATACCACAACTTGTTCAGTCATTCTTCAATTGATAGTCATTCCCTCAATTTCCAATTCATAGCTACTACAAAAAAAGAGCTGCTATAAATATATTTTAACAAAAAGGTTGGAAAAGAACAAATTTTAAAATTCTAATTAAACACCAACATGGAAATTATGAAAATCAAAAAAGATGAGTAAAATGTAAAGAAAAAAAATGAATAAAACTTAAACCTGGCTTTATTTAAAAAAACACATTAAAATAGATAAAGCATTAGTTATTTTGATTAAAAAAAGAAAGATGAGCATATTACTGGCATCAAAAATAAAATGGATGAATGCCCTACCAATGAAGATGAAATTAAGTATTAGGAGGCATTTTGCTAATTATGTACCAGTAAAACAGACCATCTAAATATACTGGATGAATATTTACAAAAATATGAATTGCCAAAATTAACAGAGGAGGAAATATAATACCTAAAAAAAATTCCTATCTTAGAAGAAGAAATTGAACAAACCATAAATGACATCCCTAAGACCAGATGGATTAACAAGTGAATTATACCAGAGAACTCAGGCAAATTTGTAAGAATACAAATTATTCTCCAATTGATAAATGGCCAAAAGATAAGAACAGATTTTTTCAGACAAATAAATCAAAGATATATATTTGACCATGTGAAAAAAAAATCCTGTAAATCATTATTGATTAGAGAAATTCAAATTAAACAACTCGGAGGTAACCACATCACATTTATTAGATTGGCTAATATGATAAAAAGGGAAGATGACAAATGTTAGTGGGGATAGGGAAAAATAGGGACACTAATGCACTGTTGGTGGAGTTGTGAACTGATCCAAATATTCTGGAGAACAATTTGTAACTATGCCCAAAGGGTTATAAAACTTTGCATAAAATAACTTTTATAATAATATATATATTATATATATATAATATAATAATAACTTTTGCAATAAAACCCAGCAATACCACTACTAGATCTGTACCTCCAAAAAGATAAAAAAATGGAAAAGGACCTACTTGCACTAAAATATTTTTAGCAACTCTTTTTATGGTAACAAATAATTGGAAATTGAGGGGATGCCTAACAATTGGGGAATGGCTGAACAAGCTGTGGCTTATCATTTTGATGGAACACTATTGTGCTATTAAGGAATGATGAAGAAGATGCTTTCAGGAAAAAAAAACCTGAAAGACTTACATGAACTGATGCAAAATGAAATGAACAGAACCAGGAGAACATTTACTTAGTAACAACAATATTTTGTGATATTCAACTGTGCATGACTTACCTATTCTCAGCAATACAATGAACCAAGACAACCCCATAGGATTCATGATTAAATCTGCTATCTGCCTCCAGAGAAAGAACTTATATTATCTGAATATAGACTGAAGCATGTTATTTTTTGCTTTCTTTCATTCTTTTTTCCTTTGAGTCTTATACAAAATAACTAAAATAAAAATATTTTATATGATTGCACATGTATAACTTATATCAGATTGCTTACCATCTCTGGGAGGAAGGAGAGGAGGGAAGAAGGGAGAGAATTTAGAACTCAAAAATATTAAAAACATGTTTAAATTCTTTGAACAAGTAATTGGGAGAAAATAAAATCTTATTTTAAGAAGTGAATTATACCAAACATGTAAGGAAAAATCCCAATGTTATATATTTAAAAAAAACATATCCTGAAAGAATCCTACAAAATTATTTTTATGACACAAATATGGTGCCAATACCTAAACCAGGAAGAGTGAAAAAAAAGAAAACTTTAGACAAATTTCCCTAATGAATACTGAGTCAAATTTTTTTAATAAAATACTAGTAAGGAGATGACAGCAACATTTCACAAATATCATGCAAAATAACCAGATGGGGTTTATATGAGGGATGTAGGGCTGGTTCAATATTAGGAAAATTATCATCATAATTAACCATAACAATAATAAAACAAAAGTCATATGAGCTTTTCAATAGATGTAGAAAAAGCTTTTGACAAAATATTACACTCAATCATGTTAAAAAAAAAACACTAGAAATCATGAGAATTATGGGGCCTTTCTTAAAATGATAAGTAGTATCTATCTAAAGCCAAGACCAAGCATAATCTGTAATATGGATAAATTAGAAGCCTTCCCAATAAGATTGGGGTGACTCAAGGATGTCTATTATTAACAGTATTTTTTAGTGTTTTACTAGAAATTCTAGCTGCATTGAGACAAGAAGAAGAAATTGAAGGAATAAAAGTAGGCAAAGAGGAAACAAAACTATCACTCTTTGCATAAGAGTATACTTAGGAAACCCTGGAGAATCAACTAAAAAACCTGGTTGAAGCAATGAACTATTTTAACAAATTTTCAGGATATAAAATACATCCACATGCATCACTAGCATTTCTATATATTATCAACAAAGTCCAGAAGCAGGAGATACAAAGAGAAATTATATTTAAAATGGAATTTTAATGTAAAATGCTTAGGAATCTACCTGTCAAGGCAACCCGTGATGATATTAACACTGTTACAAAGCACGTTTCACACACAAAAAGACAGATCTAAAAAACTGGAGAAATATTAATATCCTAGGTAGCTCCTAGGTAGGCTGAGACATAATAAAAATTACATTTCTACATAGATTAATTTGCCTATTCTTTGCCTACTGATCAAATTACCAAAGAATTATTTTATGGAGCTAAAAAAAAACAATAATAAAATTCACCTGGAAGCACAAACTGTCAAGAATATTAAGGGAATTAAAAAAAAACAAAACACAAAGAACTGAAGGATGGTGGCCTAGTAGTGACAGATTTCAAAGGAGGTTACAAAGTAAAAACAATTTGATACTGGGTAAGAGAAAGAATAGTAGATCAGTGGAATAGATTAATGATACAAGACATAATAGAAAATGAACATAATAATCTAGTGTTTGATAAACCCAAAGAAATAGACTGGTGGATCTATACAAAAGGTTAGTTACACAAGACACACTAGTAAATGACCATAGTAATCTAGTTCTTAGGAGAGACCTTGAGAGTGTCCTTGAATGGCTCCTTCTGACCACCACATGAACATTTGCCCTGTATGAGTTCTCCATAAAATAATCTTTAAAATGGCTCAAGAGAAATGAAAGATATGCAAACTTAGAGAATCCACCATAAAGGTTCACATAGACTATTTGTGTCTGACCTGTGGTAGAACATTCCAAGCTTATATTGGTCTGATCAGACACAGTTGGACACACTAAAACTTGACTCTAGTATGGTGGTGCCATTTTGATTCTCTTCAAAAATGAAGGACAACAACAACAAAAAGTAATCTAGTGTTTAATAAACCCAAAGATTTAAGCTTTTCGGTCAAGAACTCACTATTTGACATGGATTTTTGGGAAAACTAGAGGACAGTTTGGCAAAAACTAGGCATAAACTAACATTTCACACCATATACCAGGACAAGGTCAAAATGAGTACTTGATTTATAGGTAAATAGTGATATCAGAAATAATTTAGGGGAA
This sequence comes from Vombatus ursinus, assembly GCF_900497805.2. Classification (NCBI taxonomy): domain Eukaryota; kingdom Metazoa; phylum Chordata; class Mammalia; order Diprotodontia; family Vombatidae; genus Vombatus; species Vombatus ursinus. Next base: position 2,822,945 of record NW_020944605.1, read on the forward strand.
CATGGAGAATGTACCTGTCAGATCTATGGGTAAGGGAAAGGTTTAAAAGCAAAAAAAAAAGATAGAGAGGATCATAGGAAGTAAAATTAATAATTATAAAATTAGTAATAATAATAATAAAGTAGGAAACTGGAGAAAACTTTTATAGCAAATTTCTCTGATAAAGGCCTTATTTTTCAAATATATAGAGAACTATGCACAATATATAAAAATAAGAGCCACTCTGGAATTGATAGTCAAAGGTTATAAATGGGCAATTTTCAGAAGAAGAAATCAAAGCTCTGAAAGGCCACATCAACATATGCTGTAAATCACTACTGAGTAGAGAAATGAAAATAATAATAATTAAAAAAACACAACAACTCTGAAGGACCGGCTCAAACCTATCCCATTACCTAACATGACAGAAGAGGAAAGTAATAAATGCTAGAGGGGATGTGGAAAATCAATTTACTAGTGCATTGTTGGTAGGATTGTGAACTGGTCCAACCTGGATACATCACTACTAGGATTATATCCCAAAGAGATCAGAAGAAAAGGAAAAAATACTTATATATACAAAAACATTTATAATAGCTCTTTTTGTGGTGGTAAATAATTATAAATTGGTTAATGTCCATCATTTGGCGAATGGCTAAACATGCTGTGGCATGATTTTTATGAAGTTGTTGTGTTTCCTTTGTTTTCAAATAGGACCAATGGCATCATGGGGTGGTGTCTTGATTCACATGTGAAACGGATTTAAGTAAGGCAGAGTGTCACAAAGTTTTCAGCATCATGCTGTCTTTCTGAGTCATCAAAATCAAATGGCAAGATCAAAGTCAAGATGACTGGCCATGGGCTGCACCTTGGGGGGGGGGTGGAGCCAATATGGTGGAGTAAAAGCAGTGATTTGCTTGAGCTCTTCCCCAACCCCCTCCAAATACCTGTAAAAAATGTCTCTAAACAAATTCTAAAGCAGTAAAATCCACAAAAAGACAGAGTGAAACAAATTTCCAGCCCAAGGCAGCCTGGATGGTTGATTGGAAAGGTATATCACACCAGGCTGGGAGAAGAACACGGTTCAGGTAGGCGCAGAGGCCACGGTGAACCTGGAGCAGGACTCAGAGGACTGAATTTCAGGCAGGTGTGGCAGATTCCAGACTTCTCAACCCATGAATGCTAAAGACAGCTTAGAAGGTCAGTAGGAAAAGTCTGTGTCTGCAATGAGAGAGAAGCACTGGGTCCCAGCCCCATTCTCCGAGTGTGACCCTGGGGAGGTGGTTGCTTCTTGAGCTTCTGGCCCACAGACTGAGGGGGAATCTAGTGGCTGATAGAGGGAGATTGCAGGGATCTCTCTGCTGGTGCAGGATTCTCTTGTTTGCCCTGCTTGGATCTGGGTCTCAGCTCTGGGTGGTGGTCCTGGGGCAAGGAGGAGCTCTGTTGTGGTACAGCTTGTAGTGGCTATGGAGAGAGAATCCTCCTCATAGTTCCAAGACAGAAAAGAGTGCTTGTCGCCACTCATAGATCAGAGCACAGGCCAGGAAAGGAGTAAACACCTCGCCCTTGATCATAGCACCTTGGAAGAACTGAAAATTTACAGGTCCCTAGAAGTAGCTTTGAAAACAGCTGTACAAAACCCCTGAAGCTTGGGACAGTACATTCTCCACACTGGAAGCAGACCCTTACCTTATCAAAGAGTTTATAACTCAAGTAATTGGCTGGGATCATGAGCAAGCAGTGCAAAGAGAATCAGGCCATAGAATTTTTCTTTGTTAACAAAGAAAATCAAAACATACAACCAGAAGAAGACAACACAGTCAAAGCTCCTACATCCAATGCCTCCAAGAAAAATATTAATTGGTCCCAGGTCATGGAAGAGGTCAAAAAGGATTTTGAGAAGCAAGTAAGGGAAGTAGAGGAAAAACTGAGAGTGATGCAAGAAAATCATGAAAAATAAGTCAACAGCTTGCTAAAGGAGACCCATAAAATACTGAAGAAAATAACACCTTAAAAATAGTTTAACCCAAATGGCAAAAGAGGTCCAAAAAGCCAATGAGGAGAAGAATGCTTTAAAAAGCAAAATTGGCCAAATGGGAAAAGAAGTCCAAAAACCTACTGAAGAAAATACTTCCTTAAAAATTAGAGCAATTAGGAGCAATTGGAAGCTAGTAACTTTATGAGAAATTGAGACACTGTAAAACAAATTCAAAAGAATGGAAAAAAATAGAAAACAATATGAAATATCCCATTGGAAAAACAATTGACCTGGAAAATAGATCCAGGAGAGAGAATTTAAAAATTATTGGACTATCTGAAAGCCATGATCAAAAAAAGAGCCTAGACATCATCTTTCAAGAAATTATCAAGGAAAACTGCCCTGATATTTTAGAATCAGAGGGCAAAACAGAAATGGAAAGAATCCACCGAACACCTCCTGAAAGAGATCCCCAAAGGGAAACTCCTAGGAATATTGTAGCCAAATTCCAGAGTTCCCAGGTCAAGGAGAAAATATTGCAAAAAGCCAGAAAGAAATAATTCAAGTATTGTGGAAACACAATCAGAATAACACCAGATTTAGCAGATTCTACATTAAGGGACCACAGGGCTTGGAATATAATATTCCGGAGGACAAAGGAGATAGGAATACAAACAAAAATCACCTACCCAGCAAAACTGAGCATAATCCTTCAGGGGAAAAAATGGACATTCAATGAAATAGAGGACTTTCAATCATTCTTGATGAAAAGACCAGAGCTGAATAGAAAATTTGACTTTCAGATACAATACTCAAGAGAAACATGAAGAGGTAAACAGGAAAGAGAAATCAAAAGAGATTTATTAAGTTTAAACTGTTTACATTCCTGCATGGAAAGATTGTATTTGTAACTCATGAGTCCTTTGTCAATATTAGAACAGTTGGAGGGAAAAAGTCATATGTATGCATATATATCTATATCTATGTATATTATAGATATAGATAGATAGACAGACAGATAAACAGAGGGCACAAGGTGAGTTGAAGATGAAGGTGTGATATCTGGAGAATAAAATTATGGGGTGAGAGAAGATTATACTGCGAGAAGGAAAAAAGGAAAGGTAGAATGGGGTAAATTATCTCACATAAAACAGATAAGAAAAGGCTTTTACAGTTGAGGGGAAACAGGAGGAAGGTGAGAGGGAATTAGTGAATCTTATTCTCATCAGATTTGGTTTAAGGAATGAATAACATACACACTCAATTGGGTATGGAAATCTATCTTACCCTACAGAAAAAAGGGGGGGAAGGAGAAAAGAGAGCAGGAGGATGATAGAAGGGAGGGCAGATTGGGGAAGGGGTAATCAGAAGCAAACACTTCTAAGGAGGGACAGGGTCAAAAGAGAGAATAGAATCAATGGGGGGTGGGACAGGATGAAGGGAAATACTTAGTTTTTCACTACTATAGAAGTGTTTTGCATGACTATACATGTATAACCTGTATCGGGCTGCTTGCCTTCTCAGTGAGGGTTAGGGGGGAGAAAGGGAGAAAATTTGGAACCCAAAATTTTAAAAACAAAAGTTAAAATTGTTTTCACATGTAACTGAGAAATAAGATATACAGGAAATGGGGTATAGAAATCTATCCTGCCCTACAGGAAAATTGAAAGGGAAGGGGATAAGAGAAGATAGATGGGAGGGCAGATTAGGGGTATTCAGAATGCATGCCATCTTGGGGTGGGGGGAGGGATGAGATGGGGGAAAAATTTGGAACTTAAAATCTTGTGGAAGTGAAAGTTGAAAACTAAAAATAAATAAATTAAAAAAAAAACATGACTGGCCATGATCTGGAATGCAGGGGATGACTTTGGCATCTTCAATATATGAGAGAACTCTAAGCACTCCACAGCTCCTACCTCAGCCACCTTCATGGCCATTGGAATGCACTGTTCTCATTCACCCAATTCACTGGGAAACATCTTTATATGCTTGGGTTTGACATCCCCTTAACTCATCTTCCTGAGATCAAATCTGGCCTCAGACACTTCTTAGCTATGTGAACTTGGGCAAGGCACTTGCTTCACTTTGCCTTAGTTTCCTCACCTGTAAAATGAGCTGGAGAAGGAAATGGCAAATCACTCAAGTATTTCTGACAAGAAAACCACAAATAGGGTCATGAAGAGTCATAAACAATGAAAAACAACTGAAATATAAAAATAATTGATAAGGTAAAAAAACAGTTATAGGTAATTATTTCTGATTTTTAAGTTTTTCTGTATACTGGGACAATCCACAAATTGTCAGAAGTTATAACTCCTGTGCCCTCACTGTCTAACCAGCAACCTAAGCTTCCAAAAATTCTATAGTGTTCAATATTTAAACTTACATAATTTTATTCTTAACAATTACTAAGGTAGGGGCAGCTAGGTGGTGCAGTGGATAGAGCTCTGGCCTTGGAGTCAGGAGGACCTGAGTTTAAATCCGACCTCAGACACTTGACACTTACTAACTGTGTGCCTCTGGGCAAGTTAGTTAACCCCAACTGCCACGCCCTCACACCCAAAGAATTACTAAAGTAAATCAGACAGATCTATAATCATTATAGTATAATGTTAGTTACATTTTAAATAGAAGTAAATGCCATTAAATTGATAAGCTATGGAACACCAGCCAACTAAATGTTACCAATTATATTTTTAAAATTAAAGTTACCATTGCCCATTTTAGTGACCTTCAAGGATGCCATTGATTTGAATGTAAAAGATAGAACTAGGAAATTTTAAACTGACAAATATGTTGTGTTTGTAATGTTCCACTATAAAGTAGTTGATAGAAAGCCAGAACATACATTTTGTAACAAAAACAACAACAACAAAACAATAATAATACTATAAATGTTGATTTAGGAAGCTGGTTATTTTATACTTTTCATTTGATTCCACCCAGATTTTCATTGCCTTATGTCTCCAAACCAAGAGTGTTCTGTAGCCATTTCATGCCTGCTCATGAGAGCTATTTGTTAAATTTTCACTGTGGGCATTTAAACCTTAGAAACATGGAAATGTTTCAAATTAGGGCTTGATATATTGCTTTGTTAATTGTCTAGACTTAAAGTGCTGAAAATGTTAATAAAGCAGATTAAATTTAAATGTATGTCAAAGGTGTATTTTTTTCTAGAGAAATGATTTTTTAAAATATTTATCAGCATACCATACTCCAAATATATTCATGTCTCCTACATACATGGAAAAAATAAAATCATTGTGTACTACCGTCTCTTCTGTCACTGTATATCTCTCTTCCCTTTCTCAACTAAACTCCTTGAAAAGGCCATCTTGACTTAATGCCCCCATTTCTTTTTTATTCACTCTATAGAGTTTACTAAATCGAACTGAAGTTCAGGTTTAAGTCTGAATAGTTTCTTCCTCCTGGGATTTCAAATACATAGAACTTCAATCAGCTAGGAAACTGGAACTTTCTAGACTCAGAGCTTCTAGTCAATCAATAATCTTTTATTAAGTACCTACAATGCATTGTGTACTTTACCAGAAAATGGAGATGCAAATTCTGAATTGAATCCTGGCCTTGAAGAAGCTTACATTCCACTGAGAGGATATGAAAGCTTCACAGATAAATAAATATGGGATAAATGAGAAAGAAATATATTGGGGATTTGAAAAATGTAAACACTGACACATATCTGGAGGAGTCAGAAAAGGCTTTTTGAAGGAAGGTGCACTTGAGCTAAGTTTTGAAGGAAGTCATGGATTCTAAAATGTGGAAGTGAGGGAGAGAGGGTGGGGGAAGGAAGGAAAGAGGGAGGAAGGGAGGGAGAGGGGAAAATACAATGTTATGTAGGGGAGTCAGAAAGTAGGTCAATTTGATTAGATTGTAGAGTACAGTGAGGAAGCTAAATGTATAACCATCCTGGTTACATAGACAGTAGACATATTATAAAGCAATTGAAATATTCAATAAAGTAATTTTTATTTTATCTAAAAGGAAATGGGGAACCACTGTTGTTTCCTAGACAGAGAAGTGATATAGTCAAACCAACACTTGATAAATATGTTTGGCAGTAATGTAGAAACATAAAAGATTTACATGTGACTGTGTAGTCTGTTGAAATGTCGGGCAGAAGGGTATGAAGAGTTGTGGCTGGGGCCTACACAAACTGCAGGAGACAGACAGACCAGACCCGAAAAAATCATCAGGCTTTTACAAGCTATCTCAAAACTCATTAAAAAAGGAAGAATAGCCAATTCTTCACTTGTTTACAGAACACTTTAACATCTGGACTACATCTTCATGTGGGCTGAAAAGGAGAGAAGAGGAAATTTTTGGCAAATAGCTTATTTTTTTCAGTTAAGCATGGGGCTAGGTCTTCAGCTAAGACATTGGGGGTAGAGAGTGCTAAGAGAGACTAGAGGGGAAATGAGAGGATTTACAAAAACTTCTGGCGGTGGGGCATAGCAAATAATTCAGAGAGGAGTAACAAGATTATTTTTGCTGCAGTGAGGGCTCACTTGAAGTTAGAAAATATAAATTTGTAAAGGACATATTTGGAATAGTTTCATGATTTCCTCCAACTTGGATTGAGTTGCACATGCATAACAGTGAAAGACTTTTACCCCACTGATGTCTGTCATACTACTTCCCTCTGGTTTTTTGACTTTCTCACATGAGCATACAGTAATCCAAGTTAGAATATAATAGGTGTATGAAAGTCCAAACATTGGAACAAGATGTTATATTTATAGAGGGAAGGATCACATGAAGCCAGAAGGATCTGGAAAAGTCCCTGAGATGGGCTTTGTGAAAAGGAAACATACTCAATTCAAAATATTTCCTGTACTGAAAAAAGGTGGCAAATCAAAATAAAATTTTTCAATATTTCCCAAACAATAACTTCAATATTTTAATGAAATAGAAACGTCTCAGAATTCTCTATACTATCAAATTACGAACATTTACTTTTTTGCAATGAACTAGATTTTCCAATTATTTAAATTCAAGGCAAGAGCTAGGTATATTTTTTAACTCAAAATTATGTATCTTTAATTCTCCCTTCTTTGTTTCCTTCCTCCTCAATGATTAGCTTTTAAGAAAGATAACTGGGTGAGGATATTTTACACTTCGGCAGGAAAATAGTGGAAATAGGGAAAGCATACAAGGAAGGAAGAAGAAAGGGAAGAAGTCCTTTGTATTTTATGTACCCTTCTAACTGCACACTGAAGCACATGGCTGAGACCCCATACAATCTTGGTTATTCTGGCCCTGCCTAAGCAGTTCATCTCAGAAAAACAACATCTTCTGAGGAAGCTAATTTACTTGTAGTTTTCTCCAGGTCACAGTATAATTCTAGACACACAATATCAAAATGTCCCTGAATCACTTTTCTTGCCATAGTATGTCCTAGGGAGCTCATGCCCATTATTTCCTTAAATTATTTAGTAAGTGATTTTGTCAGCTTTTGCCAACCTGTGATATTCTTTCACTACTTTTCTTGGGAATGTCACTAAGAATGAAAATAATAGGGGAAGGAGGAGTGAAGCTTTAGCTCATTCTATTTCAGACTTGTCAATTATTTTCCCATGAGATCTAGTCTGTTGATCAACTTGTTAACAAGAGCCCAGAAAAGAAAACAACATAAAAGAACATGGGGCCAAGGTAGATTGATGACATTTAGATGATATTTCCTTGTACTATTCATCACCCTTAACTGGCAACACCAAGAAGCAAAATAGCAGCAGAAATAAAACAACATTGCCGGGCTTTTTGTATTTTGAATAAAAATGGCATTTATTTTTCTGTGAAATAAGCTATGGTAAGAAATAATTCATCTCTGTTATAGGTAAATTTTCCATTTTCATAATTTATTAAAAAGAGTGCAACCAGCCTGAGTGTATTGGTGTCTATACTTTTTCTGTAGAATCCATTGATGTACATATACCTTCAATGAAGCAAAATATGACCAATGTACCATTTCTTGTCCATTTCCTTTAATAAAATCCTCACTAGAGTTATTCTTCTAGGTCTTTCCACATTTCTTGAAATCTAATGAAGCACTGATATTTTCTATTCCCTATTGCACACTTAGATTACATAATTAACTCTTTTTTCTCAGGATTTGTTGCCTGGATGATATGCCAATGGAGCATTCTGACTGACCCTCTGTTTTCATTTATCTTTGCCATGTTAATAGCAATAGTTCATCTTTCTGCCCCTTAATTCCTTGATGTTATCTTTTGCTATTGCTGTTTTTTTTTAAGTTTCTCATTGGTTATATGCTGCAGCCTGCTTATAATCACTATACACCTCTCCATTGTCTTCACTGTGATACTTATAGTTGGCAATTTTTAGTTCTTTGGAAAGAGTGGTGATCCACATCTCACTCACATGTAGCAAAAGCATTAAAATGTCAATATTGAAAAGATGATCCTTGGGGGAGGAGTAGAGAAAGCACCAAATCTGAGCTCTCCCAACATTCTCCTCATAACTAATTTAAAATAACACCTTAAATTGAATTCTGGAGTGGCATAGTCAACAAAAGGTCAGCATGAAACATCTTTTTTTTCCAACTCAAGACAACTTAGGAGGTCAGAAGGAAAGATCTGTGATAATGGGGTGGAGGCTGTCCTGGAGTTACTGTAGTGGCAACACCAGCTATGGGTTTTGGAGGCAGCTGTGACAGCAAAAACTCTCAGCGCAGAGATAGTAAGGGAACTAGAAAATTGGTCAGAAAGATATTACAGAAGACTCCTGTCCCAGCACTGGGCATAGGGCTGGATGCTATTTGGCAACCTCATTGCCCATACAAACTTCCAGGTCACAGTTCTAGGGTGGAGACGAGTGCTTTCAGTTACAAGGCAGCAGGGGCTCTTCCTCTGTAAGGACCAGAATTCATACAAGTAGAGCAGTGACAGCACTTCTCCCCAGATCCCAGCAACTTCAAGGCATCAAAAACTTACAGCCTCCCAGAAGTAACTACAAAAACAGCAGAGAAAAAAAAAAAAAGCTTGGGAGAGGCTATTCTACCTCATATCACTTGAGCAGAACCCATCTCTAACATAAAATTCAAGTTCAAGAAATAGACTGCAAAAATCAGTAAATAATCACCACCACAACAAAGAACTTGATCCTAAAAACATACTATGGTGACAGGTAATATCAAGGCACAAACTCAGAAGATGACAGCAGTGTGAAAAGAGTCACAAGCAAAGCCTGAAAGAAAAATGCAGATTGATCACAAGACCAACAAGAATCCCAGGAAGAGCTAAAGAAAAGGGGAAAAAAATAAAAACAAATAAGAACAACAGAGGAAAAGTTGGGAAAACAAAAGAGTGATGCAAGAAAATTATGAAAAGTATACACACTTACATACACATACACATATGCATACATATGTGTGTGTATGACTGTACGTGGTGATACACAACTGTAATTTCATAACTCCGGCTACTGGGGAGAATGAAGCTGATGAATCATTTGATCTCAAAAGTTTTGAGCTGAAATATGCCCAATGAGGTGTCCACAGTAAGTTGAGCATGAATATTGTGAGCCCATAAGATGGGGGCATGATGTTGAGGCACAAGAGTGCCTAGGGAGGGGCAATCTGACCCTTTTTGGAAATGGAGTAGGTCAAAGCTCCAATGTAAATCAGCAATTGGATTTGGACTATGAATGGCTGCTGCTCTTTCTGCTTGGGCAAAAGAGCGAAATCTAATCTTTAAAAAAAAAAACTTAAAAAACTAAAATAATACAAAGAATGTACTCCTTTCTTATATTTTAAAATATTTTATTAATATATTTCATTTTTAAATCACATAGATTTCCTCTTATATCCTTCCCTCTGCATCTCCCAGAGATCGATCCCTTTTTAACAAATAAATAAACAAAAATATAAAAGAGAAAAAGGAAGAGAAAGAAGAGAAAAAAATCAGCAAAATGAGTCAAAACATCAAAAATTCTCACATTATGTACAATATTACACATGCACTGAAACTCTATTTCTTTAGAGGAGTGGGTGGAGGGTCCTTCCTTTTCTCTTTTATGGTTCCAAGCCTGTTCTTTGTAATTTTATAGCATTCATTTTCAATTATTTTCTGGCAGTTGTTCTTTCCATTGATATTGCTGTTCTCTTATCTATTTCCCCCCCTTCCTCAACTCACTTTGAATCAGTTTTTATTTTTATTTTTCATATTTCTCTGAGGTCCTCATATTCAACATCTTTATGGCACATTATATTTATTCATAAAGATGTATTTAGGCCATTCCTTAATTAATGAGCATCATTTGTGTATCCATGTGTTTACAACAGCCACACCGACAATGTTGCTATCAATATTTTGGCATATACAGAGCCTTTCTTTTTGTCAGCGACATCTCTGGATTATATGCCTAGCAGTGGAATTTCTGATTCAAAAAATAGGAACATTTTAGTTACTTTATCTGAATAAATCTAAATTGCTTTCCAGAATTGTTGTGGTAATTCAAAGCTCCATCAACAATGCATTAGTGTCCCCATATTACTATTCCTATCTTTTGTAATCCTGCCCAGTTTTCTGGGTGTGAGGTGAAATTTCAGCATTTTTATTTGAATTTCTCCTATGCCCGTCTTATATTTTAATCAAGTATATGGTTGAAATATGTGTAAATAATTAAGATTTTATAGAAGACAGAATGAAAGCAAATGACTTAGTAGATATTTATGTTCTTCACTAGAAGTACATTTAATTAAAATATATGGGTATACACTGCAAATATCTTCCCATCCCTATTAAGCTTCCCAGATAAGAGGTTAAGAATAATAATCACTATAAAACAAATATCACTTAATGAACAATCTAATAAATTTTGGGGGGCAATTTCCCTGAACTAATGATTTGATGACCTTTTCTAAGATATTCTTCATGAAATCATTTACTATGGAGAGAAATCAATGATTTTGTTTGGCTGTTCTCTCACCAGAATTACCTACTTTATGACTTCCTTATTATTCACACTGATGGAAACAACCTATTTCTTGCCATGCAGTTGATTTCTCTGCTTGAGAAAACTTCAGATAATAATTTCAGTTTTTAAAAATCCTTTATCATTGCATTTCCAAATTAAAACATTCCATTTCAAATGTCAAAACATGTTAAAACATGCAACACTCAGCCAGCGAAATTATTCTTTTTATCAGTAGTAACATGTCCATATTTCAAAGGCCTAAGCTAATTAAAAACAAAGAATCCTTGCTACTTTTTTGCCTAATGACCATGGACACACGCCTTTCTTTCTCACACACAAACACAGAGACATAAAAACACACACAAAAATACTTAACTGTGGAAGAATTTGTACTTTTATTATATGATAGGTGATTGCAGTGTAGGAATTATTTGAATAAGTTTACATGGAAGAATTACTTTGGTGGGGGGCAGAATCAAGATGGCAGAGTGATAAGTCAGAACTGCCCAAAGAAACCCAAAATTACTTCTATAATGGGCACAGAAAATTTACCAAACTGAATCTTAAGTGAGAAAGTCAAGAAAAAAAGTTAACGGTAGGTAACTTTTACAGCCCAGTGCAACTTAGCAAGAAAGAAAGAGGATTATACAAACATCAGGGTTGGTGCTGGCCAAGAACAATGGAAATGGCATTAGCAATGGAGGCAGCACTGCACTATGGGTATCGAAGTAATAGCACTATCTGCCTGTGGCCCAGGTTCAATAAGGGTATGGAAAACTGAGGCAGAAATAGATTCCAAGGGCCCCCTGTACTAGTACTGGTTGCAGGATTGGGTGCCATTTAGCAGCTCTGTCACTCATTACCCAGTTCTGTGTCACACACAGTGCTAGGGTAGAAAGGAGTCTTCCAGTTTCAGAGACAAGGGGCACTAACTGTGTATGCATAAGAGCAAAGACCAGGAGAGCAGTGCACAGTCATCTCCTTAAATAAAAAAAAAATGTTGCAAGAAAAAAAAAAACTACAGCCACCACCCCCCCTCCACCAGACAAAGCTGTGAAAGCAGCTGTCGTTCAGTCATTTCAGTTGTATCTGACTCCTCATTACTCCATTTGGGGTTTTCTTAGCAAAGATACTGAAGCTGTTTGTTATTTCCTACTCCTGCTCATTTTACACATGAGGAAACTCAAGCAAACAGGGTTAAGTGATTTGTCCAAGGTCACACAACTAATAAGTGTCTAAGGCCAGATTTGAAGTAAAAAGAAAGTGTTCCTGACTCCAGGCCCAGCATTTTGTCCATTACACCGCCTAGCTGCCCTGTGAAAGCAGCAGCAGGACCAAAAAAAATCAGAAGTTCAGGTCAGACATCACTCACAGAGGTGAGCAGAGCCCGACTCTAACATTAAGGCCAAAGTCAAGAAGTTGTGAGCAAACAACAGTAAGACAACTAGAGTATCAAAAGCTACTATAATGACAGGGAAGCTCAAGGCATAAACTCAGAAAAAGAAAATGACTGAAAAACATCTACAAGCAAAGCCTCAGAGAAAATTCATATTGAACACAAGCCCCAAAAGAATTCCTCAAAGAGCTAAAGAAAGACTTTTAGAAGAGAAAAAAAAATCAAAATAAAATAAGAGCAATAGAGGAAATTTTTCAAAAAGAAGCCCATCTTGCCAGAAAATTATGAAAAGAGAACCAACAGCTTGCTAAAAGTCACAAATACTTAAGACAATAACTCATTAATAATCAAAATTATCTGAATGCTTAAAAGGTGCAAAAATACTAAAGAAAATAACTCCTTAAAAATTGGAATTGGTCAAGTGGAAGCTAATGACCCTATTAGAAATGAAGAAACAGTAACAAAAAGGGAATGTGAAATATCTCATAAGAAAAAAAAAAAAACTTACCTGGAAAATAGATCAAAGAGAGATAATTTAAGAAGTGTTCATCTGGAAGAAGCTAGGTGGCACAGTGGATAGAGTACTGGCCATGGAGTCAGGAGGACCTGAGTTCAAATCCAGCCTCAGACACATAACACTTACTAGCTGTGTGACTCTGGGCACAACCAATGAAGATGAAATAAAAGCAATTGTTATGGACTATTTTTCCCTAACTATATAACAATACAGTTGATAGTCTAAATGAAATGGATAAATATTTACATTTTTATTTTTCCAATACTCATCTCTTTCTGGTTTCCTGTTTCCTTTGAGCACACCATCATCTTTTAGGACACCCAGCCTCATAAACTTACAGTCACCCATGATACTTGGTTCCTATACATCAATCTTATCCAATTAGGTACTAAGTCTTATTGATTCTACCTCCATGGCACCTTTCACATCCTTCCATATCTCTGACAATACCAAAGTTCAGACCCTCACTACTTTATATTTGACCTACTGCAATAGCTTCTAAAATGGTCTTTTTGATTCAAGTTTCTCCTTTCCTAGACACCATAAAAAGAGTTGGGAAATTAACATTCTTAGAATATAGGTCTAATTTTGTCATTCCATATATAAAGAAACTCCATTGCCCCCCAAGTGCTTAGGATAGAATAGAAACTTCTATGTAAGGTATTCTTAATCTATTAGTAAATTAGAAAGAAATATTTTAATAATTTTATGAGAAAAACATTGCAATGAATATTGAATCAAAAAATAAAGCAAAAATAGCGATATATTTGCACAATAAATATAAAAGTCAGTATGACCAAGTTAGACATCCTAAGTATACAAAAAGGACTCGACATTAGAAAAACAATTATCAAGACTTTGACAAAATATCATTTACTTATGCCAAGAATTTTGTAAAATATATAGTCATTTTAATGTGTCTAAATCCAGAAAAAAATAATATATTTCTCCATTTGCAAAAGAAAACACTAGACTATTTCTTAATAAGAACTCATTCCTTAGCCACAGCTGTGAAGGATATCTGAAAAGATTCACTTCTATTTTCGATATATTATTTACTAGACAGTTCATATATTTGTTTTGAGTTTCTTCTTGTATATGGCATAAAACAACTGTCTAATGAATTGTTCTTTTTGTTTCAGCCCTTAGACCCACTGCTTCCCTAATAAACACCACTTCCTCTTGAAAATGAGGTATCATTCTCCTCATTTATACTGCACAGATCTGTCCTTTGCTTCCAGCTTATTATAAACTTTATTTTGCTATTATAGAGGCTGATAATTACCCCCATTGTGGTAAAGAATTACAGAATCCCAGAATTTCCAAGTGGGACATCAGAAGTCAACTAGTGTAACTCATAGCTAAAAGATATATATCACTGTAGGATTTCTGACATATGGTCATCCAGCCTCTGCCTAAAGAACTCTAGTGAAGGGGAACTTATCATTCGTAGAAGTATCTTATTTCACTGTTGAAAAGCCCTAATAATCAGTAAGTTTTTTTCCCCCCTAAGGTTTTCTCTCTACAATTTCTACCTGTTGTTCCTATTTCTACTGTCTGATACCCAACAGACCAATATTAATCCCTCTTCAATATGACAATCTTTCAAATATTTGAAGATTTCAATTACATACTCCACAACTTGAATTCTAAAAGACTAAACATTCCTAGTTCTTCCTGTTGCTCATCATAAGACATAGTATCAAGGCTCTTTGTCATCAACATGGTTGTGTCCCAGGATACTCTGAAGCTTGTTAACAACCTTCCTGGACTGTGCCATCCAGAACTGAGCATAATTCTGCAGATGTATTTGGATTCTTTTATTTTCCTTATGCCTAGAAACTTTATATCTCAACACAGTTCAAGATAGCATTATATTTTTGACTATTATATTATACTGTATAGTCATAAGAAACTGAGCTTGATGCAACCACAAATGGCCCCATGGAAGATTTCTTCCTGCCCCAAGCAACAGAGGAAGCTGGCGGTATAGTTGATAAAGTGCTGGGGCATGTGTTCAGGAAGACATGAGTGTGGCTTTAGACCCTTACTAGCTGTGTGACAATGGCCAAGTTACTTTACTATAGTTTACCTCAATTTCCTCCACTATAAGTTGGAACTAATACTAGCATCTACATTGCAAGGTTGTTGTGAAGATAAAATAATATTTGCTTTAAAAAGCACTTAGCAGAGTGTTTGGCATGTATTAGACACTATATAAATGCTTATTTTCCTTTCTCCCCTGTCCCATTCCAGTTTGGGACAAAGTAGACAACATAGCACTTCCAAATGTTAATTTGACATCCAGCTATGTCTAAATCCCATGTATAGGCACCATTTGTGACAAAGTGAAGAAAACGGGAAGCAGGAAGGGAGCCCTGCGTTTTCAAGTGACTAGCCTTGGGACCTTGAATAAGTTAGTTAACTTCTCTAGGACTAACTGTTTGAGAAATGAAATGATGGGTTGTGCTGTATGGTCTTGAATGACTCTGACTCACTCTCTCTCTCTCTCTCTCTCTCTCTCTCTCACTCTATCTCTCTCTCTCACACACACATACACATACACACACACACACACACACACACACACACACACCTCAACATAAATTCCTAAGACAGCCAGGTGTAGTGGATAGATCACTAGAATTGGAATAAGGAAAACCTGGGTTTAAATTCTGCCTGAAATACTTGCTAGTGAGGTGACCCTGGGAAAGTCACATAAACTCCATGTGCTCAATTTCCATATTTGTAAAACACTAAAGGTAGATTTGTTGGCCTCTAAGGCCTCTGTTAACAATACATTTATCATCCTGTGGTTAAAAATATAAGGCCTTGAAAGAACCAGAAGTGACAACTTTCTTTTAGTATGTCATTTACTAAAAATGATAAATGTTAAATTACTAATTAGATTTTAAGACTAATAATTATGGAACTCCTAAATATTCTCTAAAATGTTTCTCATATCATTTTAATTGAACTAGCTGCTTCATTTCAATTAAATTGACTTTGGATTTAAATACTCTCATGAGCTTTTCATATTTCATTTTAATGTTAGAAGTAACTGTTTGCAATTTTTTAAACAAATAGGTTACTATGATATCACTAAATTATTTTTACCCTTATTTCTAAGAAAAAGGGAAAGCCAAGAATTAAATATTTTATACTCCCTCTTTAAAGTAACAAATTTGGGTTTTACTCTTCAGAATGGACTCACATTGTAGCCTTATAAATGAGTATTCGTTGTCTATTTTTTCTCAAAATTTCTTTCTAATAAAGAGGCCCAAGACCCTTCTCTTTTAAAGGATTTAGTGATTTTCATTCTTGCCAATCTTCTCTCCAGTTTTCTGCACCCTTACTGCCTTTTGTTAATAGACCAGACAAATATATCCCTACTCTAAGAGGTCCTAACATCTGCAATTTCCTCTATACTGTTCCTCACACAAGTTCCTCTTAGTAACATCTTAAATGATCTATTCTTTTTACAAAGTTCAGCAGAATCCTTTTCAACTGGAAAAGTGCTCCACCTCGCCAAAAAGAATTTTAGTCTTAATCAATACACTTTGTTAGCAGGAAGTGTTCTGTTTCTATTGGATTTCAGTTTGTATCAAGGTATAATTACTAAACAAACATTCATTCCTAACTCAATAGATTGCTATTAGGGAAAATCTGCACACAGACTTTTTTATTTCCTCCTTCCTTCTACCCCTCCAACACAAAGGAGAGAAAAGACTTCAATATTGAAATTTTGTCTTAAGACATTTCTTTTCTAGATGATTAAGAATGTGTTTGATAAGTTGCTTCAGAATTTATTCCTTGTTTTGTAGAAAATTCCTAAGGGCAGCCATCCACCTTAAACACAATTGAATAGCCAAGAAAATTAATGAAATTTTAAGATGTATTAAAAAAGTTATAATGAGTTGGTGTGGTGGTCAATGGCTGAGGAAGCTTAGGCTTGCAGATATCTTGAATTTTGCTTTCTGAGCTTCACTGGGTTTTGTTGATTAAATGTTTCCACTTAGTGCAACATGACTGCCTCTATCTGGAGGTTCTTCAGGAACTTATGAATATAGCTTGGGCCCTAAAGTAAGAACCTTTGCTGCTAATCTGATGACTCCTCCCTAACCCCTCTCCCCTGAGAAAAAAAAGCTACATTTACTGATTCTTCTCAGTCAAGTGAAAAAACAAATAGAGGGCAGTGGAGTGGAATTGTTTGGTCTAAAAGTGCATTGTCTTGTGCCTGACTAAGGTAAGGTTTTTCTAAGGCTGCAATAAATACACCTCTGCCCAAATGCCCTATTGTCTCCCTCATTTCCTTACCCACAAGAAGCATTAGGTGTTGATTTTCCCGTCAAGTGAAGAAAAGGAGGAAAGTAGAGATAGGCATAGGTCAGGGCACCAATATGGGTAACAACACCAGTGGGTGACTGCCTTCATGTAGGAAAAAGGGGGACTAAATACAGCTGCACTACTAATCCCTTGTGTCTCCTCATCACTCTCTTCATAACTCAGTTATTTACGTCAAAGACTCGATCCATAATTTTCACAACCCACTTGAAGAGGGTTTGCTCAATAATGAGGAATGAAGAAAGAGAAAGTAAGCTAGAATTAGAAAAGGAGAGAGAGAAAGACAGAGAGAGAGAGAAAGAGAGACAGAGACAGAGAGAGCAGCTGCCCTCAAAGAATTAATATTGTAATAGAGGAAGACAGGAAGACAACACATAGAAGGGGTCTAGTGGCCACTGAGGGATGCTTTGGTCTAGAAAGTTACAGAGAGGATCTGTGAGTATAATCACAGGGCAATTAATTGATTCATCTTGTGAGCAATGGTAGTGTTGATTTTTTATTACTGTTCCCAGAGCTGGAGGTGGGAAGGGGGAAGATTGCAGCACCTTATGCTGGTGCATGCCTGGGACAGAATAGCACATAACAAGAAAACAGTGTTAAAAGCAACATTTTGGTATATCTCAGTTGAAGCTGAGTATAGTGAATGTTCACCAATGAAAAGTACAAGGTCACAAGTTGGGAGCTGGACTGCTGGGTCAAAAAACTGCTGAGCTTCTGAATGGATGAAAAATTCTTATAAAATTACAGATGTCAGCTCTCTTCAAAGGTTAGATACTAGAATTTTCTTGCACTTCCCCTTAGCTGGAGACTATCGGATCCATGAGGATCCCCTACAACTATAGGTATTCCCAAAATAACTGATCATTTACAACTTACTTTTGGATAAATGAACAAATGACTAATATCAAGCATGTTTCACAACTGTTTCATGTACTTTAAAATGACAGACACACTTCTGTGTATCTCTTCAGAAATATAAATTTAATCAAGTGATTTTCTATGATAAAACATTTAGAGGTCATTTTGTAGATCTTATATGTATCCTGCAGTGTTTAATTCCCAGTCTGAGGACAGGATCTAAGAGAATAATGAGCCCTTGTTAATTTCTGATTATTCCATTCTCTTTACAGCTGAGTTTTAAAAAGAGTCCACTACCGGTAGTGATGAATTAAATTTTTACCACTAGATCCAATCTCTTCCTAATATTTTATGAGTGTTTTTTTCTCATCATACTAGATTCACCAGACATGGCCATATGAATACTGAACCTTGTGCCCTTACTCTTTTTTGCAGGAATAACCCTTCTCTATTTGTTCTTCAAAATTTTTATTAAGTATTTTATAAATATTATCTCAATTCTCTCAACAACCTGAAGAGGTAAATGCTACTATTATCCTTATTTTCCAGGTGATGAAAATGAAGCAAACAGAGTTTAAGAGACTTGCCCAGTGTCTCACAGCTAGTAAGTGTTTGAGGTCAAATTTGAACTCAGGTCTTCCTGACTCCAGACCCAATATTCTATCCTCTACACTGCAAGACAAAAATACACACCTATATGTGAATGGAATAAATGGCTCTATCACCGTGCCTTATTAGTGGATGACAGTTTCTTTGTGTTCCTTGTGTTTGTGTGTGTGTGTGTGTGTGTGTGCAGAGTAATACAAAAATACTCATACACATGACAATAATACCTTTCACTAATAAAGGTAGGATCAGAGCAACATATATGTTGAAATTGACATTGACATCTATATCTATATATACGTATACTTACACATGAATACATATGTATGTATACATATACACACATACACATACTCATACGTATTTACACATACACAGACATATGTAATAAAAGGTGCCCCCAAAGTCTTAGAGCAATTTTAAGCTGATAAAGCTTTAGTAAGTTTCACTAAGTTTTTGGAGACACCCTGTATATATGTGTATATGTATGTGCGCACACATACACACACATACCCACACACAAATGTAGGAAGTACAATGTTGATATCAAATTAGCCCTAAACATGGAGTTGGAAAAAAGTGGAGTTTTAATACTAACTGAAAATTACTACTTGTATGAATTGTAAGTCATTTGACATGTCTAAGCCTCAGTGCCCTCATCTGCAAAATGGGAATATATAAATTTACAATATTTAACTCACAGGATTATTAAAAGGAAAGGTACTTATTTACCTTAAAGTACTGTTTATAATAATTTTATACATAATATGTATGAATACTGTTGTATAAGCCCCAGGATGAAGATTGATTAATCAAATATATACATATACTATCAAACGCTCATATATAGTATTCAAGAAAGCTTTTCTATACATTCTTATATATATGTGTGTGTGTGTGTGTGTGTGTGTGTGTGTGTGTATAGCCACTGGAATCAGATCTCATTTTCTACATTGTACTCTCCATCTTTAAAAAAAATTCATAAAATATGAAAAAGGCTTAAAGAGTTTGATTCTCAGTCTTTCCCTTCCATATCCCCATTTTATGAAAAGAAAAATTGGTTCTGACCTTGAAGTCAAAGTGTAAAAAATAAATTTCTGCTGCATTGATGTTTCTTTTCTGCGTTTCTAAAATAACTGTTTAAACTCACTCTAGGGATTACTGTAATGATCCACTGACTTTTTTTTTCATAAGTACTAAAAAGAAGTAAAAGAGATGCTTATGCAAGAAAGTGTTTATCTGTTACTAGCACATTAAAAAAATGTGTGTTTAGTGAGACAACCCTGGTAGTGGCATGTGTAGTGCCATAGAGTTGCTAGTACTCATAATGATTTTATGTCTCTTGACAAATAAGAGTTCCTCTGCTATTTTTTTTATAATTTCATGCTTTAAATCTATAAAACAAAACTAATTCATAAAGGTAGAAAATAAATCTTAAATTGTTGATTAGAAGCAAGCATGACTTTTGACTGGCAGTTGTAGCATTGATAGAACAAAATATTGTCAGTAATAAATGGAAAACATTCATTTTGTGATTGTTTTGTAATCATAAGATACATTTAAGCTAGGAAATACATCTTAATTGATATCAATTGTATGCTATGAATAAAAATAGATAAGGTAGGATATAATCTTAATTTTAGATACATATACACATGTATCTACATTCATACATATATATATATATTACACACATATATACACACAGACACACAGACACCCACCCACACACAGACACACACGTGTATACACAAATACACACTAAGATTAAAAAAAGCAAAGCAGGAAATAGGATGTGACTTGCAGAAGAAAAAAAGAAAGTAGAAGCCCATTCTTTAAATATATTAGGTACAAGAGAAATATTGATTTAGCCCAAGCAAAATAAAACAGGATTTTATTGCTTTTGTAACCTTTATGCAAAATGTCAATTGAGCTGGCAGGCAAAATAGGTACCAAAAGAAATGTGATGACAGGAAAACAGGTATACTAGGGAAAAGCCTGCAGAAGATTTGGTGAATGATTAATTTAAAGAACAGACATATCAAAATCAGACAATCTCCAATATTGGTATCCTAGAAGTTTAAAGTACTATTAATTTTGAAAACCTGTGAATGATTAGAGGATTTATTCTTCAGGAGGAAGGTAGAGAGTTTGTTGCCATCTCTACTTAAACATAATAAGATGACATACACTTAAAAAAAATGTTCCTGATATATACAAGCTACTATAAGGTTATGGACTAAAATCACACCATGGGAAAGTTAGGGGTAGCTACATGGAATAACTTATTGAAGGTAGTAGTTATTAAATTTTGCTGTGTTACCAAAATATGTTTTGAAAGCGCTTTGGTGGTTGATGAAAATAGGTAAGATTCCAGTTTGTCTGTGATGATCAAAAAGATGTCATCCTAAATAACTGCAACAGGAAATGGACTAGATAGAGCAACTCTACCATTTTATCTGTAAAATCTTTGAAATTATGAATATATTTTATATTTTTTAGATATTCAGCTATCATAAGCTATTGGATTTCATTTTTAAAAAGAAACTAAAGCAGATTGTGATGTGATTACTAACTGTATTCTCATTGTAATACAATGTGGAAATTTTACTCCAGAACAAGAACATTTTTAATGGATATTTTATGAAAATTAATGATAATTCACAAGAGAGATGCATGGATATCCTAGTCCATAATAAAACACTCCTAAGAATTTCTATCACTTGATAATAATGATACAACACATATAGAAATAATGAATAGGTAACGAAAACAGCCTAAAAACACAACTAGAAAACTTTTTATTATGTTTTAATATAGTTCCTTGAGGGCAAAGATTGTCATCCATATCTTCATATTCTCAGTGCCATATGCATAGTAGGTGCTTAATAAACATTTGAAAGATTGAGATATTGAATCTAGCTACCATATGATGCAACAAATTTATTTTGGCAAACTACGTAAATTTGACAATTCAAGGTGTACATTTCAATCTAAGCCTTACAAAACACTTTCCTTGTAACAAACCTTGCAAGTAGTTAAAGCTATAGTATTCCCTCCATTTAAAGGATCAGGAAACTGAGTCTCTGAGAGGCAAAATGACATATTCACAATCATACAGATAGGAAGAGTCAGTGATATACCTGGGTCTCATGGTTCCTAAGAGCAGTAATTTTTTTTCCCATTTTGCCATAGAGCCCCTCTGTATTCACACAAGTTGCCCTGTATCATTAAGAGATTTGGAGGAGGAAGGGAGTACCCAAAGAACTCTTATTTTCCTTAGGTCTCAATTTCACCAGGAATTGGAGTCTCTGACCTTTTTTGTTTCACATGAATCAACTGTTTTTCATTCTAGAAAATGTAAGAAAACACTGCTATGTCATTTTTCATAAAATGTAACACCACATTTTTTTCATAATCTCACTACTCCTTTGCCATAGATTTTTTAATGTAAAAGAGAAAGCATGAGATCTGTTGATACTGGTTTCACAAGAAGAACCCTAGCAGAAGACCTATTTTCAAAAGATCCCTTAACACATATACCTATAGGAGGTCAAACAGCTACATGGACAATCATAGGATCTGTAGCTAGAGAGCTGGGTTTTAATCCTGTGCCTACTGGTTGCAACTTAGGTGATTTTGGTCAAATAGCTTCAATTTTTTTGACTTCAGTTTCTTATTTTGTAGAATAAGGTATTTGAATTATATGGCTGATGACTGAGGGAGAGAGGCGGGAGAAAAAAGAGTGAAAGAGTACTTAGTGCTGAAACCAATTATCCATGTATTTTGAATGGACTGACAGTTGAGAAAACTATCATCTATCTATCTATCTATCTATCTATCTATCTATCTATCTATCTATCTATCTATCTATCT